>NC_080581.1:62584430-62895925 GCF_029962835.1 Magnolia sinica
TTGCATTTTCCCATTTTGTCTATTTTGAAACAAATTTTGTATATATTAAACCCTGTTACACCATCATACTTTGAAAGTTATGAATTGCTTACTTATTTTAATACATAACCTTCAAACTTCTGTATGCTTATCTCTGGAGTATGATATGTTGCTTTAGTATAATCCCACTCATGTTTAATGCATTAATATGGACGACATCTAAACATTATTATCCATGTTGTGTAAGTGATGTTCTAAATCTTGAGAGTTGAGCCTTGCTCGACCCTCAAAATTTAGGGTGTTATAGATTGAAGGATTAGAAAATTTGTCTTAGATATTTTCCATCATTGAAGGTGGTTCACTGTTGGCACTCGGTTTGTTCTTTGTCATACGTGGTGTGTGCGGGGCATGATAGAATCAATATACCGGTTCAATACAAACTAATCAAATTTGACCCCAAGCACTAAAATAGGAAGATACATCAAATCTTGATGCTATATAACCAAATATTAGGAGAGCAGTTGCCTACTTAGCCACTCGTAGAATTTCTATAATGATCAGGCGAAAATCAGATGATGAGGTTCTTCCTCCCAAGATGGGTTGCGCCTTGCCTTTGATAAGAAATGACCTTTTCGTATACCAATACAATCAAATAAAAGAAAAAACTCACAGTTTATCATTGAGAACAGCTGCAATAATGTCTTTTGAGAGAATTGCTTGTATCGGATAAGTAAAGTTCAACGTATGAGAGTAAAATTGAATTACAACTAAGAAATTAGTAGTGGATTATCACTACTCCTAAGATAGATTGAGCTAAGATAAATTGATAGATTTGATTTGTTTATGGGATTCAGTTGTGTTTTGTGTGTATTTGTTCCACTAATCTTCTGACTATGTAGAGATCTTTGCCACAACTATTCCCCTGGATGTTTCTCTTCTTTATTAGTTGGTTAAGGCAATAAAAAAGTCACCATCTAGATTGTTCTCTTGTTACATTTTTCTTTTTTAATGTTCCTTTTATCTCGGCCAAGCTCTATTACTTTCGGTCATGGCTTATTCTTCGACTGCATTCCGCTCCTGGATGCTCGACCACACTACTTTATCGATCACCTGATGACGTGCAGTATTAAATCGATGCCAACCATGATTCCGTAACCTAGAAAATCTTTTCATACACCTTCTATCTCGTGTAATACCACATGTCACACACTTATTCTGGAACAGTTAGAAATACCCCCCCCCCCCCCCCCCCAAAAAAAAAAAAATAAATAAAAATAAAATAAAAATAAAAATAAAATTATTTTACCTTTGGGTAAAAGGTGAAAGCGACATTGTTTGGTTGCCCGATGTAATTAATCTGAATGATTGTTCGTCCACGTGTTTATCCCCCCTTGATTCGCCTGATCGAGGGATCTTTACCTTTAATATGTTGATTGTCCTTGTGACATGTTGCACACAATCATCTTATACTAGGAGTCATGGTTGTCCTTTCATTAATGTGCATGTATCGCAACCGATATATATAAGCACTATGTGGGGTTAGTGTTTGATTTATTACGCCTCTTACTTCTCTCTCTCACTCAAACTCTTTTTTCTTCCAATCTTCCTTCGATCGCCATGGTTGCATCCTCCTCCCCCTTCGTTATAGTCTTTCACCAAGAGACCTTCATAAAGGATTTGGATGTTCCTTCCTTAGGAGTCTCCAATGACCTCCTCTTCAATGCTCTTGTTGAACTAGATAAGGCACAAGTAACATTTAGTCCATCATTTCATCCTGAAGTCACTCACGATCAACTTCAAGAAATAAAGCATTGTTTCCCAAGGTGCCTTGATGAAGTTTTGCCTATGTTATTTGATTGTTTCACGAATCCTGCCAACATTTTTAAGGCTTCAAGAGCATGGTCAAAATTAATGAATGGTTGGGCGGATTGGTATACTCATGTAGAAGGACAACATGGTGATGCATGGAGACAAGCTGGTATCTATGATTGTATTCGTCTTTCTTTGCACGAATATCTAGCCAATGCCTTCCTCCATACAACAACTTAAATTTTTTACAATCAATTGACCAATTTCTTCCATCTTAGATGTGACCTCATGAATCTAACAATCATGGATTTTTTTTGACTTTGCTTATCTTCTCCCCTTTGGTGAGCCTTTTTATCCCGATTTTGTCTCAAAGGATCAACATACTTTTGTCCTTCCAAACAAGACCAGCAAAGCCTACTCCACTTTTATGGTTATTTAATACAAATCTCATGATGAAGTTGATGATCAAAAGCATACAACTTTTCTCTTGATGTGGATCTGTCGATTTTTTGCTTTGTGTGAGCGCTCTTCAAGTTACAAAGGAGTACATTCATTTGGCCGAGGCACTTGCCCAAAGACGTCAGCTTGTCCTTGCCCCATACATGCTCGGCCACTTATACTAGAGTTTGTTTGAAGCAACCATCAAAGGTTTTCTCCATTATGGTAAACTTGCTTAGCTCATCTAGATGTGGCTTAATTTATGAATATTTGAGGTGACTTTTATCATATTCATTCCCACTACTTTTGATTTTGATTCTTTCAGCCATCGTAATATCCTTTCCCCCAAAATTCACCATTCTTTTGTCGAGTATATGAACTTCTTTCTTTTTTTCTTTTTTAACCTTGATAAATCCAATTGTTCTTTCTATCATTTCAATAGCAATAAAAATCAGCCTGGCATAGTTCATAGAAGAATATGAATTAACCGATATCGAGGTGGCTGGTCTCAGAGATCAAGCTTGGAAATACTATTTGATTTACAAAGACCTCTTATATGGTGGCACAATAGATTTGGGTGTTAATGCCAAGGCCAGGATTGAGTAATACTTCCCCAATCTCCTTGCTCGTTAGTTTGGTTTAGCCCAAGGCATTCCCTATCCATTTATCTTTCTAACTTCCAATCAACCTTCGAACCATGGGCCAGTACATTCCATACCCCTTCTAAATAATTTTAATGATATACGATCCACTTTTATGTTCTTCTCTTCTGTAGCTATCCCCAACAACTATCTTCATTTTACCATTAGTAAAAAAAATTACTATGGGACCATAACCAGTGAATCCCATGAGTTAATCATTGCCCGACTCTCCCAGTACTTCATCCAAAGTGGAGAAGCCTATGGTCGAGAAGAGGAAAATAATGAGTAAATATACTAAAAAGTTGAATACACCTTAGTTGATAGTCCCACAGGCCACCCCACTCAAGCCCGATGTGAAGAGTCTCGAACACGAGACCTCCTACTCTGATACCAATTTGATGCAGACAAATAACCACTTGCTCTAAAATCTCAAACTTATAGAGCATGACCAGTCAATCCCATTATCTCGTAGTCTAGGCCCCACATTTCATGGGTTAGGACCTCAGCCGAACCCCCTCGTGGGCCCCACATCATATGGGTACCGCCTCACACGAGTCACCTGCCTCACACAAGCCGCTCACCCCCGAGTGTGCCCCTGCATCCCACTGGCCACCCCACTAGAGCCCGGTGTGAAAATGCCTCTGCATTATGGATGAGTTTAATTACAGTTCATGGTGATTGAATGTGCAAACTCGATGGTCTGCCCTTCCAACATCTTGGGGTTTCAACCTGGAGAAGCTTTTATTGTCCATAACGTGGCGAATTTGGTTCCCCCGTTCGAGGTATTACTTATGATACAAGATTTTTATCTTATGCCCTGCTCGGTATATGCCTAAAAAAGAAGTCTTATTTTAGTTAACACTATGTATTAGAGATAGTGATCTTTTACATCATTATTGTTATCACGAGCTCATTATGCATTAGAGATCAAGATATCTATTAACACAATTATGATTAATTAAAATGAGATGAACTCGTATTTAGTTGTCTACCAAATAGAGGCTTAACATTTTATTTAATATGTACTTGAAAATGCCACCAAATTGACAAATTTCCACATAGGCCTTCAAAATTCTTGACTAGCATTAGCTTTTCCTTTTTTTTTTCTTTTTTCTTTTCTTTTCTTTTTCTTTCTTCTTCTTCTTCTTTTTTTTTTTTTTTTTTTTGCAGAATGGTCCCATGGAAACTAATGCGGCACTTGAGTTTGCTATAAATCTCATGAGGCTAGTTCTCTCTCTCTCACACACGCACATATGTGCACATGCACATGCTATTGGAATTTACACTAGCTTATAGCCAGACAGGCTAAAGGTGATTGTGTGGAGCCATTTGTTGAACTTCTGCTAAGCTACCATGAGAATAAGTGACCTTAAATAGCTGGTGCAAGGCAATGATGATGATGAAATACACGTGAAGTTTGGTAAGTTTAGATGCATTTCTAAGGAAGCCCCTCTACATGCTTTGACATGTGCCAACATGGTATACGGCTACTAGACTCGAGTTATACCTTAGGTGGTTCACAGATGCACTGCTAAAAAGGTTTACACTGGTTGAAATATCAGGTGGGACACAATTTTCAAGTCAAGTGTGTGGCCAGAAAAAATTGGCCAACTTCTCATTGGACATCCATTTTTTGATTGTTTTTTTAAATTCTAATATCATGGATCATCCCATGATTGGAAACACCTTAAATTCATCAAACCGACTTCGATATCATCGAAGTCAGTCGATGCCAACGAGTTTTTTTTTGGGATTTTTAGCCCCAGTCGCCGGATTGTTTTTGTTATTTTTCGATGACATTAAAGGTAGTTCAATGTCATTGAAGGTTTACGCAGATTCGTTTGTGAAAATGTAGATCAAGAAACTGTTGGTGTCAGATACCTTCAATCTAACAATTCACTGTTCGATGACATCGAACCGCCTTTAATGTCATCGAAGCCGGTTAATGTCATCGATGCCAGTTCAATGACATTGAAGCCAGTCGATGCCATCGAGTTTTTTAAAGATTTTTAGCCCTGGTCGCTTGACCGTTTTTGTCATTTTTCGATGACATCGAAGGTAGTTCGATGTCATCGAAGGTTTACGCAGGTTTGTTTGCGTAAATGCAAATTCTGCGATTTTTGTTTCCTATTCCATTTTGGTTCCTTTATAAAGCTATAAAAAGGGTCGTATATGGGACTGAGATGTATTCTAAGGCATTCTATGTTTTCTAAAAGGGTTCTAGGGTTTCTAAAAGGGGGCTCTAGGGTTTCAAGGGGTGAGAAAGGTGAGGTTTGAGGATTGCTTAAGCCAGGTAAGTCATCTATCTTTGTAATCTATTGTTTCATAGTGGAATTTTCTATCGCTTTATGCCGTGTTTTTTTTCCCATAAGGGTTTTTCATGTTAAATCTCTGTGTTTCTTATAATTGCTTGGTGCTCTTGGATTTTTGTCTTAGATTTATCTCTATATGATTCCACAGCACAAATCCCAACAAGTGGTATCAGAGCAATTGTTGGGGCACAGATTTGAATCTGTAGGATTAACATTAACGGGAAACGCCAAGTTTGATATTGAGAAGTACTCAGGCAAAAATAATTTTGAGTTATAGAAGATTAAGATGATTAGTCTATTAACCAAGCAAGGCGAAGTTAAAGCTCTTGAGGAGTAGAAATCAACTATGAAGGATGAAGAATGAGAGACTCTTAATAGTAATGCTTCTCACGGATGAGGTTCTCTACAATGTCATGAGGGAGAAAATTGTGGCTAAGTTATGGAAGAAGTTAGAGGATGTCTATGTGAAAAAATCCATAGAAAATTGCCTACACTTAAAGCTACACTAGTATAACTTCAGGATAGCAGAGGGTGGAGATCTTGGGGCCAACAACAGCAACTTTAATAAATTGGTGTGCAAATTGCTAGATATGGAGGAAGTGATCAAAGATGAGGAACAAGCATGTATGTTATTGAATTCTCTTCCAGCATCGTATGAGTCATTTAAGGACACGATGTGCACCGCAAATAAAATCCTAAGTGTCGACACTATTATCTCAACTCTTCAAGGGAAGGCTATTAGAAAGGTTAACGGCGACATGGGGACATTTTCCAATGCACTGATTAAGAGGGGTAAGAATTCTAAACAAGGTACAAGATCTTTAAGCTCTAGATCCAAATCGAAGGGCAATGACAAATGTTAGTTAAAGTGCTGGAACTGTGGGATGGAAGGACACATGAAGAAGGATTGTGCAAATCCTAAATCTAAGAGATAAGAATCTGAGGCTTCGTACAGGGAGGCCAATGCTACTACGTCAGATGGATCGAGTGGATGTGATAGTGATGTCTTATTTGTGTCTATGATTTGACACCCATATGATAATTGTAGGGGTGAGTGGATTCTAGACACAGGGGCATCCTTTCACATGACTCCTCATCGAAGTTGGTTCACCATCTAAAGGGAGTGTGATGGTGGACAAGTGTTTATGAGCAATGATAATGCTTGCAATGTTGTGGCTGTTGGTACGATGCGCTTCAAGATGTTTGGTGGGACAGAGAGTACCCTGAATGAGATGAGGCATGTTCCTGACATGAAGAAGAGTCTGATTTCTCTCGGTGCACTCGAAGTTATAGGGTGTAAGTTCATGAGTATTGATGGTGCCCTTAAAGTATCTAAGGGGGCATGTGTAATGATGAAGGCGTAATAACTCGGTAATCTTTACAGGTTGATAGGGAGCACTTCAAAAGGTGGAGATGCAGTGGGTATAGTGGATTCCACCTCTGCACATGTGTGGCATGCTGGGCATGGCCACTAAGCAGGCAGGGCATGAAGGCTGAGACGCACGGATAGAGATACAAAGCAGGATATCGACAAGGTACATGGATGACTCATATATCGCATATGCTTTCATTACTGATGAGGGGGATCCATCTTGTATTCAGTTGGCTCTAGGTGAACCTGGTGCTAAGAAGCAGAAGGTGACTATGGATGATGTGATGGACTCGTTGTACCAGATCGACACATGAGAATTGGTGGAGCTTCTAGTGGGCCGGAAAGCAGTTGGATGCAAGTGGATCAATAAGAGGATACAACATAGATACAGAGCGAGGCTGGTAGTGTAGGGTTATACTCAGAGAGAAGGGATCAATTTCTCAGAGATATTCACGTCAATAGTATAGCAGATGTCTATTAGATTCATATTGGCATTGGTTACCAAATGCGATATCGAGCTGGAATAGATGGATGAGGAGACTACACTTTTGCATGAGAAATTGGAAGAGCGGTTTTTCATGAAGTAACCAAAGCAATTCGAAGTTTAAAGGGGTAGAGAAAAAGTTTACAGGAGGTCGTTATACGACTTGTCGCCTAGGCAGTAGTATAAAATTTGATTCCTTCATGGTAAGTCAGTAATTATATGTTGATGACATGTAGATTACCAATCATGACATATTTGAAATTAATGTACTAAAGACTGAGTTAAGAGGGATATTCAGGATGAAGGATCGGGGGGTGGGGGGGGTGGGGGCTGGGTGGTAGCAAAAATGGTTCTCAGCATAAATATTCATAGTGGCAGGAAGAGGAGAAGGCTTTGGTTATTTCAGATAGAAACTTGAGTAGGTATTGATCAAGTATGCGATGGACCAGGTAAAGTCGGTGAGCGTTCCCTACACTGCTCACTTTAAGTTTTATTTAGGACATGTCCCAAAACCAATGAGGAAAAAGCAGGATATGTCTCATGAGCCTTATTCAAATGGAGTTGGCAATGCATGCCATGGTCTGTATTAGATCGGTTATTTCACAAGCAATTGGTTTTGTGAGAAAATACCCCGGCACGCAACATTGGGAGGTAGTGCGATGGTTACTTCGATACATACGAGGTACAGAAGACTACATCTTATTTTTTCAGAAAACAGGAGCAAAGGTGGTAGGGCATGTGGGTTCAGACCCAACAGACATGCTCACAAGATCGTTCCTTCAGCAAAGTTCAAGTTCTATGCAACTTCTCTAAGCTTGACGATGGTATAAAAGAAGGACAAAGTGTGCACGAGAAACATTGATGAAGGTATGATGAATTACAGAGATAAGGGAAGAGAGCAAGGAGCCACGTTTGAAGATTAAAGACATGATGGAGATTGTTGGTGTTAGAGGTTTTCAATCCGACAATTCACTATTCGATGACATCAAACCAGCTTCGATGTCGTCGAAGCCAGTTCGATGACATCGAGGCCGGTTGATGCCATCGAGCATTTTTTGAGATTTTCAGCCTCGGTCGCTGGTATGTTTTTGTCATTTTTCGATGACATCGAAGGTAGTTCGACATCATCGAAGGTTTACATAGATTCGTTTGCGGAAACACAGATTTTGTGATTTTTATTTCCTATTCTGTTTTGGTTCCTTTTTAAAGCTATAAAAAGGGTTGTATACGGGACTGGGATGTATTCTAAGGCATTCTAAGTTTTCTAAAAAGGGTTCTAGGGTTTCTAAAAGGGGGCTCTAAGGTTTTAAGGGGTGAGAAAGATGACGTTTAAGGATTGCTCAAGTCGGGTAAGTCCTCTATCTTTATAATATGTGCTTTCATAGTGAAATTTTTTATCGTTTTGTGACGCAGTTTTTTCTTGTAAGGGTTTTCCACATGAAATCTTTGTGTTTCTTGTGATTGCTTGGTGCTCTTGGATTGCTATCCTAGATCCATCTCTGTGTGATTTCACAACACAAATCCCAACAGAAACATCATGGCTCATCCTTTCTTATTCCTATTGTCCTACTATTCTTAAGTTGAGTATAACTTGGGATGAAGAAAGTGTTTAC
The DNA here is from genome assembly GCF_029962835.1 of Magnolia sinica. Classification (NCBI taxonomy): domain Eukaryota; kingdom Viridiplantae; phylum Streptophyta; class Magnoliopsida; order Magnoliales; family Magnoliaceae; genus Magnolia; species Magnolia sinica. The sequence goes on from NC_080581.1 coordinate 62,593,079, forward strand.
CCTATTCCTGCAACACTTAACCTCATTAAAAATTTTCTACAGGTGAAAGCCTTATTCTACGCTACTTTAAATGAGATAAAGCACTATATTTGCTATCATGAAAACCTTAGGTAGATTGTGTTTTGTTTGCTAGCATTATTGCATTCTTTTTCTTTGTATGAATTTTCATTCAACTTCTTTTTGTTAAAGATGGTATGAAGTGTGCTCTCTGAGAATAGCAAGGTAGCAACTAGTCAATCTATAGAAAAAAAGGTACTAACAATACCTCCTCAAGGACAAAGCGGACCCCTCGATCCCATGCGATTTCATCTAGTAGGGCGCTGGAGGCTTTGGGCATTTCATGGTAGCCCCAGCCGATGAAGCCGGCCTAGGTTATTGCCTGGACGAAACCTCCACATGTCATGGCCTAAACTCGGGAACCAGGCTCACAAAATTCTCGATCGCCGAATCCGGCATCGACAGCCTCCGTAGTACACCATTCTCAGCTCCTATCGCCCATTCTCTGAGTTCCGATCATGGGATGCTACGAGGAGGATTTCCAACATCAGTTTGATTTATAATAAGTATAACCAAAGGCATAACCCACAAACAACAACCAAAAACTCTATCACATTTCTACTATGATCAAAAACTTTATAAGTACAATAAGCATAAAGGAAAATACAATGATGATAGATGAAAGCTCTAAGCTGATTTGATAAGCGCTCCTGCCTTAGTGTTACTGCGATCCAACGTCACCTGCACGTAACGGTCGTGCATAAGCTTATAGAAAGCTTAGAGGGTGTGTAAGGATGTGCGTAAGGTAGTAATACAATTAGGCAGTATCAGAGTAATGTAGAATATGCTGATGAATCCATGAATGCTATTAGCCATACCAAGGTCATGTGGTGCAATAATGTCGGCCGTACCAAGGCCATGTGATGCGAGATGCAACTCAAGCATACAAATCCTCATCTAAGTCCACATATCAATACAACTCAACACTCGAATATCACCGGGGTCTAGTACACTCCGAACCAGATTGCCGCCCTATCGCGGGCAATAAGCTGAGTAGAAGAGACCTCATTATCTGCCTGCCAATATCGGGCTCGGATCGTCTATAGCGGACCCATTCCTTGAGCTGGTCAAACTCAGCCTATCTTTGCCCCCTCCTCTCGAGCGGGTAAGGTCGCACCCCCTTCCAACCGACCACGACACAATGTAAAGCACGTCCTTCTGGTAATCGGCACTCAGCGCTCATATACCCACTCAGTCTAGACATTGGAGCAATCTCCTGGTACCATAAGGGTTTAGGGACTTTCACCCAGGGATATCTATAATACCTCATGTAGAACAAGATTTCTAGTATCTAATCCTGCCAACCACGATACGCCTGTGGAGGCTACGGCCCTGATGTCGCTAGGGCATACAGTACCATATCATACAATGCAAATGCATGAATCACACTATCTACTCATGCAGCAATCCTACGCGTATCGTGCGCTCATGTATGGCAACACCGACTATCCGGGAGCCCCTAAACAATCTGTCCGAATGCATATGCTATGATCAGTCACTTCTCATATCAAGCATACATATGATGTGTATGATCATGAATCATGGAACTATACTAAACATGTTATATAGTGATGGACGCTGTTTATAATGAAGATGGGCCTAGATGACCTATAAGTATGTGTTACAATGTGGACGTCAAACCGATATTGCTCGTAAGGTACGACCGTCATAAACATCATTACACAAACCATGATAGAGTCGCACATTGTAATGGACTTGTGTACATCCAATTGGGCCTCAACCCATGGGCCTTAGATACAACAAATGGGCCGCATGACATGGGCCATATGTATATCAAGCGGGCCTTAATGGATGGGCCATAACTACATCAAGATGGGCCTAATTATATGGGCCTCATATATATCAGGGTGGGCCTCAACAACGGGCCCCGTATATCACATCGGCCCAACCAACTGGGCCCCAAGTACATCACATCAGGCCTAGTCAAATGGGTCGAATCAATGGGCTGATTTAAATAGGCCAAGTCAAATGGGCCAAATGTATATCAAATCAGGCCCACCCTTATGTATTTGAGATCCGACCTATTCATAAGTTATCATGGAGATAGATGAAATGAAAAATAATTATCAACCTAATTGGAAACTACTGTTACCCTTAGAAGTGTCACGATGGGTGTCACGGTCCACTATTTAAATAGTGGGGTCCACTTGAGCTTTAGATCTAACCCATCCTTTTGCTCATGCCATGAAAATGATATCTCAATATGGTTGAACGGTTTGGATACAAAGTAGGCATCATGGTGGGCCCCACCGTTCAAACAGTGAACAGTGTAAATAAGGCACATACATCGTTGGGGCCCATGCTAGAGGGATGAAACACATATATCTGGGGTGGGTCCCACCATCAGAACAAATACACATGTGTGTCATAGTGGGACCCACAGAGCTTTAGACGTTAAGGGAGAGAGAGAGAGAGCAGCACGTGGTTGCTTTTTTTAACTTTTTCTTTGCCTTCTTTTTTTTTTTTTCCTTTTTCTTTCCTGTATCAAAACAGTGGTGGGTCCCACGTAGGGCCCACCCTCATGTATTATATATAAACTATATAATATATATAATATATATGATATATAGCTGCTGCTGTGTAGCTTTTAAGCATTTAAAAGGAGAGGTGGGTCCCACATAGGGCCCACCATCTCATGTATATGATATATAATATATATATACTATATACTATATATATTATATTATATAAAACAACCATGTTTAGGCCATCCACGGCCTGGATAGTCATGGGGATCAAGGGAGGGCCCCACACGTGGGGTGTGTCCAACCGTCAGATGGACAGTGGTCACAATACATGCATCATGGTGGGGCCATCTTATATGGATGGACAGCATGGATACAACACATACAGTGGTGTGGCCCACCGGAATGGATGGGCACCCATGCCCGTACACCCATGTCAGCCACCTCCACCGGATCGATACTAAGACCTCAAGTGTTGAAACGAGGCATCTTTCACTCGGTCTGCCACCTGAGCTATGGACTGGGTGGGTCCCAGCGTTGAAACGGGGTATCTCTCACTCAGTCTACCACGTGATCTATGGATGGGTCCCACCATCCATGGATGGTGGATGCACCACACGTGTGTAAGGGTGTGGCCTACCAAAATGGATGGATGATGTGGGTGGGTCCTATGGACCCCACCGCCTGCAGACACTTCACAACAGTACACCCCCCATGTCAGTGCACCCACTGTCATTCCACGCTACCATTGTTAGCTACTCCCATTGTCAGCCCACTTCATTATTACCTACTCTCACTGGTGCGTTCGCCTGGACGGACAGTGTGGGTGTACACCCCATCAAGGTGGGTTCCACACAGACGTGGCCCACTTGATCTTAATATTTGTGTTTCTTATCCTCTAGGCCCACTGGATGACCTAGATAAAATGGGTGAATGGCGCCGATTAAACGACATGATCAAGGTGGGCCACATTGTTTTAGATGGGTGGACAGGGTGGATGGTCTTATGCATCAAGGTGGGCCACAAGCCATCATACACAAGAGAGAGAGAGAGAGAGAGAGAGAGAGATCGGCGAGGATGGAGGGGCCCCGTCACTATGGGCCCCTCTTGCATACAAACATTCATCAAGGTGGGTCCCACATATATGGACCCTTAAATAAAAAAGAATGAAAAACAAAATCTAAGATCACCCACCGCCTTCTTCTTGCTCCCTTGGCTTCCTTTGCTCCTTGGCTTCGATCCTAACGGAAGAGATGGATTTTTGATGGTTGAGATGGGAGATGAGAGGGGAGGAAGTGGGCCACACACAAAGTTCTCATGGAATGTAGAAATGGCTTGGACATGTGAGGCTTTCTCTTGCTTGGGAAAATGAGTTGAGAAATGAGAGAGAAGGTTGTAAAGAGAGAGATGTGGTAGAGTGATGGATGGGAGAGAGAAGGATGGGTGTGTAAGAGCCTTTTTGACTTTCGAGCTAGATTGTGTAAGAAAGGTATGGGTGGTGTAAGAAACTTTTGACTTTGAAGGTTGCATGGGGAAGGGTGTAAGGTGATGTGTACTTGACATGTACTTGACATGATGGGATTGATTAATTGATTGATTGATGTGACAAGTCGTAGAGATTCTCTAGGAATTTGTATGCGTAGCGTTTTCCTCGCACCAAATGCTAGCCCACATCTCCTGGATAGAGTATCGGATCGGCACGCAAGACGCGGCATCGGAACCACGGCAACGGCGCGGTCGTAAGAGTACACATCTCGGTTTGAGTCAATTCAGGTTGACGGCATGTGACTCGGGGTCACGTACAAATACCGGTTAAGGGTCGAAGGTTACCGAAATTCGACCGGGAGGACCGCGAAAGCCTGTGGAATGGTATGGTTTAGGATACGGGTGTTACAGCTCTCCCCTCCAAATAAAAATTTTTTCCTCAAAATTTACATAATAATCACAACTGGTCATAGCTCATAAGGGAGAAGAAACATAACATCACTATATAAAATCAGAGATAATATACAAAATACAATACATAATCAGTAATCAAAGAGATGGGGATAACGCTCTCGAATCTCAGCCTCGCGCTCCCAAGAAGCCTTTTTGATAGAATGGTGGCCCCACTGAACCTTCACCAATGGAATGACCTTGGTTTGGAGGACCTGCTCCTTCCGATCAAGGATATGGACTGGCTGCTCAATATAGGAAGTGTCCTCACGAACCTCTAACGGCTGCCAATTAATAACAGGAATGATGTCTGAAAAGGCCAAGCTATATGTCCTAGAGGGGGGGTGAATAGGACAATGCCAAATAAAAACTTATAACAGCGGAATAATAAAGAAAATGATAGCCAAATTAAATAACAATGCAGGAAAGTAAACCAACCTCAAAAATTCAGATCTTGAGAGGTTGATACAAACGTTATTCTAAGGACAACCTTACACCAAAAACAGAGTTTATGGTAGGACAACCTTATTTCTAGAAAGGTCTTTGTATCAAGTCTCAAATCGAAGAGGAATACAAAAACAAATATGAACTGAATTGAAATAACTTGTAATTAAAGATGTATTGTTCTAGGGATAGCCATACACCATAAAAATGGCAGGGCAACCTTGCTGGAACAACTTTCAAATGAAATTGAAAAACAAGCTTATAAAGGAATAGCAGAAAGTAAATTCTAAGCTATTACAACATTCTCACAAAGCTTGAAATAATTACAACATTCACCACCATACATACATCCCACAAAAAGAAAAAAAAAATTAAAAGAATAAAATAAACAACCACAACACAAAGGATTTATAGTGGTTCGCCTGTGTGTTCACCAACTGTTATCCAACAGCTACACAAAAAGCTACTCCACTCCTAATATCCTCACACAGGGGATATTAGCGTTTACTAACAAATAGGCTTTCCCAGGTTCACCCAAAACCCTTACAATTGTGTTTTTGTATGTGGGCTTACACAATTAAAAAAACTCCACTTCTGAGTTTTCCTGGCTTTCCTCAGATAACCAAAATAACAAGATTTTTCTGGCAAATCTTGAAAGAAACCAAAATAATAGAAAGGAATTTACAATATGTAAAATACCTGAATATCTTCTTCGTTGTAGCAGCCCGATAGAACCAAATCAAAGTAGATGATTGAATGTCCAAGTTCAATGTCTAGTACTTGATTACAATGGTTCTAGTTCTAATAGATTTTAAATTAAACCAAATAGGGCTTTCCTTAATTAATTTTGATTCCAAAGAAAGGGAATAACAATTCCTCTTTTCAAATCAGATTGGAATAGTAGAAACAAAATCAATTAAAATAAAGCTAAGGAAAGAAGATATTAAATAAACACACTTAGCTTAGATGGAGCACAGAATTATCTCTCAGAAGTTTGACGAGGATTGGCTTGAATACTATAATTAAATCGATGATTTCTTCTGAGATTCGTGCACTATTTATAGGTGAAAAGATCTTGTCTTCGACTGGTCTAGAGTGCTCTTCGACTAGTCGAAGCAGTAATAGATATTTGAAAGATTAGGCGGGATATACGTTGACCGTTCTACGACTGGTCGTAGCCCTCCTACGACTGGTCGTGGGTCACCTACGACTGGTCGTAGGACCTACAAAGGTTCCCTGGACTTCGAGTCGTAGGTTTTACGACTAGTCGAAGATCAGTCGACACTATTCCTACGACTGGTCGAACAGATTCCTGGACTAGTCGAAGGCTAACAGATTTTATCCGGAATTTGTAACAAACTTATGACTGGTCGAGGATTTTCTTAGACTGGTCGAAGCAAGTCTAGGACTAGTCGAAGAAGACCTAAGACTAGTCGAAGAACAGACCAATCACATGTAAAATAAACATACGACTTATGTATCCGAAATGACCTACTTCTAAGGTCATCCTATGGTCAAACAAACCTCAATCATGAAGTATGGACATTGAAACAAGAGACCATGAAGAATGAGCCTTGAAGTCTTGATGTAAATTAAACCTTGAAGTAGCTCAATCTTGAAAGTGACTTGAGTTTCAGCTTGAGTCTTGAGTTCAGCTTGACTTTCAACTTGAGTCTTGAGATCAGGTTGAGTTTCAGCTTGAGTCTTGATTTCAGCTTGAGTCTTGTTTTGTGAGCAGTTCTTGCATTCAAGAGTCTTGTCTTGAGATCAGCTTTTTCAATCAAGATCTTGAGTCTTGTACTTGAGAGCTTTGCTTGTTTATGTATGTTGATCCTTGAGAGAGCTTCACTTATGCAAGTTATATATAACAGAGTATAATAGTGATTTTGGCACTACAAATTTGACAACACACGGGGATAGAAACTATAGCACTTACAATGTCTAACCCACACTTCCTCAACATGGAGACATGAAAAATATTGTGGACGCCAGACAATTGAGATGGCAAGGCAAGCCAATAAGCCACGGTGCCAACGCGCCTAGTGATTTCAAAAGGTCCTATGAATCTCGAGGCAAGCTTGCCCTTCGCTCTGAATCGAACTACGCTTTTCATGGGTGAGACCTTAAGATACACATGGTCCCCTACATCAAACTCCAAGGGACGATGCCGGCGATCAGCAAACTCTTCTGCCGGCTCTGAGCTGTGCGCATCCTCTGCCTGATGATATCAATAGCTTCTGATGTCTCCTGCACAAGCTCGGGACCTAGGAGATGACGCTCTTCAACCTCGGTCCAATAACTTGGTGATATACATGGTCTACCATATAGTGCCTCAAAAGGAGCCATGCTGATGGTTGCTTGATAGTTGTTGTTGTATGCGAACTCAGCCAATTGCAGATACTCATCCTAGCTACCTCCGAAATTAATCGCACAGGCCCGAAGCATATCCTCAAGGATCTGGTTGACTCTCTTGGTCTGGCCATCGGTCTGTAGATGGTACGCGGTGCTGAGCTGCAAATCAGTCCCCATCACTCTCTAGAAGCTCCCCTAAAATTGAGATGTGAACCTCGAGTCTCGGTCATAAATGATCGAGACTGGAACGCCATGTAGTCTCACAATCTCCTTGATGAATAACCTCGCAAGCTGGTCTAAAGGCCAAGTCGCACGAATCGCAAGAAAATGTGCTGACTTCGTTAAACGATCCACAACAACCCAGATGACATCATGACTACGCTGAGTCCTTGGTAAGCTCATAATAAAATCTGTCGACACGTGCTCCCACTTACACATCGGGACACTCAACGACTGCAATAGACTAGGGGGTCTCTGATAATCAGCCTTGACACGCTGGCACGTGTCACACTCGGCCACAAAACTGGCGATCTGGTGCTTCATCGTCGCTCAAAAATACTGTCGCCTCATGTCACCATACATCTTCATCGAGCCGGGGTGGATGGAAAACCGCGATTGATGTGCCTCGGTCATAAGATCTCTGTGTAACTCATGAATATCTGGGACATATAATCGGCCTCTGAAGTGAAGTCCACTGTCTGTAAAAATCTACCAATCTACCTGACTCTCGGATGTCGCCTCAGCCATATAACTCTGCAACAACTCATCAGCCTGTTGAGCCTCGATCACCCTTGCGACAAGAGAGGGTTGAATCGAAAGGCTCGATAACTGTACGATAGAAGACTGCAGGCCAAACTTAAATTCATACTTTGGTATATCCTCTAGCATCCGCCACTCCTGAATCATCATATGTGCCACTAGGCCTTGTGGTTGATGGCTGAGGGCATCCACCACCACGTTCGCCTTACTCAGGTAGTACTGAATATCGAAGTCATAATCCTTCAAGAGCTCCATCCAGCGCCTCTGCCTCATGTTCAACTCAGACTGCAAAAAGAGGTACTTCAAGCTCTTGTGGTAAAAAAAGAGCTCAAACATAACCCCATAGAGATAGTGTCTCCACACCTTCAGTGTGAAGACAACTGCAGCCAGCTCCAAATCATGCGTGGGGTAGTTCAACTCATGAATCTTGAGTTGACGAGATGCGAAGGCCACTGGTCTCCCGTACTGTATCAGGACAACACCCAAACCAATATGCGAGGCATCAGTAAATACAATAAAACCATCACTCCCAGAGGGAAGAGTGAGGACAAGAGTGAACGTGGGGCGGTCCTTCAACTCCATAAATGCTTGCTCGCAGGCGTCGCTCCAAATAAACTCTGCGCCCTTCCAAGTCAACCTGGTCAGCGGGGTTGCAATACGAGAGAAACCCTCAATAAAACGCCGGTAGTAGCCCACCAAACCAAGGAAATTACGAATCTCGGACGCAGTCGTGGGCTGGCCCCCCTGACGCACTGCCTCAACCTTCGAGGGGTCCACTGCGATGCCCTCCCTCGTCACTACGTGACCGAGGAACTTCACCTCCTCCTGCCAAAACTCACACTTCTCCAGCTTCACATAGAGCTGATGTACGTAGAGGGTCTGTAATGTAACCTCCAGATGTTGCTCGTGCTCCTCACGGGTCCTCGAATATATCAGAATGCCATTGATGAAGACTACAACAAACTGATTGAGATAAGGACGGAAGACCTCGTTCATCAACTGCATGAAGACCGCGGGTGCATTAGTCAGTCCGAAGGATATGACTTGAAACTCAAAATGACCGTAACGTGTCTTGAAAGCCGTCTTCGGAATGTCCTCCACTCGAACCTGAATCTGATGATAACCGGAACGTAAGTCAATCTTCGAAAAGAACAGTGCACCTTGTAGCTGATCATACAAATCATCAATCCTCAGGAGCGGATACTTGTTCTTGATCGTGATCTGTTGAGCTCGCGGTAGTATAAGTAGAGCCTCAACGAGCCATCATTTTTCTTCACAAAGAGTACTAACGCTCCCCACAGTGAACTACTCGGACGAATAAAGCCTAAGTCGCGCAACTCGTCCAACTGCTTCTACAGTTCCCGCAACTCCAACGGTGCCATACGATACGGGGCCTTCAAAATAGGCCCGGTACTGGGTACGAGATCAATCTGAAACTCGGTGAGTCGGCGAGGCGGTAATCCTGAAATCTCCTAGAACACATCAGGAAAATCGCAAACAATTAGCAACTGATCAATATAAGCGGTAACAGGCTCCTCAACAGTGCAAGACACCAAGCAAGATAATGGTTCTCCCTGGGGCTCTGCAATGAATTGAAACTGTAGCAAGCTTGGTATACAGAACGTGACTGTCCTCGTGAACAGTCCAATATAGCGTGGTACTCGACAAGCCAATTCATCCCCAAGATAACGTCAAAATCTGACATCGGCAGCACGTACAAGTCAGCAGGCAAGAAAATCTCTTCCAATAGTACAGAGTAAGATGAAAAGAAGCAGCCTAATACTGTAGTCTTTCCCTAGGGCATCGATATGGTCAACCCCTCTCGAGCAGATTCTGTTGGGAATCCAGTCGAATGACAGAATCCCTCGGACATAAACGAGTGCAAAGCACTAGAATCAAATAGAACTTGAGCGATGCATGCAGAGACTGAAAGTATACCCTCAACGACTCTTCCAGATGACTGAGGATTCTGATGGGCCGTGTAGAATCTAGCCTGAGCCGGCTGGGGAGGTGCCTGTCCCCTTTGAGCGTGCTTCTGCTGCTACTGTCGCTAAGGCGGTCGAAACTGCTGCCTCTGCTGCTACGGCCTCAGAGGCTTGTGTTGTTGTTGAGGTGGCCTCGGTGGTGGGGGCTGCTGTCGCTGCTGCTGTGGGGGTCTCTGCTACGGCTGTGGTGGAGGCTGTTATGGACCTCTCAGCTGCTGTTGCTGGGGATGGGGGCACTCCTACATATGGTGCCCTATCGCACCGCACTTGAAATAAGAGCCGGTGAACTGCCTCGAAGGTGGTGCTGGAGGTGCTGCTGGCGCTCGAAAGGCTGGGCGACCTGTGCGCCTCTGCTGTGGTCGACCTTATTGGGAATCACTGGAAGGAGCCTACCTCTTATAGTCTCTCATCTGACCGTGATCAGACTGAGAACCGGCCCACTCAGCCTTAAAAATCTGGGCCTTCCGTACCACCCGTCGAAAGTCGGGAGCTCATGCCCAATGAGATGGCCTTGAAGACCGTAACGCAAGCCGTCCTCAAATCGGAGGGCTCTCCGCTCCTCATCATCCACCAAGTATGGTGTAAATCTGGATAGTGCTATAAAACGAGCCACGTACTGAGCCACTATTATATCACCTTGCACCAAGGCCTCGAAATCCAATGCTCGCTGTCATTGGATGTGATCAGAAAAATACTGTCAGTCAAATCGATCAAAAAAGTCCTCTCATGTTCACGCAAAATCGGCGCCTACTACTCGGAAGACTGATGTCCACCAGTGCTCAGCCTCACCATGGAGGAGAAATACTGCTAATCGGACTCGCCGCTGGGTTGTACATCCTATCGTATCAAATATCTTCTCCATATCGGCGCGCCATCTCTCAGCTACAGTCAGGTCTAGCTCACCCTGGAAACGTGGGGGATCGAGCCGTCGAAACTCTCAAAGAAGAGCGCTCGCACGCTCCTGCTCGGCCTGGTCCGGTGAAACAACGGGGTGCTTGCCCTACCTCTAAAGTATGGCCATCACAGCTTGCAACATTTGCTGTAACTGAGAGGCACTCACGGATACGGTCGGATCTGCACCGGTCTCTGGTGGAGGAGCAGCATCCTCAGGATGGGCGGTAGGAACCTGTGGTGATGGAGTGGGGATCGTAGGTAGTAGGGCGGGAGCCGCAGGTGGTGGAGCGGGAGTCTCAGGTGGTGAAGCGGGAGTCGATCGGGTCACTCTCTTGCGCGGCATGTCCTACAGGAAAGAGCGAAGGCGCCTATTAACTTTAAAAACTCTCGAAGGCATGCAAGTTAAGGGTTTGTAACAAAAGGTCACTAAGCTATCTGAACTTCGGGACTTGGCCATTCATAGCAGATATGTAATGTTGTTCATAGTTAGTCTTGAGTTATGCTCTGATACCAACTTCTCTCATGCCCCAAACTCGGGAACCAGGCTCACAAAATTTTTGATCGCCGAATCTGGTGCTGACAGCCTCCGTAGTACCCCATTCTCGGATCTCAGTGCCCATTCTCCAGGTTTCGATCCTGGGATGCTACGAGGAGGATTTCCAACATCAGTTTGATTTGTAATAAGCATAACCAAAGGCATAACCCACAAACAACAACCAAAAACTCCATCACATTTTCACTATGATTAAAAACTTTATAAGTACAATGAGTATAAAGGGAAATACAATGATGTAAGTGTTGTTTCCAACAAAAGCTCCAAGATGATCTAATATGCGCTCCTGCCTCAGCGGTGCTGCAATCCAACGTCACCTGCACGCAACGGTCGTGCATAAGCTTATAGAAAGCTTAGAGGGTGGTGTAAGTGTGTGCATAAGGTAGTAATACAATTAGGCAGTATTAGAATAATGCAGAATATGCTGATGAATCTATGAATGCTATTAGCCGTACCAAGGTCATGCGGTATAAAAATGTCGACCGTACCAAGGCCATGTGATGCGAGATGCAACTCAAGGATACAAATCCTCATCTAAGTCCACATATCAATACAACTCAACTCTCGTATATCACCAGGGTCTAATACACTCCGAACCAGATTGCTGCCCCATCGCGCGTAATAAGGTGAGTGGAAGAGACCTCACAATTTGCCTACCAATATCGTGCTTGACTCGTCGATAGCGGACTCATTCCTCAAGTAGGTCAAACTCAACCTAGCTTTGCTCCCTCCTCTCGGGTGGATAAGGCCGCACCCCCTTCCAACCGACCACGACACATTGCAAAGCGCGACCTTCTAGTAATCGGCACTCAGCGCTCATACACCCACTCGGTCTAAACATTGAAGCAACCTCCTAGTACCATAAGGGTTTAGGGACTTTCACCCCGGGATATCTATAGCACCCTATATACAATAAGATTTCCAGTATCCAATCCTACCAACCACGATACACCTGTGGAGGCTACGGCCCAGATGTTGCTAGGGCGTACAGTACCATATTACATAATGGGAATGCATGAATCACATTATTTAGTCATGCAGCAATCCTGTGCGTATTGTGCACTCATGTAGGGCAACACCGCCTATTCGAGAGCCCCTAAACAATCTTCCTGAAGGCATATGCTATGATCTGTCACTTCTCATATCAAACATACATATGATGCGTATGATCATGAATCATGGAACTATACTAAACATGTTATATGATGATGAATGCTGTTCATAACGAAGATGGGCCTAGACGGCCTACAAGTATGTGCCTAATAATGGGCCCTAGGGAGAATTATAATGCGGACATTGAACCAACATTATTCTTACAATGTGGACGTTAAACCAACATTGCTCCTAAGGTATGACCGTCATAAACATCATTACATAAACCATGGTAGAGTCACATATTGTAATGGACTTGTGTACATCCAATTGGGCCTCGACCCATGGGCCTTAGATACAACAAATGGGCCGCATCACATGGGCCTTATGTATATCAGGTGGGCCTCAATGGATGGGCCATAACTACATCAAGATGGGCCTAATCATATGGGCCTCATATATATCAGGGTGGGCATCAACAACGGGCCCTGTATATCACATCGGCCCAACTAACTGGGCCCCAAGTACATCACATCGGGCCTAGTCAAATGGGCCGAATCAATGGGCCGAGTCAAATGGGCCAAATGTATATCATATCGAGCCCACCCTCATGTATTTGAGATCTGACCTATTCATAAGTTATCATGGAGATAGATGAAATGAAAAATAATTATCAACCTAATTAGAAACTACCGTTGCCCTTAGAAGTTGAACGATGGGTGTCACGATCCACTATTTAAATGGTAGGGTCCACTTGAGCTTTAGATCTAACCCATCCTTTTGCTCATGCCATGAAAATGATATCTCAATATGGTTGAATGGTTTGGAGACAAAGTAGGCATCATGGTGGGCCCCACCGTTCAAATAGTGAACAGTGTAGATAAGGCACATACATTGTTGGGGCCCATGCCCGACGGATGAAACACATATATCTAGGGTGGGTCCCACCATCAGAACAAATACACACGTGCATCATGGTGGGACCCACAGAGCTCTAGACATTAAGGGGGAAAGAGAGAGAGAGAGAGTAGCACGTGGCTACTTTTTTAAACTTTTTCTTTGCCTTCTTCTTTTTTTTTTTCCTTTTTCTTTCCTGTAACAAAACAGAGGTGTGTCCCACGTAGGGCCCACCCTCATGTATTATATATAAACTATATAATATATATAATATATATGATATATAGCTGCTGCTGTGCAGCTTTTAAGCATTTAACGGGAGAGGTGGGTCCCACGTAGGGCCCACCATCTCATATATATGATACAATATATATATATATATATACACGATATACTATATATATTATATTATATAAAACAGCCACGTCCAGGCCACTCACGGCCTAGACAGTCACGTGGATCAAGGGGGGCCCCACATGTGGCGTGTGTCCCACTGTCAGATAGACGGTGGTCACAATACATGCATCATGGTGGGGCCATCTTATACGGATGGACGACATGGATACAACACATACAGTGGTGTGGCCCACCGGAATGGATGGGCGCCCATGCCCGTACACCCATGTCAGTCACCTCCACAGGACCGATACCAAGACCTCAAGTGTTGAAACGAGGCATCTTTCACTCGGTCTGCCACTTGAGCTATGGAATGGGTGGGTCTGAGCGTTTAAATGGGGTATCTCTCACTCAGTCTACCACGTGATCTATGGATGGGTCCCACCATCCTTGGACGGTGGATGCACCACACATGTGTGAGGGTGTGGCCTACGAAAATGGATGAATGATGTGGGTGGGTCCCATGGACCGCACCGCCTGCACACACTTCACGTCAGTACACACCCCATGTCAGTGCACCCACTGTCATTCTACACTACCACTGTTAGCTACTCCCACTGTTAGCCCACTTCACTATTACCTACTCTCACTGGTGCGTTCGCTTGGACGGACGGTGTGGGTGTACACCCCATCAAGGTGGGTTCCACATAGACATGGCCCACTTGATCTTAATATTTGTGTTTCTTATCCTCTAGGCCCACTGGATGACCTAGATAAAATGGGTGAATGGCGCCGAATAAACGACATGATCAAGGTGGGCCACACTGTTTTGGATGAGTGAACAGGATGGATAATCTTATGCATTAAGGTGGGCCACAAGCCATCATACTGAAGAGAGAGAGAGAGAGAGAGAGAGAGAGAGAGAGAGAGAGAGAGAGAGAGATCGGTGAGGATGGAGGGGCCCTGCCACTATGGGCCCCTCTTGATACAAACATTCATCAAGGTGGGTCCCACATATATGGACCCTTAAATAAAAAAGAATGAAAAACAAAATCTAAGATCACCCACCGCCTTCTTCTTGCTCCCTTGGCTTCGATCCTAATGGAGGAGATGGATTTTTGATGGTTGAGATAGGAGATGAGAGGGGAGGAAGTGGGCCACACACAAAGTTCTCATGGAATGTAGAAATGGCTTGGACGTGTGAGGCTTTCTCTTGCTTGGGAAAATGAGTTGAGAAATGAGAGAGAGGGTTGTAAAGAGAGAGATGTGATAGAGTGATAGATGGGAGAGAGAAGGATGGGTGTGTAAGAGCCTTTTTTACTTTTGAGGTAGATTGTATAAGAAAG
Organism: Magnolia sinica; assembly: GCF_029962835.1. NCBI lineage: Eukaryota > Viridiplantae > Streptophyta > Magnoliopsida > Magnoliales > Magnoliaceae > Magnolia > Magnolia sinica. The sequence continues at coordinate 62,608,215 of NC_080581.1, forward strand.
GTATAGGTGGTGTAAGAAACTTTTGACTTTGGAGGTTGCTTGGTGAAGGGTGTAAGGTAATGTGTACTTGACATGTACTTGACATGATGGGATTGATTGATTGATTGATGTGACAAGTCATAGAGATTCTCTCAGAATTTGTACGTGCAACGTTTTCCTCGCACCGAACGTTGGCCCACATCTCCTGGCCAGAGTATCGGATTGGCGCGCGAGACGCGGCATTGGAACCGCGGCGACGGCGCAGTCGTAAGGGTACAAGTCTTGGTTTGAGTCAATTCAGGTTGACGGCGTGTGACTCAGAATCGTGCGCAAATACCGGTTAAGAGTCGAAGATTGCTGAAATTTGACTGGGAAGACTGCGGAAGCCTGCGAAATGGTACGGTTTAGGATACGGGTCTTACACCACTGGGCTGGGTGAAGTTGAATATTGACGGCTCTTCCTAGGGTAACCCAGGGGTAGCTAGCGTTGGGGGCATCTAGAGAGGAGACAAAGGTGAGTTTTGCTTTAGTTTTTATGCAGGTTACGACTGCGCTTCAAACACCAGAGCAGACCTTCGTGTTGTACTCGACGGCCTACAACATTACCTCCATCACGGCTTCTCCAATATTATTGTGGAATTTGACTCCCTTTTCATGGTGCGGTTTCTCTCGGGGCTTTCTTGCCCGGGATGGAAATGGAATTATTGGGTCACGAGGATCAAGAGCCTCACCGCCTCCTTAAATGTAAATTTTGTTCATATTTGTTGAGAGGGTAATGGGCCGATAGACTTTTTGGCCAAATTAGATAGCATAAATCAAGGATCAGCTCTGTTTTCTTCCCGTCCAGATTTCCCTCACGAAGTCAGGGGTCTGCTTTTTCTAGACAAGTTGGGTTTAAGTTTGATCAGGAGGGAGCACTAGTGGTCTTAGCCCCCTTTTGTGGCCTCCCTCGGCCGTATTTTCTTTCTTTTGATGCTTTCTTTACGATAGGCTTTCCCCCACCCTTTTTTGTTAGGGGAAGCCCAAATCTTGGGGGCGGCTTGTTTCCCCTCTGTACTCCTTTTGTTATATTGAAATGGAGGCATCTTTCCTTAAATAAAAAAAGGACAAAGCTGGCCATATGTTAGTTTGTCGGCTCATCTTTGAATTCTTCCCAAACAATCTTGAAAATTGAAATAGTTGGGAGAAGTTTATTTTGATGACGAGGACGTTGATATTTTTCATGTTCATGAAATGTGGCCTACATCACATTTTAATAAATTGTACACTACAACAATTGGGACTTTTACTGGTGCTCAAAAGCGCAACTAAGAGCCCATAAGGGCCTGTTTGGCCGGCTGGATTAGATGGTCTTAGGTGGGATGGAATTTCATTTGGTCCTGTGCCAATTCCACTCCATGTTTGGGAAGGGTGGAAAAGCTCGGAAGCAGGCTAGATGGAATCGTATCGGGTCCCGTGCTAACATCACTCAATGTTAGCAAGTTGTGTAGGTCCTACCATGATGTGTGGGCTATATCCACACTGTCCACCCATTTTTCGAGATCATTTTAGAGCATGGGCCAAAAAATCAAGTAGATATAAAGCTCAACTGGACCCCACCATAGAAAGCAATGGGGATTGAATACTTACCATTGAAAACTTCTTTGGGGCCACATAAGTTTTGGATCTGTCTCATTTTTAGGCCCATGCCATAAAATGAGGTTACAAAACAAATGAATGGTTTAGATATAACACATGTATGTTATTGTCAATAGTTTCAAATGATGGTGGGTATCTCCTTTCAATGTACCACCGTATTCCAAACAAAAAAGGGAATTAAGCTTATCCCACGGTATCAGGGAACAGTCCCGGCCATGGGTAAAAATGATGTTTTTTGAATCCCATATCACCTGATACCGTGGGATCGATCCGGCCAAACAGGCCCTAAAAGTGCCGGCAATTCCATTAGCGACACTAGTCAAGCACCGCCAAATCATGTTGGCTAACTTGTTGATTTAGTTACTTAACCTATCATATGCACTCAATCTCAAGTCAATCCAAATTGCAAAATTAGAGTTAAACACTTTCTATCCAAAACCAATCACACATCAATCCTAAACCCATGCACAAAATAAAAAACATTTACAAGAGAGAGAGAGAGAGAGAGAGAGAGAGAGAGAGAGAAAGCACTACCAAAAAAATGACCAAAGACTACGGACTATTATAGTTTTTAGCTACGGATATAGACCATAGCTATATTGCTACGACTTAAATCCGTAGCTAAAAATAATCAAACCATAGCTAAAAGCTATCACCACCATTCGTACCTACCACCTGAGGTGGCCCCATAAGGGACTCTACGATACACATTAAAATATGTGTACTCCATCTAATACGTCTATTCATTTTAAAAGAGCATTTTTGAGCAAGAGCCCAAAAAAGGAAGTAGTTCAAATGCACAAGTGGACCACACTGTAGGAAATAATGGAGATTAAATACTTACCATTGATCAATGGTGTGGTTTAAGTTGACCTTCGAATTTCCTATATTCTGGGGTCAATCCCTATAAAAAAATTTAAAAATTAATGGAAGGAGTGGATATATGAAATGTATTATGATGGATCCTACAAAGCCACCCTTGAGAGGGTCGTTCATCCATGACCGTCAAAACTGTATGCGATAGTCGGCTACGGTCCACGGCTTTTAGATACGGATTAATTCCGTAGCCAAGCCTAGCAGGTAAAAATGCGAAAACTCTTACTACGCTGCCCTTTTTCTTTCCCCCCCTTACACGAAATCTTTCATCTCCCTCCACTCCAAACCCATTCCGCGTCCATCTCACGAAACCTTCCATTTCCCTCCACTCCAAACCCATTTCGCGTCTCTCTCTCTCTCTCTCTCTCAACCTTTCATTTCCCTCCACTCCAAACCCATTCGGCGTCCATCTCTCTCTCTCTCTCTCGATCTCCCGTGCCCCTTTTCTCTCTCTCGATCTCCCCTCTCACAAACCCCTCTTCTCTCCCTAACCATCCCTCTCTCTTGATCTCACGAAGACTTCCCTCTCTGACGCCATAATCTGCGTCCATTTTAGGTATGCAAGAATGATTTTCTTCTTTTTTTTTTCTTTTTTTTTGCGGGGAATTGGATTGAGTTTTTTTATATATTTTATTTTTATTTTATTTTAGGATTTTTTTTCTCTTATGAATGATATAGATGTTTTAATATGCCAAAATAACAATCTACTCAAGGATTTGAATGGCATGGATGTTGATGAGGCAGAGTAATGATCCTCATGTGTATAAGGAACCCGATTATAGGTAATATTGAGAAGAACATTTTTCTTAACTCAGTAGTAATTCTCCATAAATTGGTTTTGATTAGTTATCTTCCATGGACTTGTGTACAATACCTGAAGCAGGAATGTAAAGTTGAGGGTAATGCCTACTAAGGTGTTTCCTTGCTAATTTCTATTTGCAATCACATACTCACTTTCCCCATTATGTTCATGTTATATCTACAATGTGCATCCATTTTTTTTAAATTTTTATTTTATTTTTCATATGAATATGGGGTATGAACCCAAAATGGAAATCTGATAAAAATCATGTGTGGACCACACGATAGGAAAGAGTGGTAACTGAATGCCCACCATTAAAAAGTAAAATCCTCTTCAGGGCTAGAAAAAGGGGTGCAGCTTCCCTGGATCCCCTGACTGATGTATCTTACATTAATGCCGTCCATCCAACTATAGTGTTTGGTTTGGAGATGGTTGGGCTTTTGTGGTAATGTTCTGGCTTTTGGTACTTCTTCAATAAAAGTGCATTTACCTTTAAAAAAATCTATGATCTTTTGGTGGGTTGTTCAAAAGATGGAGTTAAGGGGGTTATCCATGGTGTTGGCATTCAGTGCTTGGGATTCAATTGCATATGGAGAATTAGAGCAATGAGCTTCTTCTTTTTTTCCTGGAGGAAAATTTTTAGCTTTGAATCCATGGATTTGTGGAGTTGGGAATTTGCCAAATCCATGGAGAGATTCTTAAATGGGGTTGGGGTTGTCCATGTAAAGGGTTTGCGGATCTTAACTTGGTTCTTTTTCCATGTCATTTTGTTGTATGGACACGCAGTCCTTTCCAATCCGAAGTCTCAATTATTTGGCAAATTCTTCCTTATGGTATAATGTGGGGGCTATGGAGAGAAATTCTAGATTCCTTGAGGGAAAGACTTTATAGATTGGCTCTATAATTCAATTGATTTCCTCAATGATCAAAAGTTAGAGTTTAGAAGGGGTTTGGTTGATTTGCCAAATAATACCTTCTTTGGAGAAACAAACTCTATAGTTTGTGGTGGGGAATTTTTTACCAAATCCAAATCCATGGGGAGTGTCTTAAATGGGGTTGGGGCTGCCTTCATGGGTTGTAAGCTATTTTGGGGTCTTAAATGTGTCCATTTTCCATGTCATTGCTAGATGGACATGGCATCCTTTCCAATCCCAAGACTCAATTATTTGGCCATGGTATAATGTGAGGGTTTTTTGAGAGGAATTCTAGAATCGTTGGGCAAAGGCTTTATAGGGTGGCTCTGTAATTTAATTGATTTCCTCTATGTTCTTTGGATGGATTGTTCAATAGCTAGAGTCTAGGGGGTGTTATCCATGGCACTGCCATTCATTGATGGGGATTCAATTGTATTTGGAGATTTAGGGTAATGAGTTGTTTTTCGTAGCCCTATGGGAGTTGTTTACACATTTATGGAAAAAAATAAAAATAAAAAGAAAAAGTATTGGTAATGATACAGACTAGTAGTCCCTCGATTATTATCCTACCTTAATGCCCTTTTACTTAAGAATATATGTAGTGAATCTAGAGGAGAGTGGATGTGTAAGAAATGGCAGAATTTTTGGAGTAAATATCATTGGCCTTGATTTGTTGGCCCTGAATTGGTTTTGTTTGCTAAATATTTCAATTGACTTAATAAGGTGGTTATATCCTGTAAATTATTTCATGTTTTGAATGTATGGTGATGAGATGCAAGCTTGCCAAAGTACTGGCAGATGAAAAACCTCATAGGTCAAATCATTCGACTTCTTAATGCAACTCATGTGTCTGGAGAAATTGATTTTTCTGTTGATAAATACATGTATGTGGTTCACAAATATGGAGGAGAGTATAGTTAGAAGAATCTGGCTTCTTAATGCAGTCGCACCAAAGATTTTCTCCAAGGCTAATGGTACTTTACATTAAGAAGCAATTTGATAATTCTAATGGAAACCAAAATCACTGGGTTGCCACATCTTTGAGAGCTCAATGACCCAAAAGTATTATTGTAGCCATTGAGTTGGCCTTTTAACTAGTTAATGTTATTTTTCATGTAAATGTTCATTGGATAACATTTGTTGATTTACTTTTTTACTTTCTTTAAAGTAATTGAGTTTTTTTTCCCTTTTTTTTTCTTTTTCTTTCTTTCTTACTTTTTTAAGTGTACATACTTTTTGATTCTGTAGTGTGGTAATATAGAATTTTTCAAAGGATTTGATGCATCTTTGTTTTCTTTATACTCCATTTGGCTGATTAATTTGAGTTTCTGTAAAACGTAAAAAGAAAGAGCATTAGTCATACAAATTCTTTAGTCTTGCAGAACTGATTAGGAGTCGAGCTTTGTAAAACATGATGTTAGTTATCATACCAAGATGCCTGTTTCGAGAGTTGATAGTGAGCAGCTTGAGTGTTCTTAGCAGCCATTACTTGACTAGAACTTCGGAACTATTTTCTCAGCTTTGATTCCTAGCTTCATTGAACTATTGACTGGCTGTTTGACTGAACATGAGAACAATGGTAAGATATGCAAACTATATTTACTAGTTTCTTTAGTATGACATTCTCTCTATTTGTGTAGTTTTAAAATTTTGAACTTTTTTGGTTGCAGAGATTCATATCGGATTCTTCTTTTCATGGTATGTGAATTTCTTCCATTACTAGTTCTCTGCTTCTAATCTGAAGGTTGTGCCTAGATCGACCTGATTCTTTGTACAGGGCATCAAGATGGTGGGATCCTTCTGTTGGATGGATTGGATCATACATATGTGCCATGCTGTCACATGTTCTGGTGTGAACATGAGCGACTGTGCTTGTCTGTGGGCTTAGTAAAGCTCTTCCTCACTATTTGCTTCGAAAAAGGAAAAAAGAAAAAGAAAATAATAATAAAGAACAAAAAACGAGCTCTTCCCCATAATATATATGGGCTTCATTAATCAACCACTACCAAAAAATCGAGTAAAGGCTACGGACTTTGAAAGTTTTGGGCTACGGATTAAATCCGTAGCAATTATGCTACGGATTTAATCCGTAGCTAAAGCCTAATTAATCTGTAGCTAAAACCTACTTCCTCACCAGAACCTTATTAAATATTTATAATGCTTAAGGGTCTCTATGAGGGCCATTGAAATATATGTGTTTGATCTAAGCCACCCATCAATTTTGATGTATAATTTCAGTGAATTAGCCCAAAAATTATGTAGATTAAAGGTATAAGTGGACCACACCATAAGAAATAATAAAAATTAAATTTCTATTGTTAATATGTTGTGTAGTCTTCTTACAGCTTCGATTTGACTCATTTTTTGTATCAAAACTTAAAATAGTATTTTAAAATTAATGGACGGAGTGGATAAATAAAATACATCATGGTGGGTCCCACGGCCTAAAACCCAAAGTCTTTGTGGGCCGTCCGTCACGCGCCCCTTCCAAAATGAAACACGCGCTCTCAGATCCAACTCAGTCTGCCCTTTTTTCATCCCACGCGCAGCAAACCTCCCAAAACCCATCTCTCAGTCTCTCTCTCCATCTCTCTCTCGCACTCAGCCTCTCAATCTCCCTCGCCCTCTCTCGATCTCCCGCTCTCCCTCATGCACTCAGCCTCTCCATCTCAGTCTGCCCTTTTCTCCCGCACGCAGTAGACCTCCCAAAACTCATCTCTCAATCTTCAAAACCCCCTTTCACCATAAGAAGGAGAATAAGAAGGAGAATGAGAAGAAGATCTCTATATAGGTAGAGCCATTTCTCATGGCCGCGGCAATCATCGAACACGATGAAGGCGTATGGCTCAGAGCAAGACTTTCCCTCAGGTTTATTTTCCTTGTTTCTATTTGTATTTTTTGACTGAAATCTGAGATGGGTTTTCTTTTGATTGCTTATGTGGATTGTAGAAGATGTTACCAGTCCAATAGGGTCTGGTTCCAATGCTTCGATGGAGATTTTTGATTGGGTGTTTGCTTGTTTATTTAAATAGCTCATGAGATTTGGTGATTGATTGGATCTCTTGTTTGATCTGTAGGGAAACTCAGCCAGGTGTTGTTGATTTTGTTAGATTTGGGGTGGAATTGCTTTGTTTTGATCTGCGTATTCGATGTGGGTTTTCATTTTTTTATCATGTTAGATGATTTTTGGGATTGGTTTGAGGGGGGAACATTCATACATTTGATTTAGGTTTATCGTTTTAATCTAGGTTTGAGAAGATATCGGATGTGGGTTTTGTTTATTTTCGGGATTGGATTTGAGGTTGCAGAGGTGATGTGTTTGTATCTTTTATTTTTCTATATTGATTAATGGATTTGCATTTCAGGGATAGTGACCTATTAGAGTATGATTTGTTTGGATAATATTGGGATTTTATAGGAATCTGCTACCTGACTTGTGTAGGCACACCGAAAAAGTTGCTTGTGCTGACGGAGAGTTGTGTAGGGAAAAAATCATCAGATCCACCCTGACCATTAGGTGTAGTCACATTTTCACCAAGGATCCTAAGAATTAGTCAAATCCAAGAGTTAGGCATGCTGCACCATAGGGAGCAGTGGAAGCATCCTGTACTTGGCCAACATGTGCTTGATGTTGCAAAGGTATTAAAAATGGGACTTTAAAATGATGAATATGTTGTGCCATGCTCCAGCCTTTTAATGAACTTAAATTTCCTGATTGATCTCTCAATTCTGATTGATCTGCATGTTTTGTATAGTATGTGGCAAACCTTTATGAGATCCAAACTCTCATCAGGTAGGCTAGCCCTACCTTAGATGGTTCATATCCCAAAATTTAGTTCGATTGGACAATTCCAACCCTTGGCTTGGAAAAATTGAAATGGTCAATTTAACTTTGTTTGACACTTCTTATAACCATATAATTTCTTTCCATAAAAGTTCTATTGAGATTACTTGAGGGTTGCAAAATGGGGAATGGAATATTCTGTAGTTGTTGCAACAATGAGGTACATCTGATTGCTTTATACATTTGAGTTCTTGAAATGTTCCGCTACAGACCTTAAACTTTAAAGATTTAATGGGTAGGTCAGTCTCTCACAATTTGAAGCTCATGTTGGTTGTGCTTCTAAGCAGAAATCGTGAGTTACTACTTCAATGTTTGATTACTTAGTCCCGTACTCTCGAATATTTGGGTAACCTTTCTTTTTGTGTTTTTCCAGTTACCTACACATCTACACCTTTAATGGGGTGTCTCTTCATGAATTATCGGTGCCCCTGTCTAAAGTTTAGAAGCTTTCTGCCACTGACAATGATGACCTTTGCACAATATGTGCAGATTTTGGAGATCTTCTGCTTTGTGATGGATGCCCCAGGGACTTTCACTAGGTAAATGCTTTTCCCTCATGTTAATGATTGCTTACCTTTCAATCTTGAATGCTATCCATCAACTTCTTTCTCATTTGTTTTTGGTTTTATAAACTGGTAAGAGCTTATTTGTTAAATGAGGGATGATGTAGAGCTGTTGCTATTTATAGATTGGTGAACCAAGAAGTTTGAAGTTTGAAATTCTAGGGTTACTTTGTCAGAGGATGTTGTACTTAAGGGGTATATTTTGAACATGAGATAGGTGTAGTTTAATCATTTTCTATAATATTGTAAATATACATAACCTATAGGGCTCTTCAGTGTAATTACAAAATTTAGAACCTTGATTTGTATTCAAGATTGTAACAAGGGTTTTCAAGAATACTATGAGTCCTAGAAAAATAAAATTAGTAAAGTTCTTCTATCCAACTCTTTGATTTGATTCAGGTGATTACAATCATCTGTCCAGAATAACACTCCCTTTAGGCCATTGATTTGTATCCTCAATGTCACTTTTTGAGGTTTCACGTGGTCATAAATAGAATGCTAAAAACTTTTATGTAAAGGTTTTTGTTCATGTACATTTTGGAAGCTTGGGTTTTGGTTATACGATGCATCACAATTTCAGTGTGTTCTTTACAGGGTCTGAGATGCCACTTAACCACCTCTCATGATTTATTCAACTATGAGTTTTGGGTTGGTAAACTTCAGCACTTCCAAATGTGACCACATGTACCGACCAAAAATAGTAATTGAAGCAAAGTAAGAAATGGTTCTAGTAGTTCAATGTAATAAGATAAGCACAAATTCATTGGTGCAAATTTGGGTTCATTTTTATGCCTTGAAACTTGATTCTTGTAAATGAATTTTGATATCTTGGGATGTGCTTGGCTGCTATGTTTTTGGACATTTGGCAAACCATCAGCTTGGCTAATATGCTTAAAGATTAACTGCAAGTAAACTAACATCTTATGTATATGTTTTGACGCAGGACGATTTTGACGAAGTTGGGCCAAGAATTCGAACTTAAACCTGACCTACAACCCATTAATGATAGTGTTTGCCTAGCTCCATATTTCAAGTTGAATAACATAAATTTCTTGCTAAATATTTTCTATTTGCTCTGTTTTGTAGGGATTTCCAGAATAATTTACTTTTAAATATTTCAGGCACTCTTGATCCTCATGCAAACGTCACCATCATGTAAGCTTTTATTCACATATGCACCAGCATCATTGTATAGCATCATAAACTAAAAGTTAACTCTATCAAGTTGTTTGAATATTAGATTGATAGGCTTTTATTGGACATTTGAAATGAAAATATCCATGGTCTTATTTCAGAATTTAACTATCCATGAATGGGAAGGTAGGAATATTGTGCAAAATGGAAGCAGCATCGCTGTGAATGCTGGAGGGTTAAACACAGAGAGTGATAATGGGGTGGTTGGTAAAAGTGTAGCTGTTGGTGGAAGTGGGAGTGGTGTGGATCAAAACCGGTTTGCACAAAGAGAGGCCGCCCTAACCAAATTTCGGCAGAAGAGAAAGGAAAGATGTTTTGAAAGGAAGGTAACTGGCTTTCAATTATGTATTTATCTTTTCTACAAGGGAACATTTGATAGCTTAAAGAACTTGGGAAACATAAGCGGATTGCCTGAGATGCACCATGCCAAGAGGCTCACAGTATGATTTGCTTCAAACTATTTTGTCAATCCCAAATGTGACCACATGTACCTACCAATTGGCACATGTGAAACACTCAAACAATGCATCAGGTGGGTGTCACCATTCAACCAGGCCCATCATCAGGTCAGTTTATATATATCAGGCAGGCCACACATGTTTGTTGAATGTGGAACATCAGTAATTTTTGAGCTCATAATCGTTTCGTACATGTGTTGCCGCCTGATGAAGGATGGCCTAATTTTTGTGCCCATTATCTACAAGTTGCACTACCAAAAAAAGGATGGTAGATTTTGTTTTCTCCTTATATAGTAGACTTTATTTTTTCAAAACTTTGTTAACAACAACAACAAATACCTTGCTGGTGAAGGTACGTCTCTTGTCAAAAATGCACATGTGTAGTTCATCAAACAATACATTATATGATATCATGTGCATGATATCTATGTTGTAATTTCCCTCATGTATTTTGCTTAAAATCCATGTTTATGCATGATTCTCATGCATGGACATGGATTTGGGCCAAAAAAGATCGAAATGAAAAATTTGAGAAAATAAGAGAGATTTTCTTTTATAAAGTAAGTATTTGGAACCAAGTGGTTATGTATTTGCTCCATTAAATTTGCTCAAAATTAATGAAGCAGACCCGGATGTGCGTCGGAGCCTTCCGGATGAGCAGGGGTCCCTGGAAAGTGGGAACCGCTGTTATGACCATGATGAAGCTGTCCATTTCTTATGGACAACATTGGAGGGACCTGACCATTTGGACAGGCCATGTTTATGTATTTGATCGAAATTAATGGAGTAGACCCAGATGTGCGTCGGAGCTATTCGAAAGAGCGGGGTTCCCTGGAAAGAGGGAACTGCTATTATGACCATGATGAAGCTGTCCATTTTTTATGGACAACATTGGAAGGGCTTGACCATTTGCACCGGATGGCCGTGTTTATATCTGTATTTGCAGGGACCATACCCTTAACCTAAACCAAAACCTATGACCTAAAACCTTAACATATAACCTAAACCTCAACCTTAACCTAAACCTAAACCTTAACCTATAACCTAAACCTCAACCTTAACCTAAACCTAAACCTTAACCTAAAACCTAAAACTTAAACCTAAAACCTAAATGTATTTTAAAATCCCTAAACCTAAACCTACACCTAATCCTAATCTTAACTCTCTAACCTAAACCTATACCTAAACTTGAAAATGCAAACATAAACCCGATCCCGAACCCGAACCTGATTTCCTAAACCTAAACCTTAACCTATTCTCAATTCCCTAAACCTATGTCTTATAACCTAAACCTAAACCTAAACCTAAACCTAAACCTAAACCTTAACCTATACCTATAACCTTAACCTAAACCTAAACCTTAACCTAAACCTATAACCTTAACCTAAGACCTAAACCTATAACCTAAACCTAAATTAAAACAAATAACCAAAACTAAAACCAAAACCTATATCCTAAACCCGAACACATTCTCAAATCCTATAACCTATAATCTAAACCTAAACCTAAACCTAAACCAAAACCGAAACCTATAACCTAAACCCGAACCCATTTTCAAATCCCAAAACCTATAACCTAAACCTAAACCTTAACCTAAACCTATAACCTATATCCAAAACCTATAACCTAAACCTGAACCCATTCTCAAATCCCAAAACCTATAACCTAAACCTAAACCTAAACCTAAACCTTAACCTAAACCTATAACCTATAACATAAATCAAAACCTAAACCTAAACCTATAACCTATAACCTAAATCAAAACCTATTACCTTTCCCTAAACCTATAACCTATAACCTGAATCAAAACCAAAACCAAAACCTACAACCTAAACCTATAACCTATAACCTAAATCAAAACCTATTACCTTTCCCTAAACCTATAACCTATAACCTGAATCAAAACCAAAACCAAAACCTACAGCCTAAACCTATAACCTATAACCTAAAACAAAACATAATTAAAACCAAAACCAAAACCTATATCCTAAACTCGAACACATTCTCAAATCCTATAACCTATAACCTAAACCTATAACCTATAACCTAAACCAAAACCTATAACCAAAACCAAAACCGAAACCTATAGCCTAAACCCGAACCCATTCTCAAATCCAGAAAACCTATAGCCTAAACCTAAACCTTAACCTAAACCGTTAACCTATAACCTAAATCAAAACCTATAACCTAAACCAAAACCAAAACCTATAACCTATAACTTAAACCCGAACCCATTATCAAATCCCAAAACCTATAACCTAAACTGAAACCAAAACCTATAACCTAAACCCGAACCCATTCTCAAATCCCAAAACCTATAACCTAAACCTAAACCTTAACCTAAACCAAAACCAAAACCTATAACCTAAGCTTGAACCCATTCTCAAATCCCTAAACCTATAACCTAAACCAAAACCTATAACCTAAACCAAAACCAAAACCCATAACCTAAACTTGAACTCAATCTCAAATCCCAAAACCTTTAACCTAAACCTAAACCTTAACATAAACCTATAACCTATAACCTAAATCAAAACCTATAACGTAAACCCGAACACATTCTCAAATCCAAAAACCTATAACCTAAACCTACAACCTAAACCAAAACCTATAACCAAAACCTATCACCTAAACCCGAACCCATTCTCAAATCCCAAAACCTATAACCTAAACCAAAACCAAAACCTATAAACTAACCCGAGCCCATTCTCAAACCCCAAAACCCAAACCTAAACCTAAACCTAAACCTATAACCTAAACTCAAATCCCTAAACCTAATCATATAACCTAAATTCAAATCCCTAAACCTTAACTTATAACTTAACCTAAACCTATACTTATAACCTAAAACTATTCTCAAATCCCAAAATATATAACCTAAACCTAACCTTTCCCTAAACCTATAACCTAAACTCAATTCCCTAAACCTAAACCTAGACCAAAACTTAAACCTATAGCCTAAACTCAAATCCCTAAACCTTAACATATAACCTAACCTAAACCTATACTTATAACCTATAACCTAAACCTAAGCTTTCCCTAAACCTATAAGCTAAACTCAATTCCCTAAAGCTAAACCTATACCTAATCCTAATCTCAACTCCCTAACCTAAACCTAAACATAAACTTGAAAACTCAAACTTAAACCCAATCCCGAACCTGAACCCGATTTCCTAAACCTAAACCATAACTCATTCTCAAATCCAAAAACCTATAACCTAAACCTAAACCAAAACCAAAACTTATAACCTAAACCCGAACCCATTCTCAAATCCCAAAACCTAAAACCTAAACCAAAACCAAAACCTATAATCTTAACCCGAACCCATTCTCAAATCCCAAAACCTATAACCTAAACCTAAACCTTAACCTAAACCTATAACCTATAACCAAAACCTATAACCTAAACCCGAACCCATTCTCAAATCCCAAAACCTATAACCTAAACCTAAACCTAAACCTAAACCTTAACCTAGACCTATAACCTATAACATAAATCAAAACCAAAACCAAAACCAAAAACTTAAACCTATAACCTATAACCTAAATCAAAACCTATTACCTTTCCCTAAACCTTAACCTGAACTTATAACCTATAACCTAAATCAAAACCAAAATCAAAACCTAAAACCTAAACCTATAACCTATAGCCTAAATCAAAACATATAATCAAAACCAAAACCAAAACCAAAACCTATATCCTAAACCCGAACACATTCTCAAATCCTATAACCTATAACTTAAACCTAAAACCTATAACCTAAACCAAAACCTATAACCTAAACCAAAACCAAAACCTATACCCTAAACCCGAACCCATTCTCAAATCCAGAAAACCTATAACCTAAACCTAAACCTTAACCTAAACCGTTAACCTATAACCTAAATCAAAACCTATAACCTAAACCAAAACTAAAACCTATAACCTAAACACGAACCTATTATCAAATCCCAAAACCTATAACCTAAACCGAAACCAAAACCTATAACCTAAACCCAAACCCATTCTCAAATCCCAAAACCCAAACCTAAACCTAAACCTAAACCTAAAACCTAAACCTAAACCTATAACCTAAACTTAAATCCCTAAACCTAAACCTAAGCCTAATCCTAAACCTAAACTCAAATCCCTAAATCTTAACTTATAACCTAACCTAAACCTATACTTAGAACCTAAAACTATTCTCAAATTCCAAAACCTATAACCTAAACCTAACCTTTCCCTAAACCTATAACCTAAACTCAATTCCCTAAACCTAAACCTAGACCTAAACTTATAGCTATAGCCTAAACTCAAATCCCTAAACCTTAACCTATAACCTAACCTAAACCTATACTTATAACCTAAAACTATTCCCAAATCCCAAAACATATAACCTAAACCTAAGCTTTCCCTAAACCTATAAGCTAAACTCAATTCCCTAAAGCTAAACCTACAGCTAATCCTAATCTCAACTCCCTAACCTAAACCTAAACATATACTTGAAAACTCAAACTTCAACCCAATCCCAAACCTGAACCCGATTTTCTAAGCCTAAACCATAACCCATTCTCAAATCCAAAAACCTATAACCTAAACCTAAACCAAAACTAAAACTTATAACCTAAACCCGAACCCATTCTCAAATCCCAAAACCTATAACATAAACTAAAACCAAAACCTATAACCTAAACCCGAGCCCATTCTCAAATCCCAAAACCTAGAACCTAAACCTAAACCTTAACGTAAACCTAAAACCTATAACCAAAACCTATAACCTAAACCCGAACCCATTCTCAAATTCCAAAACCTATAACCTAAACCTAAGCCTAAACTTAAACCTATAACCTATAACATAAATCAAAACCTAAACCTAAACCTAAAACCTAAACCTATAACCTATAACCTAAATTAAAACCTATTACCTTTCCCTAAACCTTAACCTAAACCTATAACCTGTAACCTAAATGAAAACCAAAACCAAAACCTAAAACCTAAACCTATAACCTATAACCTAAATCAAAACAAATAATCAAAACCAAAACCAAAACCTATATCCTAAACCCGAACACATTCTCAAATCCTATAACCTATAACCTAAACCTATAACCTATAACCTAAACCAAAATCGAAACCTATAGCCTAAACCCGAACCCATTCTCAAATTCAGAAAACTTATAACCTAAACCTAAACCTTAACCTAAACCGTTAACCTATAACCTAAATCAAAACCTATAACCTAAACCAAAACCAAAACCTATCACCTAAACCCGAACTTATTATCAGATCCCAAAACCAAAACCTATAACCTAAACTCGAACCCATTCGCAAATCCCAAAACCCAAACCTAAACCTAAACCTAAACCTAAAACCTAAACCTAAACCTATAACCTAAACTCAAATCCCTAAACCTAAACCTAAACCTAATCCTATAACCTAAACTCAAATCCCTAAACCTTAACTTATA
The DNA here is from genome assembly GCF_029962835.1 of Magnolia sinica. Taxonomy (NCBI): domain Eukaryota; kingdom Viridiplantae; phylum Streptophyta; class Magnoliopsida; order Magnoliales; family Magnoliaceae; genus Magnolia; species Magnolia sinica. The sequence goes on from NC_080581.1 coordinate 62,623,933, forward strand.
ACCTAACCTAAGCCTATACTTATAACCTAAAACTATTCTCAAATCCTAAAACCTATAACCTAAACCTAACCTTTCCCTAAACCTATAACCTAAACTCAATTTCCTAAACCTAAACCTAGACCTACACCTAAACCTATAGCCTAAACTCAAATCCCTAAACCTTAACCTATAACCTAACCTAAACTTATACTTATAACCTAAAACTATTCCCAAATCCCAAAACCTATTACCTAAACCTAAGCTTTCCCTAAACCTATAACCTAAACTCAATTCCCTAAAGGTAAACCTACACCTAATCCTAATCTCAACTCCCTAACCTAAACCTAAACCTAAACTTGAAAACCCAAACTTAAACCCAATCCCGAACCTGAAATCGATTTCTTAAACCTAAACCACAACCCATTCTCAAATCCAAAAACCTATAACCTAAACCTAAACCAAAACCAAAACTTATAACCTAAACCCGAACCCATTCTCAAATCCCAAAACCTATAACCTAAACCAAAACCAAAACCTATAACCTAAACCCGAACCCATTCTCAAATCCCAAAACCTATAACCTAAACCTAAACCTTAACCTAAACCAAAACCTATAACCTAAACCAAAACCAAAACCTATAACCTAAGCCCAAACCCATTCCCAAATCCCAAAACCTATAACCTAAACCTGAACCTATGCCTAAACTAAAACCTATAACCTAAACCAAAACCAAAACTTATAACCTAAACTTGAACTTATTCTCAAATCCCAAAACCTTTAACCTAAACCTAAACCTTAACATAAACCTATAACATATAACCTAAATCAAAACCTTTAACCTAAACCAAAATCAAAACCCGAACCCATTCTCAAATCCAAAAACCTATAACCTAAACCAAAACCTATAACCTAAACCCGAACCCATTCTCAAATCCCAAAACCTATAACCTAAACCTAAACCGTAACCTAATCCTATAACCTAAACTCAAATCCCTAAACCTTAACCTATACCCTAACCTAAACCTATACTTATAACCTAAAACTATTCCCAAATCCCAAAACCTATAACCTAAACCTAACCTCTCCCTAAACCTATAACCTAAACTCAATTCCTTAAACCTAAACCTATACTTAATCCTAATCTCAACTCCCTAACCTAAACCTAAACTTAAACTTGAAAACCCAAACTTAAACCCAATCCCGAACCTGAACCCGATTTCCTAAACCTAAACCATAACCCATTCTCAATTCCCCAAAGCTATAACCTATAACCTAAACCTAAACCTAACCTAAACTTATAACCTTTCCCTAAACCTTTAACATAAACCTAAACTTAAACCTAAACTTAAAATCTAAATGTATTCTCAAATCCTTAAACCCAAACCTACACATAATCTTAATCTCAACTCCTTAACCTAAACTTAAACTTGAAAACCCAAACCTAAACCCGATCCCGAACCCGAACCCGATTTTCTGAACCTAAACCTTAACCTATAATCAAGTTCCCAAAAGCTATAACCTATAACCTAAACCTAAACCTAAACCTATAACCTAAACCTAAACCTAAACCTAAACCTAAACCAAAACCTATAACCTAAACCTTAACCTAAACCTAAACTTAATTATAACCTATAGCCTAACCTTAACCTAAACCTATTACCTAAACCTAAAGCAAAACCTATCATCATATGGTGCGACCATTTCTTTTATGTCAATTTCATTCTTCTTTGAGTTTTTTTTTTTTAATTCATTAAGAAAAAAAAGTGGTTATTCATGATGCACTTCTTTCACTGTCTTTCTTTTCCCCATTGGGCATTCTAATTTATGAATGACATGACTGTTTGTAGGATGATGGAATATACAAAGCTGTTGAAATTTCAGGGTGAAGTCGAGCACATTTCTCTAATGAAGCCAAAGATTTGTATTTTCAGCATTATTGTAATTATAACTATATTTGATTGTAATTATAATTGATTGAATGAAGGATTGAAATTGTAATTGATTGAATGAAGGATTGTAATTGAATGAATGAATGAAGTAATTGATTGAATGAAGGATTGTAATTGAATGAATGAATGATTGTAATTGAATGAATGAATGATTGTACAGGTGGTAATTGAATGAACAAATGATTTAATTTTTCAATGTACAAAATAACTATGGATATTGACCGTAGCCACTAATCAGACAGGTGTAGCCATTTCAAATTTGGCATATTGCTACAGACTTTTACCTACAAATAATATCCATAGCTGTTTGAAGTTTTTGCTAGAGATATAATTGCTATGGATTATATCTGTAGCTATTTAACCTATAGCTACGGATTAATCCGTAGCCACTAATCAGACAGGTGTAGCCTTTTCAATTTTGGCCTATTACTACGAAATTTCAGCTATAAATAATATCCATAGCTGTTTGAAGTTTTTTCTACAGATATAATTACTACGGATTATATCTGTAGCTATTTAACCTATAGCTACAGATTAAATCTGTAGTCATAGGTTTCAGACCTATTGTTATGGCACCTACGTCGACGGTCGTGTTACGGACTAGCTACGGACTAAAACCGTAGCCATAAGTCTATGGCTACGGATTTTATTCGTAGCCTTTGCCCCTTTTTTGGTAGTGAATACCTAATAAGTAGTATGGAAATCACTGTCCTCCGATATTGTAATTAGTCTTCAGTGAGATCTAGACTCTTCATTCAGTTGGTCCAATTGTTATGGATCAGGAGTTAAAAATGGATTAGACAAACGACCCAATATTCATATTGGTCAGAATTCTGTTCTTACTCCTTTTTATGATGTTGCTTCTGTTCAAGTCTTCCCAGATTTTATGACTACAGTAGATATGGTCATTGATGAACTAGGAGGTGATATGACAATCTAATCATCTCCAAATCACACACAGGTTAGCATGCTTCATACTTGTACAGTTTTTTTTTTTTCTTTGGGGGGGTTTGTTTTCCAGACGAAAATTGAAAGCTATACATGGTGGACTGTGTTAAGTTGTACAATGGAGAATATACAACCATTTTAGACTGCTGAAATTTCAATGTCCATAACTTCTTGGAAAACTACTGTTTTGTACTAATTATTTCCTTTCAAGTTGATGCTATGCGTTGTGAAACTAATTATATTGATGTAGCTTATACCCATTATATCTCACAATTACAACAAAGTGGGTTGCTTAAAGGGGATGATCTCACAGATTGCTTTTTTCGAATCCTCATGGTAAGCTTTTTTCTAGTTTTTATTATGTTTCTATGAGAATCCTCTAGATCCTCACAATTGTATTAAGGTGTTGACCTTGTTAGCATGTGAGTCATGTTAGTAATCATGTGGGTTCCTTTTCTATTTTGTGCAGCCAACTACTTGAGCATTACCTTTCATGTTTGTGGGTGCTTTGTGCATAGTTGTTTGCCTAGAAACTGCCCCTCCATGGTCCTACTTTTCTTGCTCGTTCTTTGGACTGTGCATGTTTTTGTTAGGTTAGATGTAAAGGAGACTGTCTTGGCATTGTGTGGTATCAATGGAAGTGGACTAAATAAGAAAAAAATGATGATTCTCCCTGTAAAACCTCAAGATGTAAAGGAGGTGGTTTTGGAGTTGAAGCCACTGCTTTCAAGGAAGAAACTTCTTGTGTCCATTGTTGCAGGAACAAAATTAAAAGATTTGCAGGAATGAGCTGGCGATGGTTGAATAATCAGGGTAATGCCAAATACTCTAACTATTGGTGAGGTAGCAACAGTTATGACACTACGCCAAAACTGTGAAAAAAGGACGGTCCAAAACCGTCTCAAATGACCAAAAAGGACGGTCATGGACCGTCACAAGGGCCGTCAAATTTTGACGTGTCTTATTACTTAAAGGACGGTCGAAAACTGTCATTTTTATTGACGAAAAAAGGACGGTCATGGACCGTCCTAAAAAAGGACGGTTCAGGACCGTCCTTAAAAAGGACGATCTCGGCCCCTTCAAAGGACGGCCATCGACCGTCCTTTAAAAGAACGGTCATAGTCCGTCCTTAAAAAAGACTGTCGTCGACCGTTTCTGATGAGACTTTAAAGGACGGCCATAAACAGTCCTTTTTAAGGACGGTCCATGACTGTCCTTAAAAAGGACTGCCATTCTCCGTCTCTTATGAGCCTTTGGCTAGCCACAAACCTCCTTTAAAAGGACGGCCACGGACCGTCCTTTAAAAGGATGATCATAGACCGTCCTTAAAAAGGACTGTCATCAGCCGTCCCTTATAAGAGGGTCAATATACACCTGTTATATTATCATATTCTTCCTGATAAACACCTGTTATATAATATATTTCAACATATTCACATTCACATTCATCTAAACCTAAACTACGTAAATCTAACATAAACTACATTCATCCAAACATAAACTACATCCATCTAAACCCAAACTACGTAAATCCAACATAAACTACATTCATCCAAACATAAACTACATCCATCCAAACACAAGCAATCTTATCCACATTACATTCATCCACACATAAATACATATAAGTTTAACATCATAAATAAAAAAAGAAAAAAAATCAGCAACAATTTTCTTTCTCACTTGAAAAAAAAATATTAAACCAACAAAACATTATAATTCAGAATCATGAAGAATTGCATAAACTTCTTCCAAAAAAGTGAGCACTTTTTAAAAATAAAACTGATCATTAAAATAGGTTTAGGTTTAGGTTTTAGGTGTTAGGTTTTAGGTTTAGGTTTAGATTTAGAATTAGCTTATAAGCAATAGGTTTTAGGTTTAGGTTTTAGGCTTATGTTTAGGTTATAAGTTTAGGTTATAAGTACAGGTAATAGGTTAACGTTTAGGTTTAGGAAATCGGGTTCGGGTTCGGGATCGGGTTTAGGTTTGGATTAGGGAGTTGAGATTAAGATTAGGTATAGGTTTAGGTTTAGGTTTAGCTTATAAGCAATAGGTTTTAGGTTTAGGTTTAAGTTATAGGTTACAGGCTTTGGTTTTCAAGTTTAGGTTTAGGTTTAGGCGAGGGAGTTGAGATTAGGATTAGGTGTAGGTTTAGGTTTAGGGATTTGAGAATACATTTAGATTTTAGGTTTAGGTTAAGGCTATAGGTAACAGGTTTAGGTTAAGGCTATAGGTTATAGGTTTAGGTTAAGGTTTAGGTTAAGGTTTAGATTTAGGTTTAAGGATTTGAGAATACATTTAGGTTTTAGGATTATGTTTAGGTTATAGGTTATAGGTTTAGGTTTAGGTTAAGGTATAGATTTTGGTTTCGGTTTAGGTTATAAGCTATAGGTTTAGAGAATTGAGAATAGGTTGAGGTTTAGGTTTAGGAAATCGAGTTTGGGTTCAAGATCGGGTTTAGGTTTGGGTTATCAAGTTTAGGTTTAGGTTTAGGTTAGGGAGTTTAGATTAGGATTAGGTGTAGGTTTAGGTTTGGGGATTTGAGAATACATTTAGGTTTTAGGTTTATATTTAGGCTATAGGTTATAGGTTTAGGTTTAGGTTTAGGTTAAGGTATAGGTTTTGGTTTCGGCTTCGGTTATAAGCTATAGGTTTAGAGAATTGAGAATAGGTTAAGGTTTAGGTTTAGGAAATCGGATTTGGGTTCAGGATCGGGTTTAGGTTTCGGTTATCAAGTTTAGGTTTAGGTTTAGGTTAGGGAGTTTAGATTAGGATTAGGTGTAGGTTTAGGTTTGGGGATTTGAGAATACATTTAGGTTTTAGGTTTATATTTAGGCTATATGTTATAGGTTTAGGTTTAGGTTTAGGTTAAAGTATAGGTTTTGGTTTCGGCTTAGGTTATAAGCTATAGGTTTAGAGAATTGAGAATAGGTTAAGGTTTAGGTTTAGGAAATCGGGTTTGGGTTCAGGATCGGGTTTAGGTTTGGGTTATCAAGTTTAGGTTTAGGTTTAGGTTAGGGAGTTTAGATTAGGATTAGGTGTAGGTTTAGGTTTGGGGATTTGAGAATACATTTAGGTTTTAGGTTTATATTTAGGCTATAGGTTTAGGTTTAGGTTTAGGTTAAGGTATAGGTTTTGGTTTCGGCTTAGGTTATAAGCTATAGGTTTAGAGAATTGAGAATAGGTTAAGGTTTAGGTTTAGGAAATCGGGTTTGGGTTCAGGATCGGGTTTAGGTTTGGGTTATCAAGTTTAGGTTTAGGTTTAGGTTAGGGAGTTTAGATTAGGATTAGGTGTAGGTTTAGGTTTGAGGATTTGAGAATACATTAGGTTTTAGGTTTAGGTTTAGGTTTAGGTTTTAGGTTTTAGGTTTAGGTTTAGGTTTAGGTTTAGGTTTAGGTTTTAGGTTTTAGGTTTTAGGTTTAGGTTTAGGTTTAGGTTTTGGTTTTGATTTAGGTTATAGGTTATAGGTTTAGGTTAAGGTTTAGGGAAAGGTAGTTTTGATTTAGGTTGTAGGTTATAGGTTTAGGTTATAAGCAATTGGTTTAGGGAATTAAGAATAGATTAAGGTTTAAGTTTAGGAAATCAGGTTCGGGTTCAGGATCGGGTTTAGGTTTGAGTTTTCAAGTTTAGGTTTAGGTTTAGGTTAGGGAGTTGAGATTAGGATTACGTGTAAGTTTAGGTTTAGGGATTTGAGAATACATTTAAGTTTTAGGTTTATGTTTAGGTTATAAGTTATAGGTTTAGGTTAAGGATATAGGCTATAGGTTTAGGTTAAGGTTTAGGTTTAGGTTTAGATTTAGGTTTAAGGATTTGAGAATACATTTAGGTTTTAGGTTTAGGTCTAGGTTATAGGTTACAGGTTTAGGTTTAGGTTTAGGTTTAAGTTTAGGTTTATGCTATAGGTTATAGGTTTAGGTTAAGGTTTAGGTTAAGGTTTAGGTCTAGGTTTAAGTTTAGGTTATAAGCTATAGGTTTAGGGAATTGAGAATAGGTTAAGGTTTAGGTTTAGGAAATTGAATTCGGGTTCGGGATCAGGGTTAGGTTTTTGTTTTTAAGTTTAGGTTTAGGTTTAGGCGAGGGAGTTGAGATTAGGATTAGGTGTAGGCTTAGGTTTAGGGATTTGAGAATACATTTAGGTTTTAGGTTTAGGTTAAGGCTATATGTTACAGGGTTAGGTTAAGGCTATAGGTTATAGGTTTAGGTTAAGGTTTAGATTAAGGTTTAGATTTAGGTTTAAGGATTTGAGAATACATTTAGGTTTTAGGTTTATGTTTAGGTTATAGGTTATAGGTTTAGGTTTAGGTTAAGGTATAGGTTTTGGTTTCAATTTAGGTTATAGGGTTTAGGGTTAGAGAATTGAGAATAGGTTAAGGTTTAGGTTTAGGAAATCGGGTTTGGGTTCAAGATCGGGTTTAGGTTTGGGTTATCAAGTTTAGGTTTAGGTTTAGGTTAGGGAGTTTAGATTAGGATTAGGTGTAGGTTTAGGTTTGGGGATTTGAGAATACATTTAGGTTTTAGGTTTATATTTAGGCTATAGGTTATAGGTTTAGGTTTAGGTTTAGGTTAAGATATAGGTTTTGGTTTCGGCTTAGGTTATGAGCTATAGGTTTAGAGAATTGAGAATAGGTTAAGGTTTAGGTTTAGGAAATCGGATTTGGGTTCAGGATCGGGTTTAGGTTTGGGTTATCAAGTTTAGGTTTAGGTTTAGGTTAGGGAGTTTAGATTAGGATTAGGTGTAGGTTTAGGTTTGGGGATTTGAGAATACATTTAGGTTTTAGGTTTATATTTAGGCTATAGGTTATAGGTTTAGGTTTAGGTTTAGGTTAAGATATAGGTTTTGGTTTCGGCTTAGGTTATAAGCTATAGGTTTAGAGAATTGAGAATAGGTTAAGGTTTAGGTTTAGGAAATCGGGTTTAGGTTTGGGTTATCAAGTTTAGGTTTAGGTTTAGGTTAGGGAGTTTAGATTAGGATTAGGTGTAGGTTTAGGTTTGGGGATTTGAGAATAAATTTAGGTTTTAGGTTTATATTTAGGCTATATGTTATAGGTTTAGGTTTAGGTATAGGTTAAGGTATAGGTTTTGGTTTCGACTTAGGTTATAAGCTATAGGTTTAGAGAATTGAGAATAGGTTCAGGTTTAGGTTTAGGAAATCGGGTTTGGGTTCAGGATCGGGTTTAGGTTTGGGTTATCAAGTTTATGTTTAGGTTTAGGTTAGGGAGTTTAGATTAGGATTAGGCGTAGGTTTAGGTTTGGGGATTTGAGAATACATTTAGGTTTTAGGTTTATATTTAGGCTATAGGTTATAGGTTTAGGTTTAGGTTTAGGTTAAGGTATAGGTTTTGGTTTCGGCTTAGGTTATAAGCTATAGGTTTCGAGAATTGAGAATAGGTTAAGGTTTAGGTTTATGAAATCGGGTTTGGGTTCCGGATCGGGTTTAGGTTTGGGTTATCAAGTTTAGGTTTAGGTTTAGGTTAGGGAGTTTAGATTAGGATTAGGTGTAGGTTTAGGTTTGGGGATTTGAGAATACATTTAGGTTTTAGGTTTATATTTAGGCTATAGGTTTAGATTTAGGTTTAGGTTAAGGTATAGGTTTTGGTTTCGGCTTAGGTTATAAGCTATAGGTTTAGAGAATTGAGAATAGGTTAAGGTTTAGGTTTAGGAAATAAGGTTTGGGTTCAGGATCGGGTTTAGGTTTGGGTTATCAAGTGTAGGTTTAGGTTTAGGTTAGGGAGTTTAGATTAGGATTAGGTGTAGGTTTAGGTTTGGGGATTTGAGATTACATTTAGGTTTTGGGTTTATATTTAGGCTATAGGTTTAGGTTTAGGTTAAGGTTAAGGTATAGGTTTTGGTTTCGGCTTAGGTTATAAGCTATAGGTTTAGAGAATTGAGAATAGGTTAAGGTTTAGGTTTAGGAAATCGGGTTTGGGTTCAGGATCGGGTTTAGGTTTGGGTTATCAAGTTTACGTTTAGGTTTAGGTTAGGGAGTTTAGATTAGGATTAGGTGTAGGTTTAGGTTTGGGGATTTGAGAATACATTTAGGTTTTAGGTTTATATTTAGGCTATAGGTTTAGGTTTAGGTTTAGGTTAAGGTATAAGTTTTGGTTTCGGCTTAAGTTATAAGCTATAGGTTTAGAGAATTGAGAATAGGTTAAGGTTTAGGTTTAGGAAATCGGGTTTGGGTTCAGGATCGGGTTTAGGTTTGGGTTATCAAGTTTAGGTTTAGGTTTAGGTTAGGGAGTTTAGATTAGGATTAGGTGTAGGTTTAGGTTTGGGGATTTGAGAATACATTTAGGTTTTAAGTTTATATTTAGGCTATAGGTTTAGGTTTAGGTTTAGGTTAAGGTATACGTTTTGGTTTCGGCTTAGGTTATAAGCTATAGGTTTAGAGAATTGAGAATAGGTTAAGGTTTAGGTTTAGGAAATCGGGTTTGGGTTCAAGATCGGGTTTAGGTTTGGGTTATCAAGTTTAGGTTTAGGTTTAGGTTAGGGAGTTTAGATTAGGATTAGGTGTAGGTTTAGGTTTAGGGATTTGAGAATACATTTAGGTTTTAGGTTTATATTTAGGCTATAGGTTATAGGTTTAGGTTTAAGTTTAGGTTAAGGTGTAGGTTTTGGTTTCAGCTTTAGTTATAAGCTATACGTTTAGAGAATTGAGAATAGGTTAAGGTTTCGGTTTAGGAAATCAGGTTTGGGTTTAGGATCGGGTTTAGGTTTGGGTTATCAAGTTTAGGTTTAGGTTTAGGTTAGGGAGTTTAGATTAGGATTAGGTGTAGGTTTAGGTTTGGGGATTTGAGAATACATTTAGGTTTTAGGTTTATATTTAGGCTATAGGTTTAGATTTAGGTTTAGGTTAAGGTATAGGTTTTGGTTTCGGCTTAGGTTATAAGCTATAGGTTTAGAGAATTGAGAATAGGTTAAGGTTTAGGTCTAGGAAATCGGGTTTGGGTTCAGGATCGGGTTTAGGTTTGGGTTATCAAGTTTAGGTTTAGGTTTAAGTTAGGGAGTTTAGATTAGGATTAGGTGTAGGTTTAGGTTTGGGGATTTGAGATTACATTTAGGTTTTGGGTTTATATTTAGGCTATAGGTTTAGGTTTAGGTTAAGGTTAAGGTATAGGTTTTGGTTTCGGCTTAGGTTATAAGCTATAGGTTTAGAGAATTGAGAATAGGTTAAGGTTTAGGTTTAGGAAATCGGGTTTGGGTTCAGGATCGGGTTTAGGTTTGGGTTTTCAAGTTTAGGTTTAGGTTTAGGTTAGGGAGTTTAGATTAGGATTAGGTGTAGGTTTAGGTTTGGGGATTTGAGAATACATTTAGATTTTAGGTTTATATTTAGGCTATAGGTTTAGGTTTAGGTTTAGGTTAAGGTATAAGTTTTGGTTTCGGCTTAAGTTATAAGCTATAGGTTTAGAGAATTGAGAATAGGTTAAGGTTTAGGTTTAGGAAATCGGGTTTGGGTTCAGGATCGGGTTTAGGTTTGGGTTTTCAAGTTTAGGTTTAGGTTTAGGTTAGGGAGTTTAGATTAGGATTAGGTGTAGGTTTATGTTTGGGGATTTGAGAATACATTTAGGTTTTAAGTTTATATTTAGGCTATAGGTTTAGGTTTAGGTTTAGGTTAAGGTATACGTTTTGGTTTCGGCTTAGGTTATAAGCTATAGGTTTAGAGAATTGAGAATAGGTTAAGGTTTAGGTTTAGGAAATCGGGTTTGGGTTCAGGATCGGGTTTAGGTTTGGGTTTTCAAGTTTAGGTTTAGGTTTAGGTTAAGGAGTTTAGATTAGGATTAGGTGTAGGTTTAGGTTTGGGGATTTGAGAATACATTTAGGTTTTAGGTTTATATTTAGGCTATAGGTTTAGGTTTAGGTTTAGGTTAAGGTATAAGTTTTGGTTTCGGCTTAAGTTATAAGCTATAGGTTTAGAGAATTGAGAATAGGTTAAGGTTTAGGTTTAGGAAATCGGGTTTGGGTTCAGGATCGGGTTTAGGTTTGGGTTTTCAAGTTTAGGTTTAGGTTTAGGTTAGGGAGTTTAGATTAGGATTAGGTGTAGGTTTAGGTTTGGGAATTTGAGAATACATTTAGGTTTTAAGTTTATATTTAGGCTATAGGTTTAGGTTTAGGTTTAGGTTAAGGTATAGGTTTTGGTTTCGGCTTAGGTTATAAGCTATAGGTTTAGAGAATTGAGAATAGGTTAAGGTTTAGGTTTAGGAAATCGGGTTTGGGTTTAAGATCGGGTTTAGGTTTGGGTTATCAAGTTTAGGTTTAGGTTTAGGTTAAGGAGTTTAGATTAGGATTAGGTGTAGGTTTAGGTTTGGGGATTTGAGAATACATTTAGGTTTTAGGTTTATATTTAGGCTATAGGTTATAGGTTTAGGTTTAAGTTTAGGTTAAGGTGTAGGTTTTGGTTTCAGCTTAGGTTATAAGCTATAGGTTTAGAGAATTGAGAATAGGTTAAGGTTTCGGTTTAGGAAATCGGGTTTGGGTTTAGGATCGGTTTTAGGTTTGGGTTATCAAGTTTAGGTTTAGGTTTTGGTTAGGGAGTTTAGATTAGGATTAGGTGTAGGTTTAGGTTTGGGGATTTGAGAATACCTTTAGGTTTTAGGTTTATATTTACTCTAGAGGTTATAGGTTTAGGTTTAGGTTTAGGTTAAGGTATAGGTTTTGGTTTCGGCTTAGGTTATAAGCTATAGGTTTAGAGAATTGAGAATAGGTTAAGGTTTAGGTTGAGGAAATCGGGTTTGGGTTCAGGATCGGGTTTAGGTTTGGGTTATCAAGTTTACGTTTAGGTTTAGGTTAAGGAGTTTAGATTAGGATTAGGTGTAGGTTTAGGTTTGGGGATTTGAGAATACATTAGGTTTTAGGTTTAGGTTTAGGTTTAGGTTTTAGGTTATAGGTTTAGGTTTAGGTTTAGGTTTAGGTTTTAGGTTTTAGGTTTAGGTTTAGGTTTAGGTTTGGTTTTGGTTTTGATTTTGGTTATAGGTTATAGGTTTTGGTTAAGGTTTAGGGAAAGGTGGTTTTGATTTAGGTTATAGGTTATAGGTTTAGGTTATAAGCAATTGGTTTAGGGAATTGAGAATAGGTTAAGGTTTAAGTTTAGGAAATCGGGTTCGGGTTCGGGATCGGGTTTAGGTTTGAGTTTTCATGTTTAGGTTGAGGTTTAGGTTAGAGAGTTGAGATTAGGATTACGTGTAGGTTTAGGTTTAGGGATTTGAGAATACATTTAAGTTTTAGGTTTATGTTTAGGTTATAGGTTATAGGTTTAGGTTAAGGCTATAGGCTATAGGTTTAGGTTAAGGTTTACGTTTAGGTTTAGATTTAGGTTTAAGGATTTGAGAATACATTTAAGTTTTAGGTGTAGGTCTAGGTTATAGGTTACAGGTTTAGGCTTAGGTTTAGGTTTAAGTTTAGGTTTATGCTCTAGGTTATAGGTTTAGGTCTAAGTTTAAGTTTAGGTTATAAGCTATAGGTTTAGGGAATTGAGAATAGGTTAAGGTTTAGGTTTAGGAAATCGAGTTCAGGTTCGGGATCAGGTTTAGGTTTTGCTTTTCAAGTCTAGGTTTAGGTTTAGGCGAGGGAGTTGAGATTAGGATTAGGTGTAGGCTTAGGTTTAGGGATTTGAGAATACATTTAGGTTTTAGGTTTTGGTTAAGGCTATAGGTTACATGTTTAGGTTAAGGCTATAGGTTATAGGTTTAGCTTAAGCTTTAGGTTAAGGTTTAGATTTAGGTTTAAGGATTTGAGAATACATTTAGGTTTTAGGTTTATGTTGAGGTTATAGGTTACAGGTTTAGGTTTAGGTTAAGGTATAGGTTTTGGTTTCAGTTTAGGTTATAGGGTTTAGGGTTAGAGAATTGAGAATAGGTTAAGGTTTAAGTTTAGGAAATCGGGTTTGGGTTCAAGATCGGGTTTAGGTTTGGGTTATCAAGTTTAGGTTTAGGTTTAGGTTAGGGAGTTTAGATTAGGATTAGGTGTAGGTTTAGGTTTGGGGATTTGAGAATACATTAGGTTTTAGGTTTAGGTTTAGGTTTAGTTTTTAGGTTATAGGTTATAGGTTTAGGTTTAGGTTTAGGTTTTGTTTTTAGGTTATAGGTTTAGGTTTAGGTTTAGGTTTAGGTTTGGTTTTGGTTTTGATTTAGGTTATAGGTTATAGGTTTAGGTTAAGGTTTAGGGAAAGGTGGTTTTGATTTAGGTTATAGGTTATAGGTTTAGGTTATAAGCAATTTGTTTAGGGAATTGAGAATAGGTTAAGGTTTAAGTTTAGGAAATCGGGTTCGGGTTCCGGATTGGGTTTATGTTTGAGTTTTCAAGTTTAGGTTTAGGTTTAGGTTAGGGAGTTGAGATTAGGATTAGGTGTAGGTTTAGCTTTAGGGAATTGAGTTTAGCTTATAGGTTTAGGGAAAGCTTAGGTTTAGGTTATAGGTTTTGGGATTTGGGAATAGTTTTAGGTTATAAGTATAGGTTTAGGTTAGGTTATAGGTTAAGGTTTAGGGATTTGAGTTTAGGCTATAGGTTTAGGTTTAGGTTTAGGTTTAGGTTAAGGTTAGGGTTTAGGTTATAGGTTAAGGTTTTAGGTCATATGTTTTGGTTTAGGTTAAGGGTATGGTCCCTGCAAATACAGATATAAACATGGCCATCCGACACAAATTGCCAGGCCCTTCCAATGCTGTACATAAAAATTAGACAGCTTCATCATGGTCATAATAGCGGTATATATATATATATATATTTACCATTTGTCAATTTTTTCACAATTTCATTTAATTTTTTAAATTTTCTTTTTCAAAATATCATTTTTTTTATCGAAATCTTATTATATAACTTTTTAATTTTTCTTTTCAAAATACAAAATCTAGTTTTCTTTATATATATCTATATATATATATATATATATATATATATATATATATATATATATATATATATATATATATTTACAAAACAGGGGGAAAGAAACTTTCACAATTTTGTTTACTTTTTTAAATTTTCTTTTTCAAAATATCACTTTTGTTATATAACTTTTTAATTTTTCTTGTCAAAATACAAAATCTACTTTCTTTTTTTAAAATATATATTTTTTTACAATTTGTCAAATTTTTCACAATTTTGTTTAATTTTTTAAATTTTCTTTTTCAAAATATCATTTTTTAAATATCATTTTTGTTATATAACTTTTTAATTTCTCTTTTCAAAATACAAAATCTAGTTTTCTTTTTTAAAATATATATTTTTTACAATTTGTCAATTTTTTCACAATTTTGTTTAATGTTTTTAAATTTTCTTTTTCAAAATATCATTTTTTAAATATCATTTTTGTTATATAACTTTTTAATTTCTCTTTTCAAAATACAAAATCTAGTTTTCTTTTTTAAAATATATATTTTTTACAATTTGTCAATTTTTTCACAATTTTGTTTAATGTTTTTAAATTTTCTTTTTCAAAATATCATTTTTAAAATATCACTTTTGTTATACAACTTTTTAATTATTCTTTTCAAAATACAAAATCTAGTTTTTTTTTTTTAAATATATATTTTTTTGCAATTTGACAATTTTTTTACAATTTGGTTTAATTTTTAAAATTTTCTTTTTCAAAATATCATTTTCTTATCGAAATTTTTTTTTTCAAAATTATCAACATCATTAAAAGTTCTTAATTTTTATTTCAAAATCTAGATTTTTATGAAATTACAATTTTTTTCAAAATCTAAATTTTTTTCTTAAATATTGTTAGTTATTTTTCTAAGTTTTTTAGCTCTTTTTTTTTTTTTTTTTTGTTCGTAATTCATAATTTTTTTGTAAGATTGAGCATTAGAGACGGTTTAGGACCGTCTCTAATAGAGACGGTCATAGACGGTCTCAAATAGGGACTGCTACCAGCTGTCCCCAACGTAGGGCTATTTTTGCATCCCAGGAAAAGACGGCCATCAGCCGTCTATAATTGAGACGGTCTATGACAGTCTCTGATTTCCAATATGAGACGGTTAATGACCGTCCCTAATAGAGACGGTCCTTGACAGTCTCCAACAGAGACAGCTAAGAACCGTCCCTAATACAGACTACTGGTGCGCAGTCCCTAACTATCAAAAAAGAAGGCCTGCGACCGTCTCTAATTGAGACGGTCCTCGACAGTCTCAAACTACCAGTAAGAGACGGTCAATAACCGTCTCTTATTCCAGACGGTCTATGACCGTCTTTTATCTGCAATTAACGACGGTTTTTTACTGTCTTAAATGATTTATGGACATTTAAATTTTCAAGACAATAATAAGGACGGTCAAGGGCCGTCTAAAAATTTAGAGACGGTTTACGGTCGTCTCTAAAGCGTCTTTAAACCAAGCAATTTTAGAGACGGTCCAAAACCATCTCTAAATCCGTCATTTTTTTCCATTTTTCACGTAGTGTGAGCTCGGGAGAAATGGCAACAAAAGAAGTTGAAAAACTTGTAGAGTGTATTTTTGGAGCAATTGGCAAGATATGGAGAGCAGACGAAAAATTCTTTGACGTAGTCACAGCCTTGACTGGCAGTGGACCGGCATACATATTTCTATAGCCATGGAGGCTATGGCTGATGGAGGAGTTGTTGCTGGTTTTCCACGAGATCTTGCATTGAAGCTAGCTTCCCAAACAGTTCTGGGAGCAGCTGCTATGGCTATCAATTTAGGAAAGCACCCAGTACAACTCAAAGATGATGTTGCATCACCTGCAAGAACTACCATTGCTGGTGTTCATGAGTTGGATCTCATCAATAGAGTCAAAGGATACTGATCCATCAGTTTTAGTTAATGGCCATTTTGACAGTCCACTTTGCTTCTCCTGGTGCTGGGGATTGTGCTTCATGTGTTGGTGGGTTTAATGATATTAACTACTAGCTTGTTCCATTTTCTATGTGCTTTTTTCTTTTTCTTTGAGTCGGATCTTGATTCTTATTGTAGCATCAATGCTTGAAATAACACTAACTTCACTTTTTGGTATTTCTATTTCTTTCAAGAAGTTTGGTGTATGGTACATTCGTCATATGGCCTGCAACTGCACAGCAGTGTTGAAGCTTTGTTTGAAGAGTCATTAGTGAATAAGGCTTTGAAGCCCATTCATCAAAAAGGTATGAATTTGTGTTGGCGCAAGTTGTGAATCTGAAGTAATGATGAGATTTCTTACAATGTAATGTAGGTTACCATCCTATCCATTTAATTTAAGATGATTTGGATGTCATAGGTACAAGGTAATTGAGGAAGTTGGGGATGGTACCTTGGAACTATATGGCAAGCTGTATACAAGCCAACTGGTGAGGTGGTAAGTGCCTTCAAACTTCTCAAATGCAATGCAGTGTCCCTACTCATATTAAAGAATTCTTTTAGTTGCTTACTTGATTGCTAGTTTAACTGGCTGTGGTTTTTTCTTAGCAAGTTGTGGGTTTGTTGTATATGAAGTTCGATCAATAATGGTAACTCCCTCTCCTTTTTGTTGCATTGTAAAAAGAAATACATTTGCTTGGTTTGCTGGTTGCAAGTGGTTTAGTTGAAAATCATATCTACTTTGCAAACCATGTCAAGATTTCTAGACATTGTTATATTAAACGTAAGCCGTGTTTAGATGCAAGGCATGCTTAGTTGAATTGAACTAAAGGAAACAAAGAAAAATGGGGAATAAAAAAAAAAAACAATCTTGAATCAGGTATCATTACTCTAATTTGAATGAGGTTGGCATTGCATATCATGTATTTTAATTCAGACTCAAAATCATTTGAATTTGCAGTTTTGGTCTTTTTTTTTTTTTTTTCAATTCCTCTCTGTTAAGCTTTAATTCCTATGATTCAAATTCAATTATCATTCTACATACTATTCAAATTTAAATTCAATTATCAATCAGAGCAAACTTGGATACTATTCAATATGTTCTTATTTATGAAATATCTGGCTGTTTCATCATCCTATTGACTCTGTTCTATGTTAAACTTCAATCTTATCAATGTTATAGGTTCTTGAGTTTGAATGCAAAGCAATCATTGGTTAACAATTACTGATTATTATTTTTTTATGTAAAATGTTTTGAGTTCCTTCAGTTGTTGATGCACATTCCATGAATGGCTAATGTAGGCCCATGATGGGAAAGGACCTACATTTCTCGGATCATCATGCTAATATGTCAAGTAGCACAGCTTGAAAATTTATTTTAAATGATAATACTTCCCAAAGAACTCATAGAAGGGTCAAGATGTTTAAACTTTGTGGATCTATACTTTCAAGCCATATTGAATGAGAATGGTAATTACCTATCTGCACTGAAAATTAATTTTCTGTTAGTGATTGTTCTTAATTGTTACAAGCTCTTGTTCTATTAAGGCCCAATCAGATCCAAGAAAAATTTCCTAACCATACAATCTTTGTCCTTTTTCCTAGGCTTGTTACTGTATTTTTTTCCTTAATTGTTTACTCGTAGGCCATTGATCAAAGGATTAGGAACTTCCAATCTGGGGACATTCTCTGTCCAAATTGAGAACCATCAGAGCTATAGTCTAGAATATCACCAGCCGGGCTAGATTGTAACAAGCTCATGACTTGTGTTAGTATAAATAGTAGAACAATGTTTTTAAGTTTTAACTAGAGATCTGATTTGCGGTCTTTCTTTGTAGTAGAAGTTACTTGGCATGTGTGAGGCAAATGGATGTGACATAGTGAGTGGTCACTAATGCAAGTTCATTTATGAATGGTATGAGATGTTTGGATGATATTTTCAAATTATAGCATGACGATGTCTACATCTTTTCCTACCAATCTTCTATACTTCAATATGACTTCTGTAATGTTTGATCATAATATTTCATGAAACTTGGATCAGTTCACATTCAATGAATTGTAATTCATTTGGATTGAGCATCCAAAAGCACTCAAGTTTTGTTATTCCACTTAGGATTGGGAAATCCACAACAATGAAACACCAAAATGGACCAAAAATTCTGTTTTTTTTTTAAATTTAATTGAAAAAAGGAGATTTTGTTAAAGAAAAAAGAACACTAATGTTTTGTACTTCATAATTTCATACATGTATATGCATGTATGAATTCACAGTGGACAGAAATTTGTTTTTTTTTTTTTTTCTCCTGACATTGCTTGTGTGTTCTACAACCATTGAGCATGATGAGCTGTTTGTTTAGCTGTTCCTGAACTGCATCTCTTTAGATTTGCTTGTGGGCACCCCATTTTTGATGGTGTAATAGAGTGTAATAGATGATATGCAGGCACTTACAAATTACATAAATTGCATGCAAGCCATACAAGTCAAATTAAACTGTTCAAATAATGGTTCTCAGTTTAGATATATCATGAACCAAAATCTACACTATCTGATTGTCTGACTATCAAAATAGTGAACATTTATTGGATGATTAAAGATGTTTTCATGCCCAACGGTCCTATTGCCATAAACAAGTGTCCATGGATTAGAAGCTAGGACTGTTTTATCAGGATTTACTGCCTATTTCATGGCCTTTGTGTATGTTTGCATTTGTTTCAAGTTGTCCATGGTTTATTGGCAAATGTTGCCATCTGATCATCCTACTCTATGTCAGAATGTGACCGTTTCGATGATTTGGTTTCTGAATTTTCTTTTATCGGTGGCACTTTTTGAGCCTTTCTTTGATATCTTATTTAAACTTCAAACTTACAGTCCAATTACATGCTTTGGAGTAGGTTATTGACTATTTTAACAAGGCACTAGAGGGCTCAAGTATAGATCTGTCATAAACCAGTATCTCTGTGTAGATTGATCTTGGGAAACAAACAATTACATGACCGCCACTGCTAAGGTAATTTTTTCTTATTCCCTAGTTTTAAGCTATTTTTAGCTTTTACACTGCAATACCAACATTTCATGTATTCTTTCACGTCCGTTCGGGTGGGATATGACCTTTTTATAAGAGCTGTCCATGCCAGTTTTTGAGAATTGGGTGCAGCAAGTGGGTCCCATTAATCTTAAAATTAGTGAAGATCTCAAAGTTGTCAATCTATACTCTTAGGAATTGAGCAGTAGGTGGGCTCATCAATCTTAACATTGCTTAATTCCAAGACCCAAATCTGCTAATCTCAGCTTTTGGGAATAGGGGGCATAAGGTGGGCCCATCAATGTTGGAATTGGTCACTACTTGAAGGCTCCAGAGTTGCCCTCAATCTTGGAATTTGACCAATCTTTGAAGAGCCCGAGTCAGTTCATATTCCTAGATTGGCTAAACAATGAAATAATCCAAATGCATGTAATCATCCAGCAAGGTGATGCATTCAGGTTCATTCATTGCAGGGAAGATGATTCATGTGTTTAGCCTAAGTAGGAAGAGGCTAACTAATTGGGTATTTTCTACTAGCAATAGAAAATAGTCCAAAGTATAAACAATGTTAATGTTGGTGAGGAGGCATTTTGGAGAATAAGATTGCATAAATACTGAAATAGGTAAAATATAATAAAATTTCATGATATGTGCTGCAACCAAACATTACCATAAATAAATAGGCATTCTATGGGATGCTTTGCAAGTGCTTGCACCACTCCCATGAATCTAGCTATCGGGCTATGGTATCCACTTGAAAACAGAGCAATGGTCCAAATTCCACGGCGAAGCTCATAATAGCTAGATGGTCAGGGTTGTCCCATCACTACAGGGTTTTCCCAACAGTCCATCCATGTAGTGGCCCACAAGATCTACATCCCCGGTCACCATACATGCATAGAACTAATATGTAAAGCCATTGCAGGGCTCATGTTAGCTTCCCTTGCATCACACAAACATGGAGTTGAGTTGCCATTAGTGTTTTTCTCCCATTACAAGCATTGATTATAGAGTTGTAAGATATTTATTCAGAAAAGGACAGAACTTTGCTGTATTAATTAAGCAAGTAACTGATTGCATTTTCAAGACTGTCCTTTTCATCTCTATGGGCCATTTTGAGAAATTTCATTTTCATTATTGGACAGTGGAAATTTCCTTGCTCATGTGTTTGGAAAATATGATTGCTTCTTAGTCTATTGCTTCTTAGCTAAATTGCAAATCCAATGCTCAAGTGAATTATGTGGATCAAAGGAAACTTGTGCAATGATCAGAACGAGTGAAGTCTGTGGATTTGCATCTAGTAGAACCATGGTAATTTTAATTATATTAAAAAAGATATCTCTGACCATTTGGACATCTGATTTTTACACACCTCACTACCTCTTGAGTAGGGATGGAGATAAACGTGCACCGACTTGGTGCATGCACTATGAACTGAAGTCAGTGTTCATTTTATATCAGGGAATGATTAAGTGATTTTCATTTAAATTTTTTTGGATTGACAGCTCGGTCTCTGTATTTGCACTGCATCCGTTATATTTGAGAGTATCAGCACTTTCACAAAATATGCCAGAGGATATTAAGGTGCGCTTCTTTAAGATTTTTCTTTATCATGTTAGCGTTTGCAAAACATGCTTGGTTGTTCATCAATCTGTGTTGGTTATTTCAGTTTCAATGCAATAGAAAATGTATGTTATGTTGATACTGAATTTTTATATCCTCTTTACTAGCAGCAAGAAATCTTGAAGGAAAAAAGAACGGCTAGATGGAAAAGTATTGCCTCCTGCAAAATAGAGAGAAATGTAAAGGAGATTGGTGCAAAGGGAAGAGGATCTTTATAGCATGTGTCAGATTTGGGATATTAATCAGTTGGGGACCAGACTCACCAAGAAAAGGATGATGACCTTTTCTTTGTATTCTCAGCATTATTGTAATTATAATTGTAATTGATTGAATGAAGGATTGTAATTGATGCATTATTGAATGAATGAATGAATGAGTGTGCAGGTGGTAATTGAATGAATGATTGTAGTTGAACGAATGAATGATTGTGTAGGTGGTAATTGAATGAATGATAATATTTTTTTAATGTAGAGAATAGCTACGGATATTGACCGTAGCTTGTAATCTGACAACTGTAGTTGTTATTAAATTCGGCATATTGCTACGGATCCAACACTACTTTTAGCTACAAATATTATCCGTAGTTATATGTACTTTTCACTACAGAAATGATTGCTACGGATTATATCTGTAGCTATGGTGAGCTATAGCTACGGATTAAATCCGTAGCTATAGGTTTTAGACCTATGGCTACAACACCTATGGCTATGGTCGTGCTACGGACTAAAACCTTAGCCATAGGCCTTTAGCTACGGCTTTTATCCGTAGCCTTTGCTCAGTTTTTTGGTAGTGAATGGGTACCGCATGTAAGTCTAGAAATATATTTCTTTTAATGACTTTTGTTTATGTTTAGACTTATATATTTCTTTTACTACAGCATCGTCGACCAACCGACGAGGACGTGGACTCACGCGGGGGTTAGTTTTAGAGCGACTTACGCGTGAGGGTAGTGTGACAACAGAGTTCCCACGGGACTGCTTTAGACCTATTGGGAATAATGCCAGGTTATTTACATCAGAGGTCGGTGTCTTATGCCGATCTCTGATCCCCTCTGCACCCCTCGTTGGGTAGACGTGACAAATGATATGCGGCAGCTCATCTGTCGGTGCCTTACGGTAAATTTTACTAAATTAAATTTTATTTTGTAAAAGTTCAATTACGATTAAGTTATTTTCTTAATAAATTTTTTACCTTAATCTATTATTTACGAAACTATAGGATAAATTTGTCATAGATTTGTGTGTTCTGTACATTTCCCATGCCATCAATGACATGGTTAATGAGCAGTTTAAGGAGTACCACAGTGACTTACACCAGCTATATAAGCGGTGTAGGAGCAACGAGAAGGCTGTACTATCTGCACCGCCACACATGACCATTGACGACTGACAGATACTCTGCGAGAGATTTTCGTATGAGTCTTTTTAGGTAATATTTATATATTTACGATAAGTTAACAATTAAATTCGCAATTAATAACAATGTATTATGAATAATGTATTCAGAAGAGGAACAAAATAAATTCTAACAAGAGGGGAAAGTTAGAAGTGAACCACGTAGCTAGTTCAAAGTCATTTGTACAACTTCGTCATGACATGCTAAGAAATTACTGGTGATTATTAAGTTGAATAATTCTTTCCATGCATTTATATTAACTATATTGTCCTTTTGATTGCGCAGCAAGATTTCATCACTGGCTAAGAGCCCGGACCAGAAGACCCCTAAAGAGGGACTCATTGTCGGTAGGCGATGGGAACTTGGGTACATCCTAGAGCCAGCAAGAATTGGGTAAAAATCCTTACATTGTAAAATTTAATTGCATTGAATTATAATAATGTCATTAGTTACGAAAATTCATATATTTTCATTATAGGCAGCGATGGACACCTTACGCAGTCAGCCCACTCCCAATGGTACCCAGCAGAGTGAGCCAGAGATCCTAAGCGAGGTACTTAGCACCCGTTCTAAATATGTGCGTGGGCTTGGCTATGGTGCCAAGCTCATGACACCCGCTAGATCTACCTCTAGTTCATCCGTCATTGGCGAGAGCGCCCGATGTTGAGTTGATATCACATAGAGAGAGGTTCAACAGCTACGGGGCATTGTCGACAAGATCAAAGACCAGCTAGAGAGGCAGAGGGAGGAACAAGAGAGGCAAAGGGAGGAGCAAGAGAGGCAGAGGGAAGAGTAGGAGAGGAGGATCGAGGAGACGTGGGCGGAGTATTAGTGAAGGATAGAGGAGATGTTTCAGGCTCTCGCTGCACGCTTACCCACCGCTGCCCCACCACCTCCGCCTTCATCTTTGTGATTTTTTATATTTTATTTATGATTTATTTTATATATGAATGTTAAACTTATATGTATTTGTGCGTGGATGAAAGTGATATTGATAAGATTTTTTGTGTATGTATGGATGTGGTTTATGTTTGAATGGATGTCGTTTGTGTTTAGATAGATGTGAATGTGAATATGATGAAATATATTGTAACAAGTGTATATAAGAAATTTTTGCTTGAATTTTGAAAAAAAAAAGAGACTTTTACTGACAAAAAATTTCGTAGGTAAAAGTTTCGTCCACATTTTTTTCGTATGAAAAATTTCGTAGGTAAAAGTTTCATCCACATTTTTTACGTACGAAAACTTTCATAGGTAAAAGATTCATCCACATTTTTACCTACGAAAAATTTAGTAGGTAAAAGTTTCATCCACATTTTTTGCCTATGAAAATTTTCATAGGTAAAAGACTCATCCACATTTTTACCTACGAAACATTTCATAGGTAAAAGTTTCATCCACATTTTTTTACCTATGAAAAATGTCATAGGTAAAAGTCATACCATTGCCGACGAACAATCTCCACAGTTTTTACCTAGGAAAAATTTCGTAGGTAAAAGTTTCGACAAGATTTTTTACCTACGAAAAATTTCTTCGGTAAAAGTCTTACTATTGCCAATGAACAATCTCCACAGTTTTTACCTACAAAAACTTTTGTAGGTAAAAGCTTCATCAACGTTTTTTACCTACCAAAAAATTTGTCGGTAAAAGTCTTACCATTACCGACAATTTGATTTTTCATCGGTAAAAGTCTTTAACCACGGTCTTTTACCTACAAATTTTCCAATAACATATTTCGTCGATATAACTCATTACCGATGAAAAAACATCATTTGCCGACGAAAAATTTCATCGGTAAAAGACCAATTTCTTGTAGTGGATGATGTTAGACTGACCGTGCAGCAGCAAGCCAACCCTGATGTATGTATTGTATTCACATTGCTCATCTAGTGAGATCCAACCCCCCCTCCCTTGTGATGTGTACAAACCACCATGAAGTATGTATTCCGTCCAGGCCATCCCATCCAATCTTTCATATTACCTTGAGGCCATGGGCCAGCGAATGAGACTGATCAAAAATTTCAGCAAGTGGCCCACCTGTTGTATATTTTATATCCATGCAGCCCATTTATGTTGGGTAGAGGCCCACCTTGATGTATATGTTCCATACACACTGTTAGGCCATTTTCAGGGCCATGGGCCCCTAGTACTTTGTAAGGCTTACCATACATATTTGTAGCTAAGTCGTCCAGTTGTGGACGTCCAGCAGGCCAAGATGGACTGAACGTCCAGCCACTGGAGCCCACCTTGTTGTATGTGATATATGTATACGCTGCCCATCCATTTTGTTGAATCATGGGATGACTTTTAAAGCCCACCATGTTGTATGTGTTATACCTGTTGTCCATCCCTCTTCCAAAGCATATGGGCTGACCCATGAGGCCCACCATGATGTATGTGTTGTATGTACCCTATCCATCTATTCTTTTTTTCTGGGCCATGGGCTGCCCCCATGAGGCCCACCATGGTGTATGTGATTATATTCGTGCTACCCATTCATTTTCCAAATTGTATAAGGGTTGTGGGCCCCATTGTAAGTTAGATTTCATTCCCAAATGGGCTGCACACTAGGAGGTAATGGTGGTTAAATGTCCATGTTGTAAACCTCCCTAGGGTCCATTAATAAGCCTGTTTCCACCTTTACCTTATTGGGCTATCCCAAAACAGTTGGGCCCCCCATTGATAATGATGCTTTCCACCATACCCTATAGGACTACCCAAACCTTGGAGCCCATCTTGTGTTCACACCGAGCCTTTCATAGGAAATATGGCCCATCTAGATACATGTTTTGCCCAAGCTTAGTGACCAAACCCAAGGTCCACTTAGATGATGAGAGGACTACCCGATACATTTATAAGGACACATAGTCCTAGATGTATGAACCCCACCAAAGCCACTTTGTATTCATACCAGGCCCCCATAGGAAAGCCCAATTTATTTCATGATAGAGAGGGTGAGGACGCCACTCATTATACGAAGTGTCACCCTCTTAACTCACCTTGTTGAATGCCTATTAGACTTATCCCATGAGGCCCATCCTTGATGAAGGTATGCCATCTGGGCCATCCGTTATTTGTAGGAGAATACGTCAAAACCTCTCACCGTAGATGGAAGAATATGTGATATCCACTGTATAGAGCCTATCTCGATGTATGGGC
This sequence comes from Magnolia sinica, assembly GCF_029962835.1. NCBI lineage: Eukaryota > Viridiplantae > Streptophyta > Magnoliopsida > Magnoliales > Magnoliaceae > Magnolia > Magnolia sinica. The sequence continues at coordinate 62,648,793 of NC_080581.1, forward strand.
TAGATCCCCCCCCCCCGTGTGGACCGCACGTTAGGATATTTGTTATATTAGTGTCACTCCTACAACTATAGGAGTCCATGTGATATGTCCCATGTTCCCATATTAGGCGAACGTTAAGGACTCCTATAGTTGTAGGAGTATGTCATTTAGCTCCTACTCTTGATATGTGATATATCAGTTTAGGCCGATTGTGGTCCATTGTTGTCTGTTATTTATAACTGATAACATGCTAGCAAACCTTGTTTAGTAGGTCACACTGAGAGCATGCTTAGTATAATGTCATGGCATATGCCCATACACATCATTTATATGTTTGTTATGAGGAATGATTGATCATAGAATATGTCATTGGGCTGAGATATTTATAGGACTCCTTATGAGACGGAGTTGTCCCACATGATCGCTCGATACGCGCAGGTTGATGCATGACTGGATGGTATGACTCATGCATCTCGCATTTTGCGTCACATGATCACTATACGCCCTAGCAACACCAGGGCTGTGGCCTTCACAGGCATATCGTGGATGATCGATGGGACACCCAAAATATTTGTTACTTAGCATATGGGCACTTTGGATGTCCGTGGGTGAAAGTCCATAAACCCACGTGTCCAAGGGATGATCCAACGTCTAGACCGAGTGGATACATGAATGCCTGAGTGCTGAATATCAATAGGTCGTGTCTCCCACTGTGTCATGGTCAGTTGGAAGGGGGTGTGGCCTTATTCGCATGAGGGTAAGGGGCAAAGCTAGGCTAAATTTGACCAGCTCAGAAATGGGTCCGTTATCAATGTGCCGGGTAGATATTGGCAGACTACTGGCCACACGAGTAGTGAGGTCTCTCCCACTCACTTAATTGCGCGTGATGGGGTGACAATCTGGTGTAGAGTGTACTAAACCTCGGTGATATCCCAAAGATGTACGGTACTGATATGTGGACTTACGGAGTAGGAGTTGCGTACTCAACATTTGACTCATTCATTCATTCATTTACTATCCACTCGAGCTGGTGGTGTACAACTAAATCATTATGTGTACCTTCACAATGGCCATGATTTCGATTATGTACGCGACCAACTTGAGATCAGCAGTTTACCACATCGAGTCTAGGTATCCAAATTTATGAATGGGAATGGTTTGAATAGAAGTCCCTTGTGATGAGCCCTACAACTTGCGATACCACATACTATCATCCCAACTACACACTCCAGTTTTGTCATTTTTTTATTTGTATATTGCATTACATCCTCAACATATGACATTTGGCTTACTATGGCTCCACATTGCATAGTCGATCTGCATCGCATCCTTAGCAGTTGACATTTGATTTATTATGTCCTTATACCCAAACGATATGGACTTGCCAGTATTTTTCGCTTACTTTGATATTTATATGCTTGGCACGTGCATTGCACACACATACACCACCCTCTAAGCTTCTTATAAGTTTATGCACAACCGTTGCATGCAGGTGACATTAGGTTGTAGTAGCATTGAGACAGGAGCATGTGCTAGAGCTTTGGAGTTTTTGTTTCATATATGTATTTCCCTTTTAGCATTGTACTCGAATGATTTTATAAGTGGATCTGTGGTGATGATGTTTTTATGACTTGGTTATGCTTATGGCTATGGTCCCTGACAAAAAAAATTCATATAAAAAAAATCCTCCTTATATGTTCCCAGGATCGGAATCTAGCTTGTGGATGCCGAGAGCCGATAATGGGGTACCACAGAGGTTGTCGCTATCGGATTCGGCGATTAGGAATTTTGTAAGCCCGGTTTCTGAGTTTAGGACGCGACAGAAGTTAGTATCAGAACATTACTTGAGAATACTTGAGGATAACATCACATATCTGCTGATAACTACACTTCACTATATGATTGTTAAGAACTTAGAATGATTAGGTCCCCGAGTTCAAATAACTTAGAAACCTTCTGATATAGCTCCCTATCGTGTGTGTATTCAAGATTGCTTAAGGCTAGTAGCCCCCTTGTCCCTTCTTATAGGACATGACGCCTGAGAGAGCAAGCCAATGCGGCCCCCGCATCTGAGACCAATGCGGCCCTGACCGTATTGGTGAGCACGAATCAAATATAACAGATGCTGCAGGCAATGATTGCAATTCTTCAGGGGTGGGGGTAGGCAACCAGCAGATGCATCTGCCCAGACTAAGCAAGAGCGCGTGAGCTCCCTTCTACATGACTTCAGGTGGCTTGATCCCCCACGTGTTCAATGAGAGCCCAACCTGTCAGGAGAGGAGAGATGGAGATCTGAGGTGGGGAAGATCTTTGATATCATGAGGTGAACGACTTGGCAGCGGGTCCCATTGATAGTATTTCTTCTTCAGGGAGAGGTTGAGCACTGGTGGACATCAGTTGCTCAAGCAGCAAGGGACAAGTTCGAGTGGACATGAGAGGACTTTGTGGATTGATTCAACCGAAAGCTCTTCCGGAAACACACCTATCAGCAGCGCACACTTAAGTTTGAAACTCTTGTACAGAGGGACATGTCGGTGTCCTAATATGAGGCCTAATTCGTCGCATTATTGAGATTCTTACCATACCTAGTAGTTGATGAGGAGCGGAAGGCCCGCCATTTCGAGTGCCGCTTATGATGTGGCCTTCGAAGTCATGTCATTGGACACATGCTCCCGACATTTGAGCAAGTCGTACAACGGGCCTAATATATGAGGCAGAATGGGCCGATTCCCAGCGGGTCCATGACTAGAGAGGAGACTGGAAGAGGGAGGCCCCTTCCAGTATCTCCCAGCAGTAGCATCGACCGCCGCAGAGGCATAAGAACCGTCTATCTTTTCGAGTGCCAATAGCACCTTTAACACCACCATTGAGACTGTTCTTAAGTGTTTGCTTCGAATGCAGTGGGATAGAGCATCGCAGGCATGAGTGACCCTGTCCTCAGCAGCAGCTCCCATGGCAGCAGCAGTGACGATAGTACCTGACATCGAGACCCCAACAATAGCAACGACCATAGAGGAGACATACACCTCCCTAATAGGCACAACGAAGACTTTATGCAGCCCAACAAGACCCTCAGTCATCAGGAGGAGTCGTCGACGATTCGTGCAACTAGGCCTTAGGATCGTCTTATTATTGATGAGATTGTGAGGCTGCAAAGTATCTAGTTTTGATCATTTTCGACCAGAATCTAAGGTTCAGTAGGAGTCATCATAGTGTAGATGAGGTATCATGGGAACGAGAGGTTGAGATTCACGAACGTTATCCCCATCTCTTCGATGTTCAATTGTACATTGTATTGTGTTCTGATATATATAGTATTATGTTTCCTCTTCCCTTATGAGTTATGTCTGGTTGCGTGATAGTGCAAATTTTGAGGATGAAATTTTTATTAGGAGGGGAGAGCTGTAAGGCCCGTATCCTAGTATTATACTATTCCTTGGACCCACGCGATCCACCCCATTGAATTTTGACAACCTGCAACCTGTAAACAGTGTTTGCACACAACCTTAAGTCACATCCCGAAGATCTGAGTCGGCTCGACTCGAAACCTGTACCATTGAGACCGCACTATCGCTGCGGTTTCAACGCCGTGTCTTGCGCACTAATGCAATGCCTAGGCTAGGAGTTGTGGCCGTAGCTAAAGTTTTTGGGTACGGATTAAATCCATAGCAATTAAACTACAGATTTAATCCATAGCTAAAACATAATTAATCCGTAGCTAAAACCTACATATTCGCCAGAGCCTTATTACATATTGATGTTGCTTAAGGGGCTCCATGGGGCCCATTGGAATATATTTTTTTGATCTAAGCCGCCCATCAATTTTGATATACAATTTCAATTGATGAGCCCAAAAATTATGTAGATTAAGGATCTAAGTGGACCACACCATAAGAAATAATAAAAATTAAATTTCTATGGTTAATATGTTATGTGGTTTTCTTACAACTTTGATCTGACTCATTTTTCTCATCAATACTTAAAATAATATTTTAAAATTAATGAATGGAGTGGATAAATAAAATACATCAAGGTAGGCCCCACTGTCCTAAAACCCAAATGATTTAGGGCCCATCCGTCATGCACCCCTCCTAAAACAAAACGCACCCTCCCAAATCCAAAATCAGTCTATCCTCTTCTCCCATGCGCTGCAAAGTTCCCAAAACCCATCTCTCAATCTCTCTCTCTCACACTCAGCCTCTCCATCTCCCTCACCCTCTCTCGATCTCCCGCTCTCCCTCATGCGCTTAGCCTCTCCATCTCAGTTCGCCCTTTTCTCCTGCATGCAGCAGACCTCCCAAAACCCATCTCTCAATCTTTAAAACCCCCTTTCGCCATAAGAAGGAGAATAAGGAGTAGAAGAAGATCTCTATATAGATAGAATTCAAGATGTTCCCATGTGAAAATGCATGCTCTTTGGCCCTAAGATCAAGAGATTCTCCATAGAAAAATGTTCAGATTTGAAAAGGAGCGGTTCCAATGACCTGTTTGAAGTAATTTCATTGAGATTTTCATGAATATGAAGCTTCAGATTAGTTTTCCAGCCTTTTGTTTGAATTTGTTGTAGAATTTTGGTCATTTTTTGTTTCTTGCTTTGGTTTGAAGTGATTGTTCTCGTTTTTCCTAGAAAATCAATAATAATTTTTCCATTTTTTGGTGGAGATCCGTTGATGCATGCGTTCTTTCAATAATCTATGTTTTTTTTCTTATTTTCTTAATTTGATGTTTCTGCCTTTTCACTACTTAGAATTGGCTGATTTATGTGATTATGATACAGTCTAGGTTTTTTTTTTTTCTCTCTGCTTGATTTGAGTATTTCCTTTATTCAATCTAAAAAAGGTTATTCGTGCGGTTTTTACAACTAAGTTTTTTTTTCCTCCTTAATTTCCATGGTTGGAATCATTTGATCTCATTTCCCCCCTTTTTCTCTGGTTAGAATCTGGTGATTTATGTGATCTGTGATACCGGATTTCTTTCTGCTTGATTTGAGGCATTTTGCATTAGATCTCGTAGCCTATTGCTTCAATTTGTCAAAATATGTGGATAGGATTGGCTGTTGGTTTGCATTTTTTTTATCCCGATTATGAAATATTAAGGTTATTGTTTCGCTTTTGTTTGAAAATGAGGGTTGGATTTGTTTCTTATAGAAAATCTGGCATGGGATATTGGTTGTTAATTTTATTGCTTTGATTCACTGAAATATGCAGATGTGATTTTACTTTTTTCATTTTTTATTTTTAATTTTTGTCTCTACCTAGGTCGTGGAGTTACTGGTTGGGTGTGGTTGTATGGAAAAAAAGGTTTTGATTTTTCCCAAGGGGCTTTAAAAAAAGGATGTGTTTTTAATTTAATTTAATTTATTCTGCCATGTCATCCCACAAATGAACAGGCTGATGCATAGGGGTAAGCCAGGGTAAGTCTTTGGAAGGCAACAAGCCTTGCATCCAAATTTCCCTATGACAGTGCTCACATCCTTCTCTCTCTTGCGAATCCCCATCATTTTTGTTTTCTGAGTTAATTGATTTTTGGGTCCAGCATTATTTCAAACCATCTAAAAATGATCCTTAAGTTATCCACTCGTTGCCTACTCACATCATAAAACAGGATTGTATCATTAGAAATAGATTTATTTTAATGGCACCCAAGAAAACTCTGCCATTCCACTTTCTCCGGGTGCATCACAATGTCGAGAACCAGATCTGTAGTAACATTGCATGGTTTCATTATCATTACAATTTACTGTTCCAAAATAAACATTGGATTGGTAGAACTAAGTAATGAAAATATTGAACAAACCAGGAAAAACCTAAACCTATTTTTCCTAACAAAACTAAATCCTCATTTAATCAGCTCCATCGCAAAACACTCAGAATCTTATAGTCACATTTCATATAATGGATGGCTAAGATTGTCATATTGAAGTCCTTGAGCACCATGGTAATCCAAGGTAGGGTCTAATTAGTGGAATGTTCCTAATCATACTGAATCGACGATCAAGATCACTTAATTGGTGTAACAATAGTCAATCCTATAATTTTTTTTTTATTTTGTAACTGGGTCATGGGAAAAATGGTTCAAACGGTTGGTACAAACATTAAACCTTCAAAGCATTTAAGCCATATCTACCAAAAGGTAGTTTATGGAGACACTTTGAGGGTGTGTTTGAAGTAAGTTTGCATTGAGTAGCATGGTCATTGGATCAAATGGAAGGTGACAAGCTCATGTCTTCATAATGAACAAAAGAGCTCACTTGCCATTTGGAGCCACTTTCATGTACTTCCTGCATTCCGGTCAATGTGAAACAGGTTTCCACACTTATTATTATTATTATTATTATTTCTTCTATTCGCTTTTTTTTTTTTTCTGGTGGAGTATCTCCAGATTCCATCTTATTCAGCTTGAGCATTGGAGTTGAGTTGCTAACTACAATGTTTCCCCAATATTTTTTGCTTCTTGCAACTATAGCCAACATTTTGAATTCAATTAATCTGGCTACCTACCTAGCAACCGGTGTAAGGTTTCAACCTTTTGTATACTTTTAATTCACTAATATATAGGTCTGTTATACTTACATCAAGTTGATAGTAACAACATAAGGGCCTGTTTACAACACCCCTGAACTTTAGGCTAACCAACATGTTCACTAGTTTGAATGAGTATGCCTAGGTAATGGGTCTGACCCATTGTTGTGGCATTTCATTTTGATGATTACATGTTCGAGGAGAGTGTTTGGCTGCTCATTAAAGCCACTTGGTTTGTGCCTCTACCATTGGAGTCTCAAGAAGAAGCCTCCTACGAACAAGAAGCTATCTATTAGTATGAGGATGAGGAGGATGACAATCTGGATGATGAAGCTTACTTTGGAAGCTCCTCAAGCCTTCGTATTGGTAACCATAGGTGTTTTATACCTCTTTGGTATATTTGTTTATTCCTAGTGAGATTTTTGTCTGTTGATACTAGCACTCTTTCTAGCATTCAATCGATGCATGTTTGTGCCACATGTACGATGTTTGTGTGCATGCACATAGGTTGATATATTCTGCTAGCATCCAGAAACTGACTATTGGATTGAAGAACATTTTCCCCCATTGAAGATCTGTGCCATTTTTTACAGATATCACAATAATATTGATGTTCCTGTCTTATTGCAAAGTATCAATGAAGGTTTCTTTCATTTCTTTGCACTCATAGGTTTTTGCTTGGATATCCATATGCTTATACATGTGTCAAACAAGTCTATTTTAGACTTCATATGGTAACTTTGCTTCTTTGACATTTAAATGCTGAGAAAGAAACCTCTAGAGCTTTTAAAAGTAAAATTAGGAGCCAGGGACATGCCAGTGGAGCGATCTGAACTGTCGATATGATGGCATGTCTCAGTGGTCTGCCTCGTGTTGTGCTAATGTTGATTGTCTATTAGTTTATTTGTTTCTATGTAATCCAAGGTTGATGGTTTTTGTCTTTGATATTGATTGGATTTTTTTCCTTATATATATATATATATATATATATATATATATATATATATATATATATATATAGGGAAAAGGTACTATGCGCTCGAGCTGATGGGACCGTCCCATGAGGTTGAGCTATGTGGGCCCCACCATGATGCGTTTTGAACATCTACCCCATCAATCAGATGCAGCATTCCATCGTGGGCCTAGGTCTCAAAAATCAAGTCAATCCGTGACTTGTGTGGGCCACACCACATACAGAAGTGGGGAGGGGCCGTGCACCATTAAAATATTCATAATCATTTTTTGGGCCCACCGAGATGTGGTTTGCAAATCCAGCCCATCCATTATGTGTGTCCCACTTGGATGAGGGTTCAGACCAAGTTTCAGCAGCATTCAAAACTCAGGTGGGCCCCACTAGTGCTTTTATATGTTTTTGGCATGTCTTCACATGATTTTAGATGTTATGGCCCACCTGAGTTCCGTATACGGCTGATTTTTGGGATATCCCATAATTTAGAGGGGACCCATCAAATGCATGGTGTTGATGGTCGACACGCATCACGGTGGGGCCCACACAGCTTGACCTCACGGGAGCTTATCGTGAGGTCGAGCTTATCTACTATATATATATAGCAGATAAAGATAGGGAATTGGTAGATGCACAGGTAGAAATCAAGGCGTTGAAGTACTTAGAACGCCTTATAGAAAAAGCAGTTGAAGAGGTGATGTGAATGACATGTGAAACAAGGCCTTTGTTGTTGCTTATGGTGAAAAAACTTTTAGCTTTTCTGAAACTGATTCAAAAGAATGTTATAATATATGTTATATAGTTTAAACCATGATTTGTGCAACTTAAAAGGAATATGAGTTCAGCAATAAAACGAGGCCTCCTTGTCAGGATGTGCGGGTTTCAATATTAGTTTGTTTACCACAATCATCTTGTCATGACCCTCCACAATGATCCATCATGGGTATTCTATTTGAGAAAGAAAATAATAATGGCATTAGGCTCTTTGGTTTCCTCCTTTATGAGCTCTGCAATGCCAGATACTCTTAGCTCATATGCATGGCTCTTTGGTTTCCTTACTTCGTTTGTTGTATTTCTCTGTGGTTAAGGCTGAGTTTGGGTCAGGCCATGAGAAAAATACTTTGCTTTGGGATTCCTACTCTTACTAGAAAAATTGGTTATGGCTACTTAGATTACATGCAGTTGAGATAAGGTTTTTTTTTTTTTTTTGAAGAAAAGGTCATGAAAATTATGTCTCAGGATAACTATAACTATACTGCAAATATAAGTATATGAATGGCATTTTTCCTTCAATTAATTTTAAGTTTGATTGGATGATGATGCACCTAAAGAAATTGCACAATTCAAGCAAGACTAAGCTCATGCACTTAGGCAATGTTGTTCGTATTGCTACCGGAAGTAATTGCTGCATCATAACATGACAGTCATGACTCTTGAGCCCTGAAATTTTACGCTCTTTGAGATACACACATCGTGAAATATTGGCTGAATAACCATCTAGAACTTTCACTCACTTCAAAACTTTGTAAAAATCATCTTTCGCACTCGATGACATGGTAAAGCATGTAGGTGGCAAATATGTTTTGTTCGATGAAAGCTGCCTTGGGTGCAATGTTTATCTTATACTCATATATTGCATGTCGAGATATGCCTTTAAACTGTCCTTTGTTTTCCCTTCAATGTTTAACAATGTCCCGAGCATATTGTCACACACATTCTTTTTAATATGCATCACAGCTAGATTGTGCCACAACAAATTATGCTCTAAATACGAAAAATTAAAAAAGATACTCTTCTTCTTCCAGTTATATCGATCTTTCGCATTATCCTCTCGTCTTCTCTTGTGCCCATAAATGCCAGGAGTCTTCTTCCCAAATGTGAAATTAATTCCTTATAACTGATCCAACACATTAGACCCAGATAGTAAAATTGGTGCCTCACTAAATTTTTCTATATCATTAAAAGATCTGCTATTACCTTTAAATATATAATCAAGTTCTAAGAATCGACGATGGCCTATATAACAAAACTTTTGACCATGCTTCAGGTATTTAAACGAAGTATCCTTGTTACAGTAAGGACAAGTAAGGCGTCCTATAGTGCTCCATCCAGACAAGTTTTCATATGCAGGAAAGTCACTGATAGTCCTCAATAATGTTACACGCATTTGAAATATTTCATTGCTTGAGGCATTATAAGTGTCTATGCCAACCTCGCACAATTCATTTCACTCATCTATTAAAGGTTGAAAATACACGTCAATATCATTGCCAGGTCCAAAAGGACCAGGAATAAGCAAGGACATCATGAAATAAGATTGCTTTATGTACATCCATGGTAAGTTATATGGTATCAGAATAACCCACCATGTGCTATGAGCAATACTCATTGTCTTGAATGGATTGAAATTGTCAGCTGCTAACCCAAGTCTAACATTACGACTATCCGATGAAAAGGTCAGATGGTTGTGGTCAAAAGTTTCCATGCTGGGGAGTCAGCCAGATGCCTTAACATTCCATCTTTGGTGTGACACTCATAATACCATTTCATAGAGGACGCTGTTTTAGATGACATGTACAACCTCTGAAGCCTTTTTTTCAAAGGAAAATGGCGTAATATTTTAGTTGAAATTTTTCTCTCTTTGGTAGTCGAAGAAGTCGCCTCGTCATCTGATTAATGTTCAAATGTTTTCCATCTGGAGGCACCACATATACCACATGATTGCTTGTCGACAGCCTCCTTCCAATACAACATACAATCATAGGGACAAACATCAATTTTATTGTATTTTAGGCCCAAGTCCCCAATAATCTTCTTGATTTCATAGAAAGACCTTGATAAGGTTTCACCTTTGGGAAGTTCATCCTTTAGCAATTCAAGTACCATTGTAAATGACTTGTCACTCCATCCACCAAGGCACTTTATGTGATATAGTCGAATAACAAAAGAGAGCTTACTAAACTTCTTACAGCCCGGGTACAATTCCTTATCGGCATCTTCTACTAATTTAAAAAATTGTTGTGCTTCGGTATTAAGCCCCTGTGTAGGTCTATATGCTGCATTACTCTCTTGATCATCCGATCCTGAAAAATTAAATGCATCGTGTAAAAGTTCATGCATATCATTGTTTGGATCCAAATCAAGCATAGAAGAAGACGCAGCTTTCTCATGAAAACGACAATGAGTATAACTAGTATTAAATCCGTCACACACGATATGATCGTATGCTTCTTGTCGAGATACCCAGAAGTTATTATTGCAATTCTTACATGGATATAGGATCCTCCCTCTATCACTTGTATTTATAAATGCAAAGTCTAGGAATTCAGTAGCTCCACTTAAGTATGCATTGCTTACCCTAAATCATTCAATGCAATTGGAGGACATATCAAACAATGCATCTTAACCATTGGACCACAACAATTGGAAAGAGAAGTTATTGAGATATCTTGATAAATGAATCCAACTCTTATCCATCACTATGTTCCTCGACTACTTCGACAAGGTAGTTGAAATACAACGTGAGCCCGACAAAGCTTCCTAGGAGAGATAAACTAGAATGGGTATAAGAGAAATTTAAGGAATAGTACTAAAGAGACAAATTACAATGAAACAAGCACCATTATTGCTCACCCCACAAGCGACAACGATTTAGGCATCTAATAAAATCCCTAATGGTATCTCTAATTGACTAACTAAATCAGTCACCCATCCAAGACTGGATAGATTGTAATACTTTGATGTTCCCATTTAAATGCCCACACTGAAATTCTGGCAGAATCTCCCCATGTCTCTCCGGATACGTTGATCTTGTATTTGATTCCCATGTCAAGTATCCACATAATGTGAGGATATTCGACATTAGAAATAAATATAAGAAACGTAACCAGAGAGAAAAAGATAAATACAATGCAGAACTAGCTTGTGCATTTAAATCAGGGAACCAAAAGCATTCTAATCTATCCAACCTTGAATTGTCCAAACGTGCTACAATTTGAAAATTTTTATGCCTCCAAAAGCACACTATATCTAGACTTGGCCATATAAAAATTCTCAAATAGGCAACCAATTGTCCTATACTTAAACAATAACATAATCAATCACAATTGGCATTCATCATCTAACTAAATAATAACAAAATGCATTTTAAACTAAAGAAATAGTTTTTTTTTTGATAAATTAACCTAGTAATATCTATTACATACTAGTAACATACGAGCAATATTGGGGCACTATACTATAGGCTGCAAAAATATCATGTCCCCTTAAAAAATAAATCCTCCAAGGATAACATGTGTATATATATATATAATAAGTTGTTTATTGTCATTCACAATCACAACTATCATTCATCATCCGACTAACTATTAACACCATTTACCAAAATAGAAGATGTCCAACGAACTCTATATAATAACTTGTAACTAACCTGCTGGAAACCGTCATACACCGTAATATCTTACGACAGAGTGGGTTCTGAGGAGTTATAAGTTGGGCCTCTAGGAAAGCATATAAATGAAGTGACAAAAATATAAATTAAAGAAGATCAATTATTTATGGAAGAGATTGATGAATAATACCTGGCAATTTTCTTGATTTTTTGAAGGGAACAAACTTTGCACCAATCACTAACACAATTGGAGAGCCGAATATAAAGCCCCTAGCCTCAACTCCTATAAGCATACGAAATTCAATATCAAATCCATTAAATTAAGTGCCTTCATAGGTATAAGAGGTTGCGCAGAGAAAACATGTGGTATTGTGGTTGCACAAAATCTATATTAACTAGGGAATTAGAAATTACAAAGGCTTGACTGAGGCCAACATGACCCAGCTCATTTCAACTTGAACCTGACCAGATATTAATGGCCTAGGCTAGGTATGGGTTGAAATAAACCTGATCATTAATTATCAGAAAAGTAACTTTCTTAGAGAAGAGAAAAAAACCCCACAAATGTTCATTGGCATTCAACATGCAATCAATCTCAAAATTTCAAAGAAGAATCACCCCTCAACAAACTCATAATGAAAATTCAAAATAACACTAAACACTGAGAATTAATAAAATATCCATAAAGGGTTCATGATCATCAAAATCTACAGCCGATATCTACATGGTTAATGAATTAGAGCTCATATTGATTTACCATCTAATCTAAATTACTTGCATGACACATATTTTAAAATTTTAAGTGCATGTGTATCATCCATCACACATTGCTAGAGTATTGAAATTCTTCACAAATGCCAAATATCATCAACCAATATGGGTCTATGCATGTCCAAAAATAGTATGCATGTTTTAAAATGGTGAATGATCTTGACAAGATACAAATGTACGGAACCTTAAGAAATTTAATCAAGGACAGGAATGATCACATATGACCAGCTTTACCTGAGATTCTACTTTTTTAATGCTTTTATAATTTTAATTAAAATTCATATATTTTGAAGGAAAATGCTCAAAAATTAATCCACAACAGATTGTATTCAGGCAGTTTATTCCAAAAAAGAAATACCCATTTGAATATCTTATGATCATATCAATATGTAGTTTTTATGAATTTTCACATAATGTGTGTTAAACATTTCATTTGTTTGGGCCATACCATGATCATCATCAGTGTACTAGTGTGACCCACCCGATGAGTGGATAAGTCCGATTTTTATCTATGATGATCACTATGGTCCATCAAACCTTTTGAACAGATCAAATGTTATACACGTATGACACTTAGGCAGAAAAGGATTGGCCATATGTAGAAGTTTGTGTATAGTTGCTGCATGAGTAGTGGATATTTTTAAGGATAAAATGACCGTAAGTTCCAGAAAAGGATTGGCTATATGTAGAAGTTTGTGACAACATTCAGGTGTGGTGACCAATGACTTGGTACATAAACAGACTTTAATATGCAGTTCTAGCCATGGATTTGGGGCCTCTAAAGGAACGGTGAAGATTAAAAGATAGAGATATCATAGAATGCTCAGTTCGAGAGTTGGCCCACTAAGCTCAGTTTTCAATTTGTATTTGACATCAGTCTGGGTGGCCCATGTACTATGAACAACTCAGATTTGAAGACCTTGTTGTGGTTTATTTGTTTGGCCCTGTTGAGTGGTTAAGGATCTTTCCAATAACTAACAACTTCAAAATCTAAAACTACAGTTCTTTCCATAGATATTGACACAATTCAAAATTCTCAGATGAAAAGAAAAAAAAAACAGAAATGGAGAAAAGAGAAACCTCAGAAACTGACTCCCTTCCGGATCACTGCCACCTTCCATGGCAAAATCCAAAGCACAAAGTCCCAAATGAAAAAACCAGTAGAATTCAAACTAACTACATAATCTAGTGTAGAAAACACTCCACCTGTCATGAAATCCAACAGAATTCAGATCGAAAAACTGCAAAACGAAGTATCGAACAAATTAGAACTGTATCACACAACAAATCGTTTCTATGTATTCTTATCAAACAACATAGAAAAATCCCTAATTAGGGTTTCAACATTGTAAATCCCTAATTAGGAAATCACTAAGGTTGAAATTGATGAAATCTAGACCCTTACCTATTTCAGATCTTCATCCAAACCCTAAAATTAATGGTGGCACGCATGCATGCGAGAGAGAGAGAGAGAGAGAGAGAGAGAGAGAGAGAGAGAGAGAGTCGAGTGGTAGGAAGAAGCTGAGAGTCGTGCGAGAGAGAGACAGTCGAGGGTAGGAAGAAGCTGAGAGTCACGCGAGAGAGAGCAAGAGAGAGAGAGAGTCAGGAGCGAAATGGAAATCACATTTTGTTTTTATTTTTATATAGAAACATCCATGGGTCCTCTTTTACATAGCGCCATTGTAAGATGCACCCAAAGTGTTGGTTTTGCACATTTTTGTTGTAGTGGTAATTTCATTGTCCTTTATAAGTTTTATGTATCAAATAAAGAACATTTGTATCCATGCCCTTGGTAAACTATTGAGATTAAAAGGCATAATGTGAAAAATGATTAAAGCACCCACTATATGTATTCGCATTGCCATTTCCGTGTAGTACATTTAAGAATGATGAATTGATGAAATGAGAGATGTCCCTAAATTCTTATGTGGCCGAGCAACGTGATCTTTGGATTGTGGCAAAGAGTATAGCATAAAGCCATTTATTATGGGCCAACTTGTGATCGGAGATTTTGTGACGTAGGGAACTTCTTAGATAATGTTGGAGTGTCCTTTGAAACTGATGTTTGTCCAATATATTTGTATGATTGTGGAAAGGATTCTTTACAGTGGTTTTGTGTATGCTGACATCACTAGAAGCTTCTCTTAACACTACAGCAAACACGTGCTTACCCGACATTTTGGGTGCATCTTTCACCAGCGTTATGTAAAACAGGGTGCCCACGCATATCACTCTGTGTGTGTGTACATATATATATATATATATATATATATATATATATATATATATATATATATATATATATATATATATAAACCAACTCCCTCGTTTTGTTCCCAGCACCCTCGACTCACTCCTTCTACCTGTCCCAACTCACTCTCTCGATTTCTAGGGTTTTGATCTTTCATGAATGTACATAAACCAAATCGGATCTCTTATGGCAGATTCAAGCACCAGTAATGCCGATGCCATGACTCCATCTCCTCACCATCCCGTCTTCACCTCGTCCTCCTCATGCGACGCATCCCGGCCATCGATTTTGTTGCCGTCTGCTTCCTTCAAGGGCCGTAGGAAGGGTTCCTCAATCGCACGTGCCGACAGCTCTGGCGTTGATGATCTTATCAACTTCTTCTATGGCTCTGACCCAGTCAGGGTCAAGCTCAATTGCCTCGATAATGAGGTCCAAGGTCGGGATTTCCTCATCTTTTATTATATCTCAGCTGTGGATTCATCGGTTTGCTCGATTTTGCTGGGTTTTGGGGGTTTAGGGCTTGATTGGGGAAGGTTTAGGCTTTTTAAGGTGTTTTGGATGTGTCAATGCATGGCTGCCCAACCTCCATCGACAGTCGCTACCATCATAAGAGGCCGCCTGTCCCTCATCATCAACAACCAAACTTATCTTCACCTGCAATCGTCCACCATCACTTCTGATTGGTAGGGTTTATTATTATTATTATTATTATTATTATTATTAGGGTTTTGATTACAGATTTTTGTTTTGAGTTTTCTGATGGATCAACATTTACGTCAGGCTTTCGATTAGGTGACTTATTATTAGGGCTTTTTCAGTGTTTTTATTATTAGAGCCCTCACAGCTGAAACCTTCGCAGACAAGGTGAAGGAGAAGGTGATAAAAAGTGTGGTAGAGGTTTGTTTGAGCAATCTGAGTTTTATTGCTTAAACATTTGATTTAGAGGTTACACTCACCTATGTGTGAGGGGTTATTAAATCCTTTGAGTTTGATTATGGACAAACATTTGATTTAGAGGTGTTTTCTAATGGAAATTTGCTCTAGGGTTAGGGTTATTTTTTCAGGTAATTATAAAAGGTTTAATTTATTATTTGTTGTTAATGCATGAAGGGGGGAAAAACCCCTCTAGCCCTAACCAAGAGTCCCAATCCAATTTAACTAAAGAATAGGCAAGAGAAGGTGTTAGGTGGGCCGTAGAGTTGTACGACCCACATCCATATCCATTAGGTAGGCCATACAGTTGTACAACCTATATTTCACATGCGTCAACATATGCTATTTTGAACCCTTTTGATAAGATAGATTTTGATAACATAGTTAAGCTCTATGTATAAATCGCTAGTATGGAGAATGTCTTTCACACCATTTTGAGGCAAGTACATGGATATCTTTATAGATAAGGTTTGTTTTATTTTAGTCGCTCTTTCTCTTTTCTGAGGTAAGTATGTTATGTCTTTGCCCACACTAAGGATGAATCTGAGTATACAAGTTAGGTTAGGCAATCCATCCGTAGGATACAATGAAGCTTAGATCTCTATCATCAATCTTCAATTAGCAATTTTGGTCGATTGACCCTAGACATCTCTTAGCAATGAATAGGTTAAAAAGTAGTGCCTATTTTCTTTTTTTGTAGTAACATAATAACAGCCTGAAAACAATGCAAAAAGTATAATGGTTTACAAATACTATGAACATGACTAGTTTTTATCTGTGTTTTGGCTTAAATTCTATTTTACTTGTCACGATACTGTATAATCTCTGGTATAATGACCGTCTATATATTTGAATTTCTTTCATTCTTATTTAGCAAACATCTACATAGACATTATTTGTGCTAAGAATTGTAAGCATGTTTGAAACTTCAATCAACATATTTTGCCAGGTGATCTTTTAAACTATTTCTAGCTCAATGACTGCTTGTTATCATTCTGGAGGATGACATCATACATCTGTGCACATGGTCCAGTTCTTTCGAAGCATGTGAGGTTAGCAGTACTGGAAAGAAACATGTCATTTTTCTTTCTTTCTTTCTTTTCTTTATTTTTTAGTTTACTGATTAGCTTTGTTGTTGTTACCAAAGTACTTTCTTCTGGTTATTACTATAACCTTGCTCTATTTCTACCTCTATTTTGGGTATTAACATATTTATTTATTTATTTATTTTTTAAAGTTAACAAGTGACTATAATTGTTCCTGGGATATTGCTTTCTTTTACTTCCACTAAAATTGTTTCCATGGAATTATGCAATGTAGTTATTGGCTTCCTTTCAGAAAGACTCCTTACCGTGTATGGATTAGGTCATTTTCTTCGGACAATGGTGTGATGGTGCACATGCTTCCTCCATTTGAATTGTGCACTAGCTTTGAATATTTGACACTAGTACTTTTGAAAGTTGGTCGTGACCATGCAAGTTTCCTCCCCTCATTTTCTTTTGTTAAATGAAGGTGACATGGTTGATGCAGTTGTCCCATTCATGGGTGAATCCATTACTTATGGCACTCACTACAACAAATGGGCCTTTCCCGACGGTCAAAATCACCGGTAAAGGTCCCAAAAACTGCCGGTTAAGGGTTCACTGGCGGTCAGGCAACTGCTAGTGAGGGCTCGGTTGGTAAAAGTTTTGCCGGCGGCCATCACCTTTTACCGGTGCTTATGCAGGCCACCCCTAAATCATTAGTAGCGACAGATAAAATCCGTAGCCATAGAAGATATGGTTACCAACACTCCATAGCCATTGCAGTTTTTGCTGTTTCAATTTTTCCTGCCCACTTTCACCACCAGGAAAAAAAAATGATTGCAGGTAAATCAGTAATGTGTACAAATATAAATGTATACAGCGCACAAGAACTTAATTCAATTTTTATTATTATTATTTTTTGTATAGAATAATTGTAAGCAATCCTTAGTTTTCATCAGATGAACTGCTAGAACCTAGTGTGTTAAAGCAGAAGAAAAAGTGTAGAAAGATCTCTCTACACCACCTTATTTACAATGTTTCAAGTGAAAGAACCACTCTAATAATACAACCTAGGCCCACTTAATCCTGTCTCAAAGCATACGGAAGGAGAAGGATTAACAAAATAAACATGAGCTTTCAATCAATAGGTCTTCAACTGGCTTCAAAGCTTCCATAGTTTCCTTATTTGTAGCTCCTTTTCCCTTTGCTGCCTTCATTTTGAGGAAAATTTTTCCTATAAGAATGAAAATATAAATTAGCAGCAGTCAATAAAATAGCAGAGCCCAAACAAGAACTCCAATTTGGGGATCACTACCCAGACTTTCTGTCCTCAACAGACAGAGTGAGATGTGCCAAGTCTACTTTGCCTCTTATTTAATGTTTTCTTTTTTTGCAATTTTCTTTAGCCTGATTAATAACATTCAACATTATGAGAGAGAGAAAGAGAGAGAGAGAGAGAGAGAGAGAGAGAGAGAGAGAGAGAGAGAGAGAGAGAGAGAGAGAGAGAGAGCGGAGTAGAAAAATGAAGCAAAAGAAGTGCTAAAAGAATGTTTACTTTCATAAGATGATAAAGGTCAGAAGACTCAAGACAAGCATTCTTGTACATATGGATAGACCAGCCAAATGCAAATAAATCACATGACAGGTACATGTAGAGGTCTTTGTCCATGAAGATATTCTCACAATTAAAATGGTTGTCCAGTCCAACTCTTTCATCTTAATTTTGTGACACTCACAAGTTAAAAATACTTCGACTCTTAGAAGAATTAGTATTAATGTTCATCTTTTAAAACTTATCAATACAACTAATTCAAGAAAGTCAGTGAATTAGATTAAGTTGAGGAGATTAAGAATCAACCTAACCAAGTAGGGGCAAAGTGCCTGCTAATGTCTAAGAAACCTGTCTACTGAAACTCTGAGAACAGATCTAGTAGAAAGAAATGAATCATTTTTTTTAAACTCAACAGCAGCAATTCATACTTGAACTATAGAAACTGGCCCAAAGATAAACTATTGACTACATGTGCAACTTCATATTACCTCGTCAACCAATGATTTTATCTCGGAGGCATTCTCTTTCTTCAACTGTTTCTTCCTCTTTGCTCTGAGTTCCTCTATAGGATATACACACAAGAGGCAGTTCTGACATCTGCATGAAGATTTTCCTCCACTTCATGGAAATGGTATGGTCTTAAAGCATTTTAGAAAGGGTGACACTTTTAACTGATATTCTAATCACAATGTTAGCAAATGATAAAGGCAAGGGATGGATTTTCAAAGAGAACCATCCAACCTTACTCATGATTAATGCATAGAATTCACTGAAATACAATAAAAAATTAAACCATAGAAACTGAAGTTTTAAGTATCATCTGAAAAGGAGGAAATAACCTTTGACTAAGACTAATCCATAAAAAAGTTAAACCCCAGCAACATCTGAACCTACCATGGACCCATTCCAGGATAAATACTGAACTGCTAAGTTGAATATGATAAAAGGGTTAAAAGAATCAAAGAATTCATAATAGTGACATGACACACGAGACAGTGTTCAAGTCTAGGCTAAAAAATATTCAAGTATAGAAACAACAAAAGTAAAAATATCCAATTAGCTAACAAAAGCCCAGAAACCCAAAGAACATATGAAATGTCAAACATGCATCCCAACAAATTATGTGTGGCCATTTAACCAAAAGTAAAATTTTGTGTAGAAGATCATAAAGAGACCAATTTAGAGGCAAGGACCCCAATGCATGAAGACCACTAGTGGAAGAAATATGGGGAATGATAACTTTCTAAGAAGAATGAAGAGGTAAATTCAGTGGAAGAGAAAACGTATTCAGACTTCACTTCCTACCTTTCGCCGAGTTAACTTGACTGAGAACATATTCTCTTTCTTGTGGATCAAGCAATAGTTGTTAGGCCTTTTCCAATGTTGTTCACAAGTCAATAGTTGATTGTCAATGAATGTTTCAAACAAGGATCAAGAGAACAATGTAAGAACTAAGTAAAGAAATGGTAGGACATGTCTCAAACGTAAGAAAAGGCATCCTCCATAAAGTCCAGTTTCAAAGTGAAGAAAAAAGACTCTAATAGCCACACATCCTCTCTTTTATATGGGATTTGCAGTTTTATTCCACAAAGCAACAATGTAATTGAACATTGATATTAAATACCTACCAGGAAAAAAAGAAGGGTCATAAATCTTTTACGTAAAACAGTGAGGTCCAATTTCCATCATATAATATTCACTACAGAATATGAAGACAAATCAAGACTTGCAGATAGACACATTAAAAAATAGAACCAAAGGGACCAAAACAATGGTCCACGGTACTAAAGTTCATGGTATATTAGAAATAAGCAGATTGAATTACTTACCTATCAACCAGGATGTTCTGAATGATAAAGTTTAACATAGAATGGCCATACTGAGGGTAATCAATAAAGTTCCTATATAAATGAAAAGTTCACCACCCAAATTTTGTAGAACCATATAACATCAAGAAAAGAAATTTGGTATAATTTCCTCTGCAAAACATGAGAAAATACCATACCATCCAGCCCATATGGAATACTATCTATGAAAAGCTATTGTCTGATTTGCTTCGATCGAAATCATTTTTCAGCTCCCTCTTACTAGGATTTCACACACACATCATCACACCTAGAAATAAAGTACAAGGAAAAAAATCATTCTTTTAGATAGTACCTAGAGCTTACTTTAATTTCAAATGTGAAACATAAAAAAGTAAATAATGGAATGCAGAAAAGAAGAAGAAGAAGATGCAAAATTAGGACATGTGGAATACTCAATCATCTATCGGGACTGTTCATTCAATAGTATTAGTGCTTGTTTCTTTACCTTATCATTTGTATCAACGCTTGTTGTTAAGAATTTAAAGAAACTTGATAGTGAGAGATTACCTTCAAATCCTTTTGGAGATGCACCATACTATAACAGATAGCTCTCATTCCATAGCAATGTCTCTCATCTCCATTCGTTCCCGTGGCAATTCTGCAGAACACGTTATACCAACTCTGACCAATGAAACCAAACAATAATGCATCCTATTTCTCAAATTGTTATGATTTTCACTATCTTGAGTAGCTTCAGCATCTTCTCAGAGAAGTCTCGGATCTATGATCTCCATTATGTTTTTTCATAATTTAACAGAAGAATAGTAGAACTAAACATAACTAAATGAAGGGAAATCAAAAATATCAGCTTGATCTAAAACTTTTCTGGCCTCGAGAAGTTTCGTCATTTAATCCCCATCATTTCCTATGGTATGGACCACTTGAGCTTTAGATCTACCTTACTTTTGGGCTCATCCCCTAAAATGAAATAACAAAATGGACTATCATAGTGGGGCCCATAAAGCTTTGACACTAGTAATAGCTTCCTGGTGTTGAGGTCACCAGCCAAGCTATGCCCCTTCTTTTCTGAAGCGGATTACATCTTACCTCTACCATCTCTACCTAGGAACGGGTAGATCTATGTGGGGCCTACCATGATGTTTATTTTCCACCAAACTCTTCATAAGGTCACACAGACCTAGATGAAGGGAAAACACAAACATCAGCTTGATCCAAAACTGTTATGGCCCTTAAGAAGTTTCCGAGAATAGGTGTGGTGAAAGACCCGTATCCTAGACCGTACCGATCCGTAGGTTCCCACGATCTTCCCGATCAAATTTCGGCAATCTTCAACCCTTAACCAGTATTTGCGCATGACCTTGATTCATAGGCCGTCAACCCGAGTCAACTCAACCCGAGACTTGTACCCTAGCGACCGCACCGTCGCCGTGGTTCCGATGTCACATCTCGTGCGCCGATACGATACTCTGGCTAGGAGATGTGGGCTAGTATTCGGTGTGAGGAAAATGCCACGCGTGTGAATTACGAGAGAATCTCTACGAGATGTCACCTCAATCAATCAATCAATCCATCCCATCATGTCAAGTACATGTCAAGTACACCATCACCTCTCACCCTTCCCCAAGCAACCCCAAAGTCAAAAAGTTCTTTCACCACCCATGCCTTTCTTACATCAAGCAACCATAAAAGTAAAAAAAGGCCTTACACACCCATCCCTCTCTCTCCCATCCATCACTCCATCACACATCACCTCTCTTTACAACACTCTCTCTCATTCTCAAACTCACTTTCCCAAGCAAGAGAAAATTTACACGTCCAAGCCTCTCCAAGCCCTTCCAAGCAACAAGTGTGGCCCACTTTCCTACCCTCTCATCTCCCATCTCAACCATCCAAACCCCATCTCCTCCGTTGGGATCAAAGCTAAGGAGCAAAGGAAGCCAAGGGAGCAAGAAGATCGAATGGTGGGTGCTTCTATTAGGCCTAGATTTCTTTTTTTTTTTATGAAGGGCTAAGTGAGACCTACTGATTGATGGTATGGATCTCACTTTGGACCCTAGGTGTGGCGATGGCCTACCTTGATCCACATGATCATTCCATGATGGGGCCATTCTCCATGGACCCCATCATGATGTTTATTTTCTTTGCATGGCTAGAGGTCATCTAGACCTTCCATTTTGGTGGAGAAGGGATCTCCACCGTTGATCTTTGATTTGTTGGGCCCACGTGTTATGGGACCTACTTGATGTATGATTGATTGCAATGGAGGGCCCATAGTGTCGGGGTCCCTCCATCACACGCGTGTCCCACTCTCCTTTCCTCTCTCTCTCCTTCTTTTTCTATTTTTTTTAATGTGATGATGATGTGGTTGTGTGGCCCACCCGGATGGACCCCACCACGAGGTATGTATTTTATCCAAAGCATCTAAAAGTAGGGCCCACCTTATATGTGTTGTACCCACACCATCCATCATGAGGTGGCCCACTTGAGCAAAGCCCACCTCCATGCATGTACTGTGAGGACCTGTGGGAAAACACAAATATTAGCTTGTTTCCAAGCTCATGGGGTAGCCCACTCATATAGGCCCCATCTCGTTGTATGTTTTTAATCTATACCGTCCATTCATTTCCCTAGCTCATTTTAGACGTTGAGCTGAAAACTGGTATCAATCAGATGGTCTGGCAGGCCATAGCATAGAAAACGGTGGTTTTTACTGTTAAAAGTTCACCTGATGTTTTAACACACCAAAAGATATTGAATATTGGGCTTGTTTAGCTTGTCTTAAGATATCGGAACCAATGGGCGGGCTGAATTCATTCGATGCGGGCCCTACGCATGAAAAACCGCGGAAAAACAGCTTTCTTTTGAAAAAATAATAAGACAAGCAGTAGCCGCCGCTGCCGCCAGAGGCGCAGGCAGCGCCTGCGTTGTAGGCGGGTAGGCAGAAGGCAAGGACCCACGGCCCCTGCTGTGGGCCCCACCATGATGTATATTTGATATCCACACCATTCATCAGGTGGGCCACTCCCTGAAGTGGACCCACTCCAAAAATCAGCCTAATCTAGTGCTCAGGTGGCCCACACCATAGGAATAGTGAGATTGAACGTTTAGCATTGAAACCCTTTTTTAGATTGTTTTTCCTGCCGTCCAAGTCCGTGTGACTTTAGCAACAGGTTGGATGGAAAGCAAACGTTAGGGTGGGCCCCATGTGGGACCCACATTGATGTATGTGTCTTATTCACACTGTCCAGGTGGACGGTGGAATCCCACAGCGATGGATGTGCTTTATGCACACCGTCCAAGGGACGGTGGAACCCATTATATGTGTGTTTTGTTCACTGTCCAATGACAGTGGGACCCACCATGATGCATGTGCTGCATCTCATCCACCCAACCATTTCAAAAGCTCACTATGTCAGGAGTTAAGGAATGTACCAGATCTAAAATTCAAGTGGACCCCACCATTCAAAATAGTGGTCAATGACACCCACCGTTCAAAAATTTCCAAGGGGCTATAGCAGTTTCCCATCAAGTTGATATTTGTTCCCACTTCATCTATCACTACGTAAATTATGAAAGTGGTTGGATGAGAAACATATTTCATGGTGGGCCGTAGGAATTTTAATGGTGGAAATCATCATCACCACTCACGTTGGGTGTGGCCCATTGGATGTGCATGGGGCCTAGTTGGTGCAGCCCATTTGATATACATAAGGCCCATGTGATTAGGCCCATTATGATGTATTTTAAGGCCCATGGCAATTTACAAAGGCCCGTTGGTGAGGCCCATTATTGCGGCCCATTTGATGAATGTAAGGCCCATTAATGTGGCCCATTTGACAAATGTAAGGCCCATGTGATATGGCCCATTTGATGTATTGAAGGCCCAATGGGGTGTATCTAAGGTCCATTGCAATGTGTGAGCCCATCATGGTTTATGTAATGATGTTTACGACGGGCTATACCTTGGGAGCAAGGTTGGTTTGACGTCCACATTGCAAGTATAGTGTTGGTTAAATGTCCGCATTATGACTCTCCCTAGGGCCCATTGATAGGCCCGTACATGTAATGTGTAGGCCGTGTAGGCCCATCTTTGTTATGAACCGCATCCATTACCATATAACATGCTTAGTATAGTTCCATGATTCACGAACATATGCATCATATGTATGCTTGATATGAGAAGTGACTGATCATAGCATATGCCTTCGGGTAGATTGTTTATGAGCTCTCGGATAGGCGGTGCTGCCCTATATGAGCATATGATACATGCAGGATTGTCGCATGATTGAATAGTGTGATTCATGCATTTTGCATTGGGTGATATGGTTACTGTACTCCGTAACGACATCAGGGTCGTAGCCTCCACAGGCATATCGTGGTTAGCAGGATTGGATACCGAAAATCTTGTTCTAGATGGGGTGCTATAGATATCCGTAGGTGGAAGTCCCTAAACCCTTATGGTACCAAGAGGTTGCTCCAACGTCTAGACCGAGTGGGTGCATGAGTGTCGAGTGCCGATTACCAGACGGTCGCGCTTTTCACTGTGTCATGGTCGGTTGGAAGGGGGTGCGGCCTTACCCGCCCGAGAGAAGGGGGCAAAGCTAAGCTGAGTCTGATCAGCTCGAGGAATGGGTCCGCTATTGACGAGCTGAGCCCGATATTAGCAGGCGGACATTGAGGTCTCTTTCACTCACCTTATTGCGCGTGATGGGGCAGCAATCTGGTTAGAGTATACTAGACCCCGGTGATATCCCAGAGTTGAGCTATATTGATATGTGGACTTAGATGTGAATTCGCATGCTTGAGTTGCATTTTGCACCACATGGCTTTGGTATGGCCGACATCATTCATGTCTTGCATTAAATGGCCTTGATATGGCTAATAGGATTCATGGATTCATCAGCATATTCCGCATTACTCTGATACTGCATAATTATATTACTACCTTTCGCACACACTTTCACCACCCTCTAAGCTTTCCATAAGCTTATGCACGACCGTTACGTGCAGGTGACGTTAGAGCACAGCAGCGCTGAGGCAGGAGCACTTTGCAGATCATTTTGGAGTTTTTGTTCATCATCATTATATTTTTCCTTTATGCTCATTGTACTTGTAAAGTTTTTGATCATAGTGGAAATGTAATGGAGTTTTTGGTTGTTGTTTGTTGGTTATGCCTTTGGTTATGCTTATTACGAATCAAACTAATGTTGAAAATCCTCCTCGTAGCATCCCAGGATCGGAACCTGGCGAATGGGCACTGGGAGCCGAGAATGGGGTTCTACGAAGGCTGTCGGTGCCAGATTCGGCGATCAAGAATTTTGTGAGCCCGGTTTCCGAGTTTGGGGCGTGACACGTGGCTTTGTGGGCCAAAAAAGTTTTAGATCAATCTGATTTTAATGTTTCCCTCTATCTAGGTTTATTTAACTTTTTGAACAGGTTGGTGGAAAATAAACAGTCTAATTTGACTGATTTTTAATATAAACAGTTTGAATAATGATCAGGTTGGTGGAAAATAAACAGTCTAATTTGATTGATTTTGGACAAAAAAAATATAAATACAAGAGTACCAAACTGATTTTAACTATGTCCAAGATGGTAGGACACGACACAACCCATACTTGACCCAATTTTGATCAAGCTAGGTCCATTGGGTACCTTTTGGACAAAATCCAAATCAATCAAGAGGTAAAGCAATCAAAAGCAAAACATCCATATTGGAGACTGCAATACCTGAAAATGAAGCATGGACACCTAAAATTAAGCAAACCGATTAAAATGTTAAAGCCAAAAACACCAAGCTCTTTGCCAAATGACCAAAAAACACTAAACTGCATGAAGATATTGCCAAATGCAAAGGCAGTCTGAATCCAAGACAAATGAGTACAGTAGCTTAGGAAAATAGTGAATATTAACAAAAGATATGTGATACTTTTCCAGTGTAAGAATATGCTTTAGGATCTAAACATTCTTTCAAAACATTTAATAATATATTTGAGAATCATGAATATGATTTTCTACTTTCTAATTTTTGTAAAAGAACCATATTATATGTTTTGAAATATATATATATATATATATATATATATATATATATATATATATATATATATATATATATATATTGTAATTTCAAGATTGCATGCATAAAATGGCCATTTCTAAAAACAAGAGATCATGATTGGGATTGCTCCTCTGTTGGAATATCAGGATATGTTCATGCTTTCCCTATTAAAACCCACCAAATGTCAAGAATAGAGCGAAGGAGTTACCAGGCATAGGATGAATCCCATTCTGTATGGGGCCAGAGGAACCTTTGGTGGCATAGGGTATTTCATCAGATGGTACTGGCGCTCAAGCAAGTGATTGAACATGAAGTGTAAGAGATCAAATCCCTAATTAGAGAAAAGATGGATTCAGTCGTGATTCCTTCAAAAACTTAATAGCACACGAGTCATGGGAAAATGTATTAACTTGTCTTACAAGTTCAAGGTCCTCGCGAGAAACCTTCCTGCCATCATTTTTGGAGATGGATACTGAACCTGAATCTGCTATGGGAACCTCAGCTGGAGATCCAGGCCATTCACCAGCACTCTTTACTTTATGTTGTCTCATCCACCATACACAGCATAAATTCATGTGAAAACAGACCAATCAAATTATATAGCCCATTGTTGGTTAAGTATAGACCGAAACCCTCCCATTGATAATCATAACCATCCAATTGTTGCCCGTTGAGCGAACCACTAAAAGCAAAACATTCAGCGGCATAAATTCAACAAGAGAAAAGAAAATGGCTAAGATCATCTGATCACTGGCAATTCGGCTCATTTTTTTCACAATGGGGACCACAATTTGGACTTGGTTGTTACAGTGGGTGAGACTGAAATTTTCCTTTAATTTTCCTAATCCACACTCCTCACTCATATCCCATCTTCTCTTTCTTTTAATTTTCCTTTTTGTTCTTAAGATACCCTCCCTGTTAGACAATAATTCAAGTGTCCTTCATGACAATAGTAAAAGCATAATTCAAGTAGTGAACCTAGATTCATTGTTTTACCCAAAAACAACTACTTAAACCTAATACATAATGATTTGATTTTATCGGAAAAAGAAAAGCAGTTGTATTGTCTGAAGTAGCAGAGAACAAATTGACGAATCATCTCTGGCCAGTTCATATGAAGTCAAAGCATCCGCTAACTGTGATTAGCTGATACATGCAAAAGAGGAGAATGCCATGCTGTTCATACATTCCTAAACTTCATTCCAAAACTATAACTATTATTCACTCTCAATCATGACATTCTGGAAACCAATACTTCTTATTTAAATGCAAACTATTAACAGAATCCCTGGGATCATGGATGGGCAATTGCCAAGAAAATGACTAAGCATAGAGCACCCACATGCGTCAAAGGTCATGCTCCAATAGTTGGCTGCAAAGAAATGGATGCATAGATATTGCAAAGAAAGAAGCAAAATAAATATAATTCACTTCCAAGGTGGAAATAAAATGCTAATGACAGAATATATGAAGGATGGAATTGAAACATGGAACTGTACGAAAACACTTATGGTGCACACTTCATGGAACTGTACGAAAACACCCATTGTAGAAGCATTTCTCTATAACAATATAACAGAAAAACTAGAAGTTTAATGAAAGAAAAGGTCTCACCAAAGAATACAAGGTACTGGTTTCCAAAAAAAGTAGAGGGCCCGAAGCAATTCTGTAATATGAAAATGCTAATCAGTCCAAACTAACATCAACAACTGTTAGAAAAGTTAATGAGATGAATGAACCCATTATTGATATAACACGAAATTCCAAGCAAACATTCTGAAGGGCACTACTTGATGAATGGCCCAGACCACACACCTATGCCACATTGGCATCTACGTGTACCACTGAAAAAACACTCTATCCTATTCATGAGAATATTGTTCAACATTTCTCGCTCTTAAAACTTACCTTAGCACTCTCATCAATAAAAGCTCCAAAACCAAGGACTGGTAATGATCTATCTCTACTTGCATCAAAATTCTTTTGTACCTTGCATTGGATCTCATGTATGAATTGTAGGGCCACCCTAGAACAAAGATGACTTTAATCAGGAAACAAATTCAAGGAAGAAACATTATAAAATGATTATAGGCTCAAAGATGCTCAGAAACAAGGCTTGAAATCAGTGAAACCACCAATCGATAATGAAAGTGAACGAACAATATTTGTTATTAAGAGATATTGATGTACTTTCTCCAAGGGTATTCTTGTAATTTTGATGTACTATGAAGTATCCTTGGTTTTTAGATAGGCTTGGGAGGATTAGGATCTCTCTAGATAAGCTTAAGATTCAGGTCGTTAAGCTTCGGGCAATTCAGATAAAGGGTTTGCAATGCACAAATCAATAGTGCCAATCCCTAAAAGAAATCAATGTTGAATGGAAACAAACTACATGAAGTCTCGGATCCTTCTAAGCTTGTTGCATCTGCAAAATGCAGTTGCTTGTTGCAACATACTTCAAACGCAATTTAGAAAGTAAAGGTCCAAACAAATTTGAAGTCACATATGGTTCGAATAAATCTTAAAAAACATTCCAGAAGATGGGCTCTCACTTGAATCTATTGAAGATGCTTTTGTAGGAGAAGATGTGGCAGCTGAAGCAATAGGACTACTAATGTCTTTCGAGAATAATGATGATTGTCTAGAAGGCCCATTTGAAGTGTCCGAGGTGCAGTTGGAAGCGTCCACTCCAATACTGTGAATGGAAGGGCTAATGATCTAAGCTACATAGATAAATAAAGAATGATAAATATCTAGAAAACTGATGTTAAATGCATCTTCAAATACAACTAAATGCATAATTAAGAAGTAAAAAGGTTTAAAAGAGATAATGCACGGTCACCAAATATCTCAACAGAAAATCCTACAAACATGCAGACATGCACACAAGTGAACATCCCCCACGCAGCATATTAGAGATCATGAAACAAATGACAGAGGAAAAGAAACAAAAGGAATAAATACCACTGTAAATCATGAAAGAATGAGGTAGTAATTGTGAATTTGTGATTGTGATGGGATGTTGCTAGAAAACATATTGGATTAGAAACTCATGAATTCTTAAGGTTGGAAAGCTTTTGCCAATCCAAGTGGGAATATAACCTGAGAAATTGTTGTGTCTGAGGTCAAGAGTCTCCAAATTAGCACATTTCTTCAGAGACAGCATATGAAGGACTAACACACAAAGGTAAAGCTATATGCATGTTTTGCTAGGCACAAGAAACATAAAATAATAGCAGTAATGAGCATATATTTCAAGTGCCTAGAAACTAAAGCATCGAATAAAGTTTAAAAATCATTAAGAATGTACTGATATAGAACAATGTAAATAATAACCCCAAAGGAATTTGACAAAAGAAGTTAGGCACATTCCAGAAAATTTTCACACAACAACCAGACGTAATTCAAAATTAAGAGATAGCTATGAGCAATTTGATTACCTAGTCACAGTAGTTCAGAGCAGAAAATATAGTAATAAGCCTACCATCATAATGTTCCATCTTAAAGCCCCCATCTTTCACTTCATGGATCAAACAATTAGATTTGCCAAATTTGAATAACATAACACATGGTACCCAAAAAAAAAAAAAAAAAAACCTTTGGAAGTAAAATGTTACAACTTATATATGGTCTCAGGCATTGGGTTTGACTTGAAGAAAGGCTCAAGCTTGTCTTCTAAGAAATCCTCTCTAAATGCCCGTGAGAAAGAAAAAAAATAGCACAACATAAATATCATACCATTAAATTAGATGCGTGAAAATCTGGGGTAGAACAATTGGAGTTATTTCAACAAGGTAAGTGATCTAACAAATAGACAGGAAACTTCTTCAACATAATTGATGCCAGGATTGCAATCCTGGGGATTTTTTGTGATACAACCATCCATTTTGAGGCTCATCATATCAACAGTTTGGATCAAGCATCCAATGGACCCACTTGAACAATCTAAAAACCTGCCCAAAGTGATCTACCTCATTTTTGGTCTCATACCCTAAAATGATATGGAAAAATGGATGGACAGTTTAGATTTTATACATACATCATAGTGGGTCCCATGAAAGTTCCACATGTTAACCCGTTCAATTTTCTACTTCTCTTCCTTGAATGTGTTGCCCGGCAAAGCAATGAAAGAAATTTCTTAAGGTTTGAAATTTGTGTAACCCATATGATCATGTATTTCTTAACTTTATACTGTTGGTACATTTTTTTTTTCTAGATCATTCTAGAATATGAACCAAAAAATAAGGTAGATTCATAGCCCAAATGGATCACACCATTAGAAACATTAAGAGTTGGACGCCTTTCATTAAAAACTTCTTGGGGCCACATAAGGCTCTGATCAAGCTAATATGTGTGTTTTCCCTTCATCTAAGTTTGTGTGACCTGGTGAACAAGTTTGATGGAGAATAAACTTCATGTATGGCCCTAGAGAGGTTTCAAAAGTAGTTTGTTCAATCCCCCCTTCATTCAGTGGTCTGGTCCAGTTGAGCTTCGGATGTGACTCATTTTTGGGTTCATGCTCTAGAATAATTAGAAAATTTTGATGGACAGTGTGGATCTAACGCATAAATCATGGTGGGGCTAGAGTGGTTTCACACGTTAAAAGTTGTGTTGTTTAAATAGTACCTAATCTAATCAGGAGAGAGAATCACCGTATTTTATGAGCTCGTCTTCAACAATGATATGTACCAAATTGAACGGACGGCCTAGTATTTCCCCGTGTCTTCGATCTGCACTCTATAAATGCATAAATATATTCAGTTTGGTCATATATGTATTTCTTCTTTCCATCCTGGACTATGCTGACATGGAAAACTTATGTGGGCTCTGTTGTGGTGTTATATTTACACCATTTATTCATTTTTTAGATCATTTTAGGGTGTTTCACAAAAAATCTTGGGGATTGAACACCCACCATTGAAAACTTCCTGAGGCACACCTTGATGTTTTAATTGCCATATAACCTGTTCGTAGGGTCACAAAGGCCTAGATGAAGGAAAACACAAATATAAACTTAATGTGAGTTTTTTTGTGGCCCCCAATAAATTTCCAATTGTGGGTCTTTAGTCCTTTCTATTTTCTATGGTGTAGTCCAGTTGAGCTTTGAGTCTGCATCATTTTTAGCCTCAAACCCTAAAATAAGTTGGCAAAAATGGATGGACGGTTGGGCCCATAGTGTTTGGGCCACATTGTGCCACTGGAATATCTAAATTAAACATGAACCCATTAAAAAAAGATACCGATATATATATGCTACGCAATTTCCAGCATGGCACAATAGCTCTAAGATCCAATCCATCTATTCAACCAACACCACTATAGTCATCCCTAGCCTAATAATTAGGTTGATTCACCTGTCAGATGGGCTATAATTTACAAAATAAATGTATGCTTGAAAAACTTGAATAGATTTTTTCTCTAACTCATTCACATGTTTCTAGATTATGTTTTTAAGAAAACATAGCAATGAGTTACCTATGTGATTTTTCCTTTATTAGTAGCATAGGAGACATGATTTGAGAAATAGGAAAGTTGAAGGCATGTTTTGGGAAACCAACATTTGTAGAATTTTTGGCTAAATAATTTTTTTTTTTTTTCTATTTTTTTCTTTGTAGATTTAACGACTTCTCTTTTTCATTTGTATTTGTTTAATTGGAGGAAGATGTTTCCTTCCTCCATTTTCCACCACACAGCCATTATGTTATGATCCAACCCACTCTAGACATTGTGACAAGTTGAGTTTTTGACTTTTTCAATCATTTGTAATTATCCTGATACATGTGTACGGTACATATATTATGGCCACTCATTATCCTACGGGTGTAACGTTCAATAGGCTCGGCTAGCTACTTTCTAAACCACCCTCGACCTTTGTTTTTTTGCACACATTATCAAAAAAAGGGAGAAAAAAAAAAACCTCAAATTTTTTGTAGTTCTTCCAGACAACAGGACCCACCTGTCTTATAAGTCATTGCATTATGAAACAAGTAACAGGGAATCTTCGTGGATCTATGTTGCATCTCACTGTTTCATGAACCCAAAAATGAGTTACATCTGAAGCTTATATTTAGCGATGTTTTACGATATATAATGGCGACGTGTCAACTCGTCGCTAATTAGCTATATTTTGTGACAAGCTATTGGGCCATCGCAAATAATTGAGTCGTTGGCAACGGGTTGCTGTTTTCGCTGTTAAATAGAATTTGTAACACCTTATTTGCAACAAAATTGGCGATGAGCAATACTTGTCACAAAAAGTTTTTAATGACAAATTTGGAGTTTTTAACGACGAGTTGATTTGTCACAAAAGAACTAAATTGTTGTAGTGCCTGTTGATAGTGGCCATTTGCTTAACCTAGTGAGATAAATGACTCAAAATCGTGGAAAGCATGAAATTTGCATGGTACCACATACCGTGGAAAGCATGAAATTTGAATGGTACCACACATACCGTGGAAAGCATGAAATTTGTGTGGTACCACATACCGTGGAATGAAATGGTACCACATGCTTGACAAGTCGACTTGTCACCAAAAAAAAAAAAAAAACTAAATTGTTGTAGTACCTGTTGATAGCGGCCATTTGCTGAACCTGGTGAGATAAATGACTCAAAATCATGGAAAGCATGAAATTTGAATGGTACCACATACCGTGGAAAGCATAAAATGGTACCACATGCTTGACAAGTACCTACCAATGGCTACTGCTTCCCTGACCACCTGCGATGAATGACTCTAAACGGTGGAAAGAAAAACGATAAAATTTCAATGATACCACATGTTTGACCCGTTGATGGTTGCCGCTTGCTTGGCCTGGAGTCAAAGCCTTGAAAAAAGCTAGCGTTGAGCATAGGCTAAGAAAATAGAAAGGGTATGAAACCCGTTTACATGAACAAATGGTACAGCATGAGATACACATGTTTGACCAACTAATGGCTGCTGCTTGCTTGACTGGTGAGATAAGTAACTTTAAATCATGGATAGAACGAACATTAAGTTGTAGACCATTCTCGTTTTCTCTCAACTTTTTGTTACTTGTATACAGCTGAGCGACTCTCATGCCCATCAAATATAGCTGAACCACTCCACACAGGATATAGAGGTGATTGAATGCTTGCCATTAAAAACTTTATAGGGGCCAACATGATATTTATTTTCCATCCAACTTGTTCATAAGGTCACACAGACCTGAATGTATGGAAAACACAAATATAGTCTTGGTCCAAAAACTATGGCCCCAAGGAGTAATCGTACTATGAGCCTCTAATTCCTACTATTTCACATGGTGTGGTTTACTTAAGTATTAGATCTACTTCATTTTTTAGCTTATAACCTAAAACGAACTGGCAAAAGTGATGGATGACATGGATATAAAACATATACATCACATTGAGTCCTACTAGTGCCTGCCATCAGGGATATCCTTAAAGTTGGCTTCCGTTTTGTAGATGCTTTACCTCACATGTCAAGCCAGGTACATCCTCACATAAAATGAATTACTGGTAGTATTGATAGACGGTCTCCACATCATTGGATGTGCTTATTTCATTATTAGATGGGTCTGATTCCTTGAGGCAAGGAATCTACACCATCAGGATTACCTGACGAGCGGCGCCAACCTCAAATCAAACTATTATTCACGTGTGAGATAAGTGCCCAATCCGAAGGGCACGGGTACTTGCCTAGGAAGCAGATTGGCTGGTGTACCACACCACCGACATAGCTGGTTTGTGTGCGTGTCATGCGAAGACTAGCGCTGACGTTCCTGGAGCTTAAGCAGTACTAACTGTTCAAAGGAGATGAAGTTATATGGCCCATGATAATGTATATATTATATCCACACCGTTCATCCATTTGGAGAGAACATTTTAGAAAATGATCTAAAAAATAAGTCATATCAAAATCTTAAATGGACCACACCACAAATAATAGTGGGAGAATACTCACAGTTAAAACATTCGTATGGCCCACCATAATGTTTATTTTTTATCCAATCGGTTGGAAAGGTCCTACAGACCTATATCAAATGGAAAAACAAATATCATTTTTATTTAAAATTTTTGTGACCCCAAAAGGATTTCAATTATAGACGTTCAATCCCTCACTGCTTTTTACAGTGTGGTCCACATGATCTACGTTATTTTTCGGATCAAGCCTTATAACGAGATTGCCAAATGGATAGACGGTTTAGATATAACACAAACTTGATGGTGGGACCCACATAACTTAGTGCCCTCAACACACCAGCCAGTTCGGTAGTGTGTGGTACACTGGCCAATCCGCTTCCCTTGCCTCAACGCACCGACAAAATCGGATTGCATACTGAGTTACTCAGTATGCTCTTATCGTACTAAGTAAACTCAGTTGGGACCACCTTGAATGTATGTGGTCTATCCAAACTGTCCATCCGTTTTTCCATTGAATTTAAGGGGTTGAGCCGAAAATTGAAGCACATCCAAAGATCAAGTGGATCATACCATTGGAAATAGTGGGGATAATAATTTGCACCGTTTAAAACTTTATAGGCCACAGTGATGTTTATTTGGCATCCAACCTGTTCATAAGATAATAAAGACATGGATGAAGGTAAAAGAAAAATATATGCTTGATCGAAAAGTTTTGTGGCCCCCAACAAATTTTCAACGGTAGACATTCAATTCAGCTCTTTCAAGTGGGGTGGTCCATTTGAACATTGGACATGCCTTATTTTTTGTCTCAGTCCACAAAATTAGCTGGTAAATTGGATGGACGGAGAGGATAAAATACACAAATCATGGTGAACCCCACAGAGTTTACTCAGTACGCTAAGTGTAGTGAGATATTCACTACGCAATTCGCTTCCCGCACTGACTGGCTGGTTGAAAAGCATTAGTGTAATCAAATATGACACCGCCAAAATTGTGAATTTGCGATGGACTTTGTCCGTCGCAAAAATCAATTGGTTTAACGATGGATTTAATCCGTCGCCAATGGAAAAAGTCCATCGCCAATCCCATCTCTCAAAAATCCGTTCAAAAGTCGCGGAATTTTACGCCGGACCAAAATCCATCGCTAAAATCTGATTTACGACGGATTTTGGTCCGTCGTAAAATCGCGATAGACTAAATCCGTCACAAATTTTGATTTTGTGACGGAATATGCTCAGTTGAAAATTCCTGCCCAAAATACCAATTTATGACAGTTTTTAGTTGCTTTTGCGACGAATCATGGTCCGTCGTAAAAGGACTTTTGCCTTGAATAATTATTTTTTTTCATTTTTTTTAGAATATGGTGGAAAATTATTTTTTTATAGTCTAAGAATTGTTTTTTAATAGAATTTCAGTGGTTTAATGGTACATATTTGTATCTAAGATTATTTTTTAACAATTGATTGAATGCTAAAAAAAATTTATTTTCTTTTTATATCAAATGAGTGGAAATTAGTTTCTTTTCTAATTTAAAACTAATATTTAAATGATTTGTAATATCACATGAAAAAGAATATTGAGAAGTTTAAAAAATTTAACAATGTTTGAGGAAAAAAATGAGATTTTTAAAAATAAAAATCTATTTTGTGGGGAAAAAAAAAAGAATATTGAATAAAGTTGATAATTTTGAAAAAAAAAAAAGAATTTGATTTCAAGAAAAAAATAATATCTTGAAAAAGAAAATTAAAAAGATTAAAAAAATGAGAAAATTTTGACAATGTTGAAAAATGAAAATATTTTGAAAAAGAAAATGAGAGTTTTTATTTTGAAAAATAAAATAAAATTGAAAAGTTCGATAAAAATTGACAAGTTCGAAAAAAAATGCATTTTCAAAAAAATGGGGAAGTTTGAAAGAATTGAAAATTTTAAAATAAAACGATATTAAAAATAAATAAATTGATACTTTAACAAAAAAAAAAAAAAAACATTTTGAAACGTAAAATAAAGAAGTTGAAAAAATTTGTGATTTTGAAAAATAATTGAAAATGTTCAAAATTTGAAATTAAAATAAATTTTTATTTATAAAAACACTAAGATTTTGAATATATATATATATATATATATATATATATATATATATATATATATATAAAAGAAGAAAAAAAATTGCCATTTTGAAATTTTTGAGAAAAAAAAATAAAATTTGAGAATTTTTTTTAGATTTTGAAAATAAAAATTCAGAATTTGTATTTTAATTATTTTTCGAAATATTTTATACTTAAAATGATATTTTGTTAAAAGTTTTCAAAGAAAAATTAAGAGTAAAAAAATATACATTTTGAAAAGAATGTTATTTTTAAATAGAAATTGAAATTTATCTATGAAAAAAAATATATATTTTTTACTAAATTATTAGGCACATCCACTAATTAAAGAGTTTAACTTCAGATGTTTAAATCAAATTTCACTCAAATTGTTGATCAATCTTGTATGCCCAATATCTTTCTCATATGTAGCCTGATCAGGGCAAGTAACTAGTCAAATTGAGGGTATTGATCTGCAAAATAGAGTGAATGGACCAGATAAGTAAAATGGGTAAAATATTCTAGTCAAAATTTTGACCCAACTTATTGATCTCATGAGAACCTAAGAATCGATGTTAGTAAGTTTTGTGCGCCCCATCATGATGTGTGTTAAACATCAATACCGTGCATTTGATGTGTCCCCATTAGGTTATGAGACATCTAAAAAATCATTCGCATACGAAACTCAGGTGGGCCATACCATCTAAAACCATGTGAAGACATCCTAAAAAATATATAAGCACGTGGTGGGGCCCACATGAGTTTTGGATGCAGCTGAACTTGGTCTAACCCTTCATCCAAGTGGGACACACAATGAGTGGGTTAGATATGTGAATCACATTTAGGCAAGCCCAATATATGATTATGAATGTTTTAAGGAAACCCCTCTCCACTACATTTAGGTGAGTTACTCATTACCCTTACTAGAGTAAACTTTGTGGGGTCCACCGTTGTTTATTTATTTTATCCACTTCGTTCATCAATGTTAATAGATAATTTGAAGTCCAAAGAACAAAAAGGAAGCATATCCAAAGCTCAAGTGGACCACACCACAGGAAATAATGTGATTGGACCTCTACCATTGAAAATTTCTTGGAGGCCATAGAAGTTTTGGATCATGCTGATGTTTGTGTTTTCTCCTCACTTATATCCTTTTAATATTATGAATAGGTTGGATGGAAAATAAACATTACTGTGGGCCCAAGGAAGGTATCAACGGTGGAATTCATTATTCCACACTGTTTCGTGTGGCATGGTCCACTTGAGTTTTGGAAATACCAAAAATTTGGGATCAACCCACACCTTTCATTCATTTTTTGAGATCATTTTAGAGAATTATCCAAAAAATGAATCATATCCAAAGATTAAATGGACCACACCACAAATAAGGGGAACGAATTGGCTACTCCCTGTAACACCAGCCAATGGCTGGTGGTCGGTGCCTTTGTCCACCATGATGTATGTGTTTCATCCATGTCATCCATCTATTTTTAAAGATCATCTTATGGCATAAGACCAAAAACAAGGTATATCCCAATCTGAAATGGACCACATTACAGGAAACAGTGTTGAATGAGCGCCAACCATTAAAAACATTTTGGGGGCCATAAAAGTTTTGGATCGAGATGATTTTTGTTTTTCCCCTTCATCTAGGCTTGTATGACCTAATAAATAGATTGGATGTCAAATAAATAGTATAGTGGGCCCTAATAGGATTTTAATGATGGATATCCAATCACTATTGTTTTCATGTGGTGTGGTCCACCTGAGATTTATATACCTCTCATTTTTCGAATAAATCCCTAAAATGATCTTTAAAAATGGATGAAATACATACATCATGGTGAGGCCCACAGAGCACCGACCACCAGCCACGGGGCTGGTGTCAGGGGGAGTAGCAAGACTAGCTACTGAAGTGACATCAGCAAGTTCCATGGGCCTCACCATGTATGTTTTATATCCACACCTTCCATCCATTTGGAGAGATCATTTTAGGGCAATATCCAAAGAATGAGTTAAATCTAAAGCTCTAGTGGACCCCATCATAGAAAACAGTGGGACAGTGACGCCCACCATTAAAAACTTCTAAAGGCCACGAAAGTTTTAGATCAAGCTGATATTTTTTGTTTTCCCTTATTTTATGTCTTTTTTAACTTTTGAATATATTTGATTTCAAATAAACATTATGATGGGCCTTAGGATAGTTTCAACGGTGGGAACCACCTCCCCGTTGTTTTCTGTGCTGGGGTCCACTATAGATTTTTATCTGCCTCATTCTTTGGCTCATGACTTAAAATGATATCTGAAAATGGATGGATGGTGTGGATATAATGCATACATCATAATGGGGCCCACAGAACTTGGTGACGTCAGAGGGAATTAGGGCGTCCAGAGAGACTGCCCTAATTCTTTCATCATCTCCTCTCTCTCTCTCTTGCAGCCTCTCCTCTCTCTCTCTCTTTGTCTGTCTCTCTCTTACTCTCTCTGATCTCTCCACCATAGATCTACCATTGTCGAACATCCTACTCATGCATGCCCTCTCTCTCTCTCTCTCTCTCTCTCTCTCTCTCTCTCTCTCTCTCTCTCTCTTTGAAGTTCGGTTGAAGGTTAGCTCATTCACAACCGTGAGGTATCTCTCACTCTCTCTCTCAATCTCTCTCAATCTCAATATCGATTTAGGGATTTAGCAATTTATGGATTCCTGATTCGATGTGGACTCTCATTTAGGGATTGGGGGATTTTAGGGCACATTACTTCACATTGTTGAGAATAAGTGAAATTGCATTTAGATAAAGCAGGTTAATCATGGTGGTCACTATCTGATGAACGGTCTGGATGGATTTCCAACAAGTCCTGTTTCTCCTGCATATATGCATGAAGGGCCCTCATTGAAACTGTGGCTATTTGGCACAAATGATTTTGAACAAGAATCACATATGTCCAGCCTTTATTCATATTTCAAGGATATAGGTATGTTGTCTGATGTTCTAAAAACTAAACATGAGGAAAGGGAAGCCTACTTGTCTAAAATTAAGGTTTGGCTTTCCTCCTTTTGTGTACATATATTCAGGTAAAAGATGATCTAGCTCCATTTGTTTGTGTGTGCCCGCACACATGCAGGAAGGAGTTAGAAGATGTGTTGTCTATAGATGATCTTGAAAGCCTAAAAAACTTGCCAACGGCTAGTTTTGAGTCAGAACTTTGGAAAGTAGTTGGCTAGAATCGTTTGCCTAAAACAGACATAAGAAAGGTGATACGTCTTGTTTGATAACTGTCATTATCATTTGCATCTTATGTCTTAACCCATTAAGACTGAGGAGTTAATCTTAGCATTATTAACCTTTTGAGGATGTACAATATGATTTTTGTTTTTGTGTAATTGCTAAGTTGTCCATTTCATTGTTCAAGTGAGCTTGCTTTGGAAGCTTGTTAAAGTTCCACTTCCTAAAAATGTAAGAGCTCAGGAAGTGCTTGGGCTCTTCCTTTTGTCTACTGGAATCAAGAACCCACATGTTGAATTGGGTGCAAGTAGTTTGAAGTCAAAGAGTGCACCACCAAAATCATTATCATTAGCAATTTTTTTTTTTTTTTTTTTACAAACATCATGTCAGACTTCCTTTTTACACTGTTCCATTTTTCTGTTTGATTTTTTATGTCCAGAGATACAGGTTCATTGACAAAAGAATTCCATTGATGCATTGCTTGCCAAACAGGTTGTCCTTATGGATATATGTACTATGGAGGTTCAAGGGTGGACCTCACGCCCCCTAGGTTCAATTGGATCTATTAGAATGGAAATATGTAAGTGCTATGTTTTCTAGCTCCTATGATTGTCAAATTTAATAGTGTCAAAGTCTCTTGGAATCTATGTCTTGTGTAGCTCATCTACATATTCAAGATCATGCATCTCATGTACAAGAACAAAGGTCTTTACCTCAAGCACTTTGAATGTAAAATCGAGAGATATACAAGTTCAAATTCAAATTCAACACCAAGTGATTAATCTTTCAAACTTCAATAGTTAAAGGTTTCAAAGTTTCATCTATGTCAAGACAAAGTTCTTTACTTTGGTACTTAAAGCTTAAGATGAAATACAAGTTAAGTATCTCAAGTTCAAGCTTCAAAGAGTTACAAGTTCAAGCTTCAACAAACTTCAAGATGTCATGCTTCATGAACGCCAACAACAACTATCAACCAAAGCAAAAGAAGATTCAATGTTCATATATCACTTACAAGGTATGAATGACCCTAGATTGACCATAGATTAGGTCATATTGATTACATACTATAACTGGGTCACTTTATAGGTGTATTGACTATTTTCTTGACTAGTCTTAGATTATGTTCGACTAGTCCTAGTACTGGCTCGACCAGTCTAAGAAATTCCTCAACCAGTCCAAGATTTGTTACTTATTTTTAGAATTTTTTGTTGGATCCTTGACCAGTCCTGGAGACCTCTCGACCAGTCGAGTGAGCAGTGCTCGACTCAAAGTCCAGCAATTAAATTGGGTCCCACACGACCACTCGAGAGTAGGGTTCGACTGGTCGTGGAGGCCACTCGACCATTCATGGAAGCCACTCAACCAGTCGTGGAACGACCTTATCTAATCGCGCCCGAATTTTCAAAAGGTTATTAGTCCTTCGACCAGTCGAATCAACCTCTAGACCAGTCGAGTGAACAGTTTCTGCACTTATAAATAGAGCACGATTTTTAGAGTTATTCATTGAATTCAAGCAAGATCAATATACCACTCTAAGAGATAAGTTAGTGATATTCTTAAGCTATTTAGTGCTCATTTAATATTCTCTTTAATTAGCTTTTTATATTTGATTTTGTATTCTACATTCCAATCATATTTGAAGAAGGGATTTTTGTATTCTCTTTTCTTGGAATCAAAATCAAATCAAGCTAGCCCAAAGTGTTTTAATCTGAAACTTAATTAGAACTTAGAACCTTTTCATAAGTGAGTGTGGACATTGAACTTCAACGTTGAATTTCTACTCTGAATTGGTTCTACCAGGCTACAACAAAGGAGAATATCCAGATAAGTATTTTGTAGTTTTGTAAATCTATTCTTTTGGTTTCTTTGAGATTGTGCCAGAAAAATCTCTTATTTGAAGTTTGTCTGCGGTGATCCCAAAAACTTAGAGTGTGGGGTTTTTTTTTTTGAATTATGTAAGCCCACTTGAAAGACACAATTGTGAAGGTTTTAAGTGAACCTTGAAAAACCCATTTATTAGTGAACGCTAATATCCACTGTGTGAGGATATTAGGAGTGGAGTAGTTGTGTAGCTGTTTTTCTAAACAATTGGTGTATATACAAGCAAACCACTATAACTTCTGGTCTTGTGGTGATTATTTAATTGTGGCATTGTGTGGATGTTGTAATTTCCCTTTATGCATTTGTGGAGAATGTTGTAATCTTTTTATGTATGTATGGAAATGTTGTAATAAGCTTAGTTATTTGCTTTACTATTTTTATTCTTTATTCCTATGTCTCAGTTTGAGATTTTGATGCATAGATCTTTCTAGGAATCAGGTTGTCCTACCATAAACTATTGGTTTTTGGTGTAAGGTTGTCCTTAGAACAACATCTATATCAATCTCTCAATACATGTACATTTGAGGTTGCTTTTCATTTTTGTATTGTGAGATTGTTTAAGTGCTATCATTATTTATATTTGTTAAATTCCACATTTAATTTTTAATTTGGCATAGTCTTATTCACGCCCCCCCCCCCCCCAAGGACTTCTAGCTCGGCCTTTTCAAGTGGTATCAAAGCCTAATAGCTTGCTTCATTTTTGGATTAA
Organism: Magnolia sinica; assembly: GCF_029962835.1. Lineage (NCBI taxonomy): Eukaryota > Viridiplantae > Streptophyta > Magnoliopsida > Magnoliales > Magnoliaceae > Magnolia > Magnolia sinica. The sequence goes on from NC_080581.1 coordinate 62,690,873, forward strand.
ATTCCTGAGCTAATTGATCTAAGCTTTTTACAATGTCAAATTTTGATAGCCTTTCAGTCACTAGGCCTCCGCCATTTGATGGCTCAAATTATGCCTATTGGAAAGCTAGAATGAGGATTTTCTTAAAATCCATGGATGAGAGCGTGTGGCAAGCCACAGTGACCAATTGGATCTCTCCTACCACTGAAGTGACTGGTACCGATGGATCTGTAACTGTAAAAGCAACACCCTATTTTACTTGGACCAACCTTCAAAAAAGTGAAAGTAGTGCCAATGCAAAGGCTCTAAATGCAATTACTTCCGCACTATCACCAGATGAATTCAAGAGAATGATATCATGTGATACTGCAAAACAAGCCTGAGATGTTTTGGAATTAACATATGAGGGAACAACAATTGTCAAGAAATCTAAAGTCCAAATCCTCACAACCAAATTTAAGGAAATACGTATGTAAGAAAGTGAATCTTTTATGGACTTCTATACAAGATTGAATGACATTGTCAACCCTATGTAGGGTCTTGGTGATAGAATCCCAGAAAGTAAAGTCAATGCAAAGATATTACGCTCATTCCCTAAACGGCTCAATTCAATTGTGACTGCGATTCATGAACTTCGTGATACGGATAATATAAGGGTGGACGAATTATTAGGTTCCTTACAGACCTATGAGTTCAACTTTAAAGCTCCTAAGGGTAAATCCATTGCCCTTAAATCTTCTAAAATTATTTCTCAAGAAAATAACAATTCTAATTTAGAAAATTCTGAAGATGATATGGCTCTTTTATCTAAAAAGTTTTACAAAATTTTTAAAAGTAAAAAGAGGGTAGATTTTCAAAAACCTGTTGAAAAGAAAAGATCTTGATCTAAAACTTAGAAATCTTTAAAAGACACAACTGCCATTAATATGGGCATCTTGCAAACAAATGTCCTAAAAAAGACAAACCAAAAAAGAAAGGTATGTTGGCTACATGGGATAAATCTTCCTACTCTGAAGTTTCTTCCGAGTTAGAAGATTTTGAAACCGAGCTGGCTAATAATGTTAAAGCCCTTATGACTCTAGCCAAATTTACTTTTTCAGATAATGATGATTTAACCAGTGAAGAAAATTTAAATAGTGATCATGAAAATGAAGAAGATCTTCAAGATGCTTACAATGCCCTATACAAGGAAAGTTGCAAAATTGCAGTAAAACTAAAACTTCAAAAAGAAAAGTTTTTAAAACTTAAAGAAAATTTTGATAATCTAGTCTTAGAAAAATCACACATTTCAAATTATTTTGAAAAAACTAAGTGTGATTTATATTTCAAAACCTCGCTTGTTGAAAACCTAAAATCTGAAAATGAAAAGTTAAAACTAGAAGTCTCTTCACTTTTGAGTTTAAAAGACACATGGAGGTATGCCCAAGGTGATCCTAAGTTAGAAAAACTCTTATCTAGATTCAAAAAATGTGGCGATCAATCTGGATTAGGCTACGACAAAAGTATTCCTCCCAAACATAAGAATACTCTACTCACATTTGTGAAAGGAGAGTCTTCTAACTCAAAAGGAAAAAATTAAAATCAAATTTATTATAAAAATGATAAGATTTTTCAAACCCTAAAACCTAAAAGCAACCACCTCAACTATAAAAATCAGAAATGTAATCTATTAGTTGAGAAAATTGTTGATTTACTTAAGGGGCTCTTAAAATCTAACTCAATGGGTCGGTCTTATTACAACTACAAACATAAAAAGATCAACTATACTCCTAAAACCAAGACTATAATGAAATGGGTCCCTAAGGTTACTTGCTTGGTTACCTACACCGCCTTCAAAGCTTTGAGCCATTCAAAGTGGTACCTAGATAGTGGATGCTCTAGACACATGATAAGCGACAAGGGTCTATTCACCAATCTTAAAGACATGACTGATCGTTCAGTCACATTCGGTGATGGTAGCAACTGTAGAATTGTTGGCCAAGGTATAGTTCAACTCTTTAACCTCCCTCTATTTGACAATGTTTTATATGTAGAAGGATTAAAACACAACTTATTAAGCATCTCTCAAATATGCGATAATAATCATAATGTAAAATTTACTAACCAAGGTTATGAAATTCTAAATAAAAATAATTCTGTAATATTAACTAGTCGCAGAACTTCTGAAAACTGTTATATTATTTGTGATTCAAGCTCATCTAATCTCTTATGTTACATGGTCCATACCGAGGAGACCGAATTATGGCATAAGCGCCTAAGACATGTACATTACTGCAACTTGTATAGATTGAGCAAAAGAGAGTTGATAAGAGGGTTACCCAACATATAGAAAGTTAAAAAAATATATGGTGAATGACAATTAGTAAACAAATCAGGAGTACTCACAAAAAGGTGAACTCCAATACCACATCTAAACCGCTCGAACTTCTCCACACGGATCTCATTGGACTAACTAGAACGGAGAGTTGAGGTGGTAAGAAGTACATTCTGGTAATAGTTGATGACTTTACCAGGTTCAGTTGGGTAGCTTTCTTAAGAGACAAATTAGAAAATCTTGATGAAGTAAAAAGGATACTAAAACATATCCAAATGGAAAAAGGATCTCAAGTTTCTAAGATCTGTAGTAATCATGGATCAGAATTTGAAAATAATGGTTTTGAAAAAATTTGTTATAATATGAGAATATCGCATGCATTCTCTGCTCCTAAAACACCCCAACAAAATGGTATAGTAGAAAGAAAAAATAGAGTGCTTCAAGAAATGACTAATGTAATGTTAAATAGTATGAATCTCCCTAAAAACCTTTAGGCTGAAGCTGTAAATACTTCTTGTTATATAATTAACCACATTTACACTAGAAAATCTAATGGTAAAATGGCTTATGAAATGTGGTTTGATAAAAAGCCTAATGTCAAATACTTTCGAGTTTTTGGCAGCAAGTGCTACATCTTACGTGACCGAGAGAATCTGGGTAAATTTGACACCAAAAGTGATGAAGGGATATTTTTAGGGTATGCTCTAAATAGTCAAGCTTATCGAGTTCTTAACAAGAGGACTGGTATAATTCAAGAGTCCATTAATGTGGTTATAGACGATCACTTGAATACACCTGTCCCAAGTTCAGAAAATGATGAAGTTCTTTTAATTGGTAAACCAAACTCTTCATTAAGACAAGATAATACTGAACTAAGGACAGTTAAAGACCATCATTCTAATCAAATCCTTGGAAACCCTCTCACTGGTGTGCACACTCATGGACAACTTGAAGATATGTATAATTACATGTGCTTTACATCTCAAATAGAATTGGCTAACGCAAAAGAAGCTCTCACTGACGAAAACTGGATTGTTGCAATGCAAGAAGAGCTCAATTAGTTGTAAGAAATGATGTGTGGTACTTAGTTCCAAGACCAAAAGATAAACGCATTATCAGAACAAAATCCATTTTCAAGAATAAGTCTGATGAACTTGGAAATATTATAAGAAACAAGGCTAGGCTGGTTGTACAAGGGTATACTCAAATAGAAGGCATCGATTATGATGAGACCTTTACCCCAATAGCTCGTCTTGAATCAATCAGACTTTTTATATCCATTGCTTGTTTTAGAAAATTCAAAATATACCAAATGGATGTAAAGAGTGCATTCTTAAATGACGATTTATATAAAGAAGTGTATGTTGAACAACCAACGGGTTTTGAAGATTCTAAGCATACTAATCATGTTTACTGCCTAAAAAAAGGCACTTTATGGTTTAAAATAAGCTCCAGGGCATGGTATGAAAAGTTGACTAAATTTCTACTAAGTCATAACGTTTTAATGGGAAGTGTTGATAAGACATTATTTGTAAAGAAACATAATGATCATATTTTAATAGTGCAAATTTATGTTGATGATATTATCTATGGATCTACCTATGCTAACATGACTGTTGAGTTTGCAGATCTTACGAAGTCTAAATTTGAAATGAGCATGGTTGGAGAACTAAACTATTTCCTAGGGTTGCAAGTCAAATAGCCACCAGATGGTTTTTTTTATCTCTCAAACTAAATATGCTCTGAACTTAATTAAAAAGTTCTGATTTGAGAGTGGGAAATTTTTTAATACTCCAATAAGTACTACTTTAAAACTCTCAAAGGACTCTATAGGTAAGAGTGTGGATCCTAAGTTGTATCGCAATATGATTGGCAGTTTGCTTTATTTAACTGCGAGCCAACCTGATATTGCTTTTAGCGTAGGTATTTGTGCTAGATATCAATCTGACCCTAAAGAGTCACAAGTAATTACTGTTAAGTGGATTATGCGATATGTTGCTAGTTCAACAAATCTTGGTCTCTAGTATCCACATGATACTAGTGTGCAATTAGCTGGTTACATGGATGTTGATTGGGCTGGTAACATTGATGATAGAAAATCAACTAGTGATGGTTGTTTCTATGTAGGGAACTGTTTAGTTTCTTGGTTAAGTAAGAAACAAAGTTTCGTATCACTTTCAATAGCTGAGGCTGAATATACTACTACAGGTAATGCATGCACTCAGCTTGTATGGATGAAAAGAATTCTAAGCGATTATGGAATTGCATAAGATTCTATGTTCTTATTTTGTGATAATACAAGCATAATTAAAATCTCTAAAAATCCAATCCAATATTCACGAGCCAAGCATTTTGACATTAGATATCACTATATTTATAAATTAGTGGAAGACAAGACTATTATTTTGGATTATATTCCAACCGAGAATCAATTAGCTGATATATTCACAAAACTGCTTGATAAAAGCAGGTTTGCAAAATTAAAATTTGATCTTAGTATGAGCAATGTGAATTTATAATTCATGTCTTTTTGTATCATAATGTATATAGTTTTATTTTGAAATTTTTTTGATTTAAAAATTTATGAAAAATTGTAAATTTTGTGAGGTGCACGACTAGTCGAGTACATACTCGACCAGTCGTGGCACGACCGGTCGAGTATGTACTCGACTAGTTGTGAATCGCGGGTATGGCCTTTTATTTGGGGAAAAATCACTTTTTCTTCATTTGGGTCTTCTTCTCCAATAAGCCCTACCTCGACTGGTCGTACCCATCTTCGATTCCTCCATGGTTAGTGCATTGTTTTCATTTTTCTTATAGATTCAAGTCCTTTACACTTCCTTTTCATCACTTGTGTGGTTTATTTCTTATTTTATGTTGGTTTTTGGGATTTTCTACTTAAAAATCTAATCTACTAGAAACCTACTTTGCTCCTTTTTCTATCTGTTTATTCCTTGCATTCCTTATTGCAAATGGAAGGTAGAGCTAAGAAGAAAAGATCTTGTGGTCCTTCTTCATCTCGTTCAGCTCCTAGCACGGTGTGCCACCTTCAGTCACCAGAGTTAGATCCTAGTTATGTGAAGGATATTCGATTGCGCAATGTGATAGTAGAACGAACTATAAATGTTGATCATTTGGCCCCTTTTGATATCCAACATCTCCTTTAGTCTATAGGTTGGGATAACATACTTCATTGGAGTGGGCTGGTATACCGCTCCATTACACAGGCTATGTATGCATGCATTACTAATTTTTCTATTAAAAATTTGAAATTTACAATTATGACCAAGTGGACCGTCATCTTATTTTTGGTATAATTGACCTTCCAGTTAACGACGGAGGTATTCCCATTAGTTCTCTAGTGGCAAAACCCTCTGAAATTGAAAAGCGAATACTTACTAGGGATTCATGTAAGATAAATGCGGAATGGAGTACTGGTAATGCGCTTGCCTCCAAGTTTTTGTTATCCGGATACAGAATCCTTCATAGGATTTTCATTTCAAATGTTTATCCACATTCTGGTAACAAAACTGAACTGACTACATTTATGGTTCGTATTCTCAATTTTTTTATTTCTAAAGTCTCTATATGTCTTCCTTCTTTGATTTGTCATAGTATTATTCAGTTGTCTCCATCCAGGTCACAGTGACATTCCCTTCGCCTATCTTATGACTGTGTTAGCCATCCATTGTTTAGTGGCTATGCTTGTTGGAGAGGCTCCCATTAACCAACTACCCTTCAACAATTCTAATATTAACAAGATGAATTTGAAGTTGGCTCCCGGCCAAGTTGATGCGAGTACTAGTGGAGCTGCGGATGCAAATGAAGAGGAGGGTGATTTGCCCACTAATGATGTCCATATGGATGACATTTTTTAATGCACTTGACTCTGATTCTGCTAGTGATCCTAATTTTCAGGCATCTAATTATGATGCGTGGTTGGGTTCTCTTGAGGAGAAGGTTGAAGGTATGCATGTGTCCCAAGAGATGCATTTTAACTATATGTGCAAATATGTTAGGCGCATTAATAAGGGACTGCATCAAATTGATCCTACCATACTTGCTCCTTCTTCTGGTTCTGATTAGTGGTTGAATTTTTCATATGTAATAATAACTTTTAAACTCCTTGAATCTTTCCTTCTTTTATGGGATTGGACATGCTTAAACATGTTTGCTTTTGGTTTTAATTATCTTGATTATCTAGTTGATTAATCTTTTTCTTCCTCATTACTCTTCTTTTTCTTCGTTGTTTTTCCATTTCCATTATCTTTTTATTGGTTCCTTCCTTTGTCATATTGTGACAAAAAGAGGAAGAATTTTATCATGCTTGTGATATGTGGTTTGTGGTTGTGACTGTGGTTGTGGATAGGCAGCCACCATCCTAGGCAGCCAACATTATTTGGATTGTGGTTGTGGATAGGTAGCCACCATTATGTTTAAATGGAAGAGTAATTAAGGGGGAGTATTGTTGGGAGAATATTGGTATTGATGCATATTTCAAATATTGGTATTGATGCATATTTCGAATATTGGTGTTGATGCATATTTCCTTGACCTGTTTATAACTGGTGAATGATTCTTTATTGTACATGTTATTCTTATCATCTTATGTTAATGAAGTGTGTTTTGTTACAAATTTGACAAAGGGGGAGATTGTAAGTGCTATATTTTCTAACTCCTATGATTGTTAAATTTAGTAGTGCCAAAACCTCTTGGAATCTATCTTGTGTAGCTCATCTACATATTCAAGATCATGCATCTCATGTACAAGAGCAAAGGTCCTTTCCTCAAGAACTTCGAATGTAAAATCAAGAGATATACAAGTTCAAGTTCAAATTCAACACCAAGTGATTAATCTTTCAAGCTTCAATAATTAAAGGTTTCAAAGCTTCATCCATGTCAACACAAAGTTCTTTACTTTGGTACCTAAAGCTTAAGATGAAATACAAGTTATGTATCTCAAGTTCAAGCTTCAAAGAGTTACAAGTTCAAGCTTCAACAAACTTCAAGATGTCATGCTTCATGAACGTCAAGAACAATTATCAACCAAAGCCAAAAAAGATTCAATCTTCATATATCGCTTATAAGGTATGAATGACCATAGGTTAGGTCATATTGATTACATACTTTAATTGGGTCACTTTATAGGTGTATAGACTATTTTCTCGACTAGTCTTAGCCTATGTTCGACTAGTCCTAGTACTGGCTTGACCAGTCTAAGAAATTCCTCGACCAATCCAAGATTTGTTACTTATTTTTGGGATTTTTTGTTGGATCCTCAACCAGTCCTAGAGACTGGTCAACCAGTCGAGTGCACAGTGCTCGACCAATCGAGCAGGCTCGACTCAAAGTCCAACAACTAAATTGGGCCCACACGACCAGTCAAGAGCAGGGTTCGACCAGTCATGGAACAGCCTTATCTTATCGCGCCCGAATTTTCAAAAGGTTGTTGGTCCTTCAAGTAGTCGAACTGACCTCTGAGCCAATCGAGTGAACAGTTTCTGCACTTATAAATAGAGCACAATTTTTAGAGCTATTCATTTAATTCAAGAAAGATCAATACACTACTCTGAGAGATAAGTTAATGATATTCTTAAGCTATTTAGTGCTCATTTAATATTCTCTTTAATTAGTTTTTTGTATTTGATTTTGTATTCTACATTCCAATCTTATTTGAAGAAGGGATTTTTTGTTTTCTCCTTTCTTAGAATCAAAATCAAATCAAGCTAGCCCAAAGTGTTTTAATCTACAACTCAATTGGAACTTAGAACCTTTTCATTAGTGAGTGTGGACATTGAACTTCAACGTTAAATTTTTACTCCGAATCGGTTCTACCGGGCTGCAATAAAGGAGAATATCCATATAAGTATTTTACAGTTTTGTAAATCTATTCTTTTGGTTTCTTTGAGATTGTGCCAGAAAACTCTCTTTTTCGTGGTTTGTCTGAGGTGATCCAGAAAACTCAGAGTGTGGAGTTTTTTTTTAAATTATGTAAGCCCACTTGAAAGACACAATTGTGAAGGTTTTAGGTGAACCTTAAAAAACCTATTTATTAGTGAACGCTAATATCCACTGTGTGAGGATATTAGAAGTGGAGTAGTTTTGTGACTGTTTTTCTAAATAGTTGGTGTACACATAAGTGAACCACTATAACTTCTGGTCTTGTGGTGATTATTTGATTGTGGCATTGTGTGGATGTTGTAATTTCCCTTTATGCATTTGTGGAGAATGTTGTAATCTTTTTATGCATTTGTGGGAATGTTGTAATAAGCTTAGTTATTTGCTTTGCTATTTTTATTCTTTATTCCTCTGTATCAGTTTAAGATTTTAATACACAGATCTTTCTAGGAATTAGGTTGTCCTACCATAAACCATTGGTTTTTGGTGTAAGATTGTCCTTAGAACAACATCTGTATCAACCTCTCAGTACTTGTACATTTGAGGTTGCTTTTCATTTCTGCATTGTGAGATTGTTTAAGTGCTATCTTTATTTATATTTGTTAAATTCTGCATTTAATTTTTAATTTGGTATAGTCCTATCCCCCCCCCCCCCTTTCTAGGACTTCTAGCTCGGCCTTTTCAAAATATATAACCATAGTTTTTCTCTTGGATGTTTTCACAATTGTACAGCTTTACAACACCATATAGTTATAAGTAGATGGTACTTCAGCAAATTGTCTCTAAATAAGTTATATCAACTGAGTCCTCTTTTAGAGGTTGTATTTCAACCATAGCAGATCCTTTCAATAGGCTTAATATATAAAGACCCATATATCTATTATTCAAGAAGCATGGTGGAAATCAAAGCTTTTGGTAGTATTAAATGCACATTGGCTTGTCTTATGGACACCTTGTGATCTTTTCCATGATGCAGGGTGGTAGACAAGGATTGAGGAGCTGATTTTAGGAAGTTGTCTACTGGTGTAGCACTTTTTAGCCTTATTTTATGGCTTGACCATATGCAGGCAAGTCTTCTTTCATTGATTTTTGTTTTTGTGTAATTGTTAATTTTTGTATGAATTGAATTTGTTGGAAATGAATGCAGTGGGCTTGCAATGAGAATAGTAAAGATAAGAACGGTTGTCGGCACCAGATAGGAACTGGACCATTTTGAATTTTCGGGCATGCCGGCACCAGATAGGAATTGCTCATCAAGTGAAATTTGTACTAAAGTACTTCCTAGATGTATCATAACAGGATATGTTGGGAGTCAAGCCACCAGATCAGGTCCTTTTCAATGACCCAAAATGTTTTATGTGATGGGCCTCAACATAATTAATACATTGTTCTATGGATGTTTCCAGAGCTACCATTTTCTTTAAATTGATACATTGTGCACTGCTGATGGAATTTTAAACTTGGTATGCAGATGCTAGATCTTAGGTGAAGGACGGTGAATTGCTTGGCCGTTTGAAGCTAACCTTTGCGCAAAATGCAGCAACCACATCCATTTTTGATACCTTATAAGATCGCTTATCCTTCTAAGGAGTTTTGCAGTCTCTTCTTCCCTCTCTATTATTGTTTTCGATGTGATTTTGACTTGTCCTGGTTTATATGCTTCCTGTTGGATAATACCTAGAATTTTCTGAAGCCTTAATGACACACATGTAAATGGGAGATGGATGTGCAGATGGTGGCATGGGAGTCCATTTCCTTTTTATGGTTTCTCTTCTCACTTCCTATTTGGATTTTGTTTTCAAATTATAGGATGAGGGTTTTAGTGTGTTGCTATTCTTTTGACATGGCACCTTGTTGTCATCGGAAGTTCATTCTCATGCACCAGGCAGGCCACATAGTGGCTTGTGGGCAGGTCTGTTGTCCATTGCTTTTATACACAGTATCCAATCTTATGAGTAGGCCAATGTGATTTTTTATCTGATTATATTCATGATGGGCGTACCTCATGCATGGATTGAATGTCCTACACACTTGACATATTCATGGTGTGTTAAGCTTAGCAAGTATCTGGTGATAGGAAACCATTACTCACTTTCTACATGTCATGTTACAAGAAAAGGAAGAATTATCTAGGGATAGGAAATCAATTCTCACTTTCTACTTGTCATGTTACTTGAATTAAAAAAAATTTAAAAAAAGAAGGAAAAAGTCAAATTTTATTCAAAGAAAGAAGCGAACAACAACTACCCAAAAAAGAAAAAAAAGGCTAGCCATAGCACCAGCTTTCAACTAAACCATAGCTCGTAACTCTGAAAACAAAAAACAAGAATGACTGAACCAAAGAGGCTGGAGGAAAGCCTAAAATAAAATGGGAAAAAATATGTGGGACGTATAGGCATATAGCCAGGTTGTGATCTTGCATCTGACATTAAAGGTTTCTTAAGGGTTAGGCGCGACACTCTTTCAGTCCAACATGAACTTTTGTAGTGTTTGAATTTCTCAACATCACAGGAATGTTTCATGCAGGCTGTTCAAGTAGTGTGGGTTTGTCGTTGACCCTAAAGATTTATCCTATTTTTCTTACGTTTCTTTATGTTTTTGCATGAAATAGGGAGCTACAACTTGTAGATGATTGGGAATTTCTTTTGGTATTCCTTGAAATAGGGTTCACAGTTCCTTTCTGCTCTGCTAACATATGTTTAATGATTATTGATTTGAAGAATCACCCCTTACGATTTACTATTCATTCCTCTTGTTGTTTCCATGTTCTCATGTGGGGTTATGATTTATTTTTTAATCCTTCAGAGGCTTAGCATCAGGTTCATCCTCTGTACATAGGAACTTTAGTTCATGGCTTTTAATAATATTGTAATCTAGCTGCACGCATGAGCAGGTTTTGCTGCTTGCAAAACATGCAGACCCTGTGCAATAATAGAACTTTCTTGTATAATGCATTGAGGAAGTAGATTGCAAGTTATTATGTGGTATTTTCTAATGTTTTCCCTATTGTCACCAATGACTACTTTCTTTAAGCAGGGTTTTGTCATAAATCTGCAGCCATCTGAAGCAGAGGCAGGTTTTAATATCCAAGTCCCTCCGAATGCTGATGAAGAATCTTTGGAGAAACGCATTGCTGAAGAAATGGCACCTTCTTCCCATAATATGAAATTTTTAATCCTTCAGAGGCTTAGCATCAGGTTCATCCTTTGTACATAGGAACTTCAGTTTGTGGCTTTTAATAATATTGTAATCTAGTTGCATGCATGAGAAGGTTTTGCTGCTTGCAAAACATGTAGACCCTGTGCAATAATAGAACTTTCTTGTCTAATGCATTGAGGAAGTAGATTGCAAGTTATTATGTGGTATTTTCTAATGTTTTCCCTATTGTCACCAATGACTACTTTCTTTAAGTAGGGTTTTGTCATGAATCTACAGCCATCTGAAGCAGAGGCAGGTTTTAATAACCAGGTCCCTCCGAATGCTGATGAAGAATCGTTGGAGAAACGCATTGCTAAAGAAATGGCACCTTCTTCCCATAATATGACATTTTTAATCCTTCAGAGGCTTAGCATCAGGTTCATCCTCTGTACATAGGAACTTCAGTTCGTGGCTTTTAATAATATTGTAATCTAGCTGCACGCATGAGCAGGTTTTGCTGCTTGCAAAACATGTAGACCCTGTGCAATAATAGAACTTTCTTGTATAATGCATTGAGGAAGTAGATTGCAAGTTATTATGTGGTATTTTCTTATGTTTTCCCTATTGTCACTAATGACTACTTTCTTTAAGCAGGGTTTTGTCATAAATCTGCAGCCATCTGTAGCAAAGGCAGATTTTAATATCCAAGTCCCTCCGAATGCTGATGAAGAATCTTTCGAGAAACGCATTGCTAAAGAAATGGCACCTTCTTCCCATAATATGACATTTAAGGTATGGAAGAACTTTATAGTCTTTGATTATTTCTATAATTTATGTAGGTTTAATTTGAGCATTTGCCGAGTACTAGCTCCTGAATGAGCTAAATTTTATTATTAAGCATCTCCTAAATTTCTAATTATCCTAATGTTAGCATTTATTTTCTGAAGTCATGCCATCTACTTTAGTATCCAACTTTTTTTAGGCATGTACCATGTTCCATCAACCATTTGTGTGTTGACTATAGTGGATATGAGACATAGCGACAACCAAACTCTCTTTGCAATTCCATGTTTCACATCCAACTTGAAACTATGGGAATTGTTGTTTGGGTTAGCCCCACTTAGGCCATTTCCTCTTTACTGAATTGATTTGTTACCAATTTTGTGAATGGGATTATTAATAAATAATCGTGTAAATTATTTTTTGAATGACTATCAGGTGTAAGATTAAAAATAAAAAATTTGATGATATATTTTTTTCACAGATATTTTAGCAACAGACCAAATCCATCACTAATTTCTGAACAAGTTGAACATCAACGACGAATTTGAAGTCTGTCACCCTACTCATATTAGCGACGGACCTTATCCGTCGCTAATATTTTTAATGATGACCAATGTTGAGGGTCAAATATTGCATATTAGACCCCATTTATTGCTTGGATTTATGAACATGATATTGTTTAATAGCTCGATTTAATCGTGGTTATGCTGCAGGTTGAATTTAGGAGCTTGGACTGAAAAAGGTGCTAAAAGCATGGATTTGATGCTCCAAAGTCACCAGAGCAAGAGACGGACTCTAGAGGACCAAGAATGAAGCATTTACACACCAGGGATTCGAGGAAATCAAGCCGTTCACGTTAAAGAGGCCCGAAAATGGTCCAAAATACAAGATCACATGGTTTCTGCCATCCAATTGACACGAGACTTTGTACATAGGATGAGGACCATAAATTAACCGTACACGAAAAATTTCATCCATTGAAGACCTTAAGAAGTGCCCCAACTGACAGATCAGCCCATAAACCGTTGATTCTGGGCCCACCTGATATCTGAAATTGCCTCAAATTTGGATTCAACGCCTTAATCTGGGAGACAAAATATATGGACAGTGTAGATTTATCTAGAAGATTACAGTGGAGCCCACCTTATGTGGCATGTGCACGTGCACAAGTGCACTAGCCGTGCGCTGTACTTCCACCATGGTCAAACGTACCTTTGACCGCAGCATCTCAGTTGCCAAAACAGAGATGGAAACTCTCTGTTTCGCAAACCGACGGGCAGTCCATTTTGTGGAAGATAGTGGGTCTATACGTCATCCTTACGGCTAATCTAAACCATCCATCTTGTAGATGACCTCGAATATGACAAACCCATGTTGACATTTCGGACCCATGCATACACACGCATCCAGTACAGAGGCCACAAACGGACTGCCTTGCAACGTTTAAAAGTAATTTTATTGTGATTTCTCCACTGGGCCACGTCAATGCACGTTCAAAACCACCTATTCTTGACTGAAATTTCGTCCTGAATCTAATAGACGGGGTGGATTTACATGAAAGCACCTCTGTGGGGCCCACCAATCACGACAGCGCTGGACGTGTGAAAGGTTACGCACGTCCGCGAAATTCAGTTTTCCATGCGGTTGTAGCCCACCATCTTTGATCATATAGTAGATCTGAACCGTCCATCGTGTAGGCCAGCCAAAATGCTTTCAAGAGACATTGATTTTACAGAAATAATGCAAGGAACGCGAGAGTTATGAAGCCCCGAACTTGGCTGCGAAAGGCTTTCGCTGCGCCCGCGATAGCTTTCCAAATCCAATTTCCACCACTCCAGCAGCTATAAATAGAGTTCCAAAATGTGGAAAAGAGGACGGAAGCGGGGGGAGATGATCTAGGGCAGCCGTGAAGGCCAGAGACATGGAGAGAGAGAAGTGGAGCTATCTTCCTTCCATTGGTTCTTTCCTTTTTCTTTTATTTTCCTTTTTATGAGATTTTAGCATGTCTATGACAGGCTAAACCTCTTAGCTAGGGCTAAGAGATAAAGCTTGTAGTGTGATGGGAGGGATTTTATGACTTTGATTTATATTATTTGAACTACTTTGATTAGAGTTTGATTAATGAGAATGTTTTTAGTTTTTAATGGTCTGTTGTGATTGAAATTACAATGGGTCTGCGATAGCTTTGAGCATGTTCCTTTCCTTTTATGTGCATGACGTCAGGAAGCCCTGTTGTTCACCATCGTCTCATGGGCATGGTCAGATAACGGTACCCTTCCTAACCTTCATACATTGTTGATTGGTTGGTAATTAGTTTAATTCTGTTATTTACTTTGTCTCCTGGGCATGGTTTGGTGATGGAATCCATTCTAATTCATATACCTTTCATCTCTTTAAAACTATCTTAAAGGAAGATCAGTTTAATTTACATGGTTTCACCTGTCAACTGGATGAAGATGGACTCTAAGTTCAGTTGAGTTTTTGATGCAGGCATAAGATCTCCCTGATCTCTGCAAGTGGATTCTCTGAATCCCTAGTTTCCTACCTTTGAATTCTATATATTTTAGTTTACTATTTCATCATTATTAAAATCCACCTGATTTAGATTTCATCTTTTTCTAATTCTAGTTTGAGTTATTTTCAGATTACATACAGGTTTCAGTCCCTTGGGATTCGACCTCGGTCTTACTGAGTTTATTACTACATCACAACCCTATACTTGGGGAGTGAACAAGTTTTTGGTGCCGTTGCCCGGGATTGACAGTTACATTTTTTGAAATTAACTAGTTTTAGAATTATGTTAAGATTAGGATTTTACTAACTTTAGGTTAAAAGTTTTTATTTTATTTTATTTTATTTTTAGGAACTAACCTGTTTTTCCTGTTTTTAATCCCTTTCTAATTCCTCTACTTTTTCTATTTTTAGAATTAGGATTTGAGTTTTAGAAATTTTCTTATTCTAGGCTTTCTTTTAATTTTAGAAATTTTCTATTTTCTAGTATTTTTCTATTTTTATGAACTAGTTTATTTTTAGAAACTTTCCTCTTTTGTTTTTAGAAACTAGGTTAGTTATTTCCCTTTTTAGAAATTCTTTCTAATTTTAGAAACTAACTCATCTTTCCTTTATTTTATTTTTAGCTTTCCTTTTTAAGAATTAGTTTATTTTTAGAAACTTTTTAATTTTAGGCTTAGATTTTCTATTTTAGAAACTTTCTAATTTTAGATCTTCTTTTTAGAAACTAACTTTCTATTTCAATTGCAGGAACTTTCTAACTTTAGACTTTCTATTTAGAAACTAATCTTTTTTTTTGTTTTCTTTTTTAAGATCTTAACATAGGAACTTCTCATTTGGTACATTCTTTCTAACTTCTCCTCCTCTTAATTTCCATATTGCTGTAGGATCTTTTCTTTTGTTTTTCTTAGTATTAGATTCAGAGTTCGGGTTTCACCATGTATATGCATGAGTGAGAACGTTAGTATGCTGAGAAGAATAACATATATTGGGATGATGATTATGATAGAAAACAACCTATGCATCAAAACATTTCTGAAACTATCATCAAGAACCGATCGGAATATAAAGATCCACCAGTTAAGAAGTCCTTACATGATCATATGCAAGAGAACAATTACACCCCACGGATTAACAAAACAGTACGTGAGTGTTGGGGTTATCATAACTATGGGAGTGAGAATTATTATCACCCATCCGATAAAAGGAAAACAATGTGTGATTATATTACGAGTGATAATATGTATTACCAACCATCATATTCTTCCACCTATGATCTGTATGACTATAATCAGTGGAAACATCAAAATTGGGAAAATGAACCAACAACATATTATAATGATTATTCTCTTAGATCCCCTACCTTTGAGATCCAACTAGAAACGATCCAAGATGATTCATTTCAGCATAACATGGTATGTCTTATGGAAATTAGAAAATCATTTGAAGCACTTACTTCGCACCTTGAAAAGATAGAGGAGGCTCAGTCATCCCAGCCACAATTCAGTCCAGAAATACAATGCGAAGAAAGTGATCCTAACTCGCCTTTGAAGAACTCTAGAATTATGAATGAGGAGTTGGATTCCATTAATGAGCATACGGTTCAATTTCCTAATAAGTCAATCTCGATGATTGTTCAGAAGAATGATGAAGAGACATGGGTTTCTTTCAAATACAATGATGATAACACACCTTCCTTACATGACACACAGGATCTCAATGATGAGGTAGAGGTTAGTTTATTTGAACCTCAACCGAATTTAGGTATAGAATGTGAGGAAGGCGATCCCATCCCAAATGTGCACTCCACTGAACTAGAATATGATGAATATTGGGACGGCGATCCTGAATGTGCAGCCACAGTTCCCTTGGAATCTATCTTAAGGTTGTTCCAGGTCAATGATCATGATGTACATAAAGTGGTCAGTCATAATGAGTCACTCCCCTCACCTGACATGTCTGATTTAAAGGTGAAGGATGAGCTCCTTACAACCGACCCTTCTAACTCTTGTGAAATATGTTTGGATAACACCTCTGAATCGAATGATGATGTGATTCAGGAGAAGGACGAGTTGCTCGCTATGACCCTGGAATTTGAAACTACTCAATTGAGGCCACCATCTGAGCTGTACACGTTTGACAATTCAACGACTTAATTGAGTAGTCTCAATAAACAAAGTGATCACATCGATGCTTTCCCTATTGATTTTCAATCTGTCTATGCAGGACTGGAGGAAGAAAGCGTACATCCGTCTATTTTCAAGGATGATGGATTCCTTGGGCAGATCATCATGAGCTCCAATGTGAAAAATAAGTCACACTCAGCTGAACTTCCCAACTCATGGGATTTCTTGGCACACTTTGCAGATTCAAATGATCCCATGTCAAGAGATAAAGTGGATGCCTTGCAAGATAACATCCTGGTAGTCATCACTGACCGAGAGAATTCTTATTCTGAAGCCCCTTCTTCCCTTGATCTTAAACGTCTACCATTAAAGGAGGAAGAGCTGACAATGGAACCGAAGTCCGATACTTTGGAATGTGTTAGGACTACATCACTTCTTAAAGAGTTTTCTGAACTTTATTTACGTGTAGTTTCTGATTCACCATGGGATACTAACGTTGAAACTTCTTCTGTCACAGGTGAATCATATATAGTCTGGATACCTCAAGTAATTCAATGGAAAATTTCTTATGAGGTATATAAGTCTCTCTGGAAAGTCATGCTCCAGGGCGCCCAAGCCTATTGCAAAAAGGGCTTTTGGATGATCCTGTTGAAGAACTTACTGAGAAACTTATCAATATATTAGTCGGAAGAGGAATCTTGCGGCATGATCGAGTAGTTTTTCCTTGCTTTCATAGGACTAGGGTAGTTTGTTTTATACTGTTTTAGGATAGATGGTAAACTTAGCACTCCTGGCAGACAACCTAGATTTTCATTCCATTTTATTTTCTTAGTTCAATGTTTATGGGTAACATTGGTGCAAACCCTCACGAGACTACATCTCGTCCACTAGGGGCAACCTACGGGTTTAAAGGCTTGTTGCATATGCTAAATGCAATCGAGAGCACCTGCAAAAGTGGTATAGTTAGGATTTTATTTTTATTTTTGTTGGTTTCTCTCTTGTGCTGACCCGCTCTTACGTAGATATCTATGGAAAGCCTCTTGATTCTTTCGTTCAGGTATTATCTTCCCATCACTTCTCATTTACTTTCGTTGTCCCATGTGCATTGCATGCTTATTCTTTTATATTGAGGACAATATAGATTTTAGGTTAGGGGTGGGGGACTAGGTTACCTAATCAGTATTTTCTTGGTCTTGAGCAAGAATTGTGAAAATTTGTAAATTTTTCTGGAATTTCTTGTGAATTTGAAGTGATAATTTATGACTTTTGGATTCAACCGTCTGCTAGATTTCACAGTTAAGTTTGAATTGTTAATCCATGATTAAAAGTTATAAACATTGATTGAGTCATGATTTCACATATCACATCTCGCTTACACATTAAGGTTCCGGTTCGATAATTGAATGATTAACTTAGTAATCACTAAACATGAAAGGAACCAGCCTGAAAAAAAAAATTAGCATCAGTTCAGTAAGAAGAATTGAAAGGGTAAGTCGCATAATCTTCACCATAGGTTTGCTCCCTATAGGTGTAGATTTGATCCCCCATGGTTGACATTTAGAAAAAAGTTAGGCGACAAGTTTTCATCATAGGTTTACTCCCTATATGTGAGGATTTGATTCCCTTCCTTAGCATTACTGTTCATAAAAAAATCAAAGGCTGATAAAAGGAAAAGTTAATCTGTAAGGCAAGGGTTGGTTTCAATTTTCATGAATTCCGTTGTTAATTACCAATGACATCATGTAATTGACGATTGGATCTTTTAATGATTGTAAGCCGAGATTACACTATACACTCATGGAACTTAATGTTTAGAACATTCTAATTAATGGATTAATAGTTTCCACTTGATTATGAAGTTTACTGTAAGCTTGATTCCAAAAGAAAATTCCACTCACCATTCATGAATCTTAGAATTTTCACATCTCGACTATTTCTTCATAAGTCACTCGGGTTTACAGGAATTGTCTTTTATTTTTGAAAGTATTTTTTGCATGTTTTGCTCGGGACTAGCAAAATGCTAGTTAGGGGTTGTGTTGAGGGTCAAATATTGCATATCAGACCCCATTTATTGCTTGGATTTATGAACATGATATTGTTTAATAGCTCGATTTAATCGTGTTTATGCTGCAGGTTGAATTTAGGAGCTTAGACTGAAAAAGGTGCTAAAAGCATGGATTTAACGCTCCAAAGTCACCAGATCAAGAGACGGACTCTAGAGGACCAAGATTGAAGAATTTACACGCTAGGAATTCGAGGAAATCAAGCCATTCACGTTAAAGAGGCCCGAAAATAGTCCAAAATACAAGATCACATGGTTTCTGCCATCTAATTGACATGAGACTTTGTACATGGGATGAGGACCATAAATTAACCGTACACGTAAAATTTCATCCATTGAAGATCTCAAGAAGTGCCCCAACTGACGAATCAGCCTATAAACCGTTGATTCTGGGCCCACCTGATATCTGAAACTGCCTCAAATTTGGATTCAACGCCTTAATATAGGAGACAAAATAGATGGACGGTGCAGATTTATCTAGAAGATTACAGTGGACCCCACCTTGTGTGGCATGTGCACGTGCACAAGTGCACCAGCCGTGCGTTGTACTTCCATCATGGTCAAATGTACCTTTGACCGCACCACTCAGTTGCCAAAATAGAGACGGAAACTCTCTGTTCCGCAAACTGACGGGCCGTCCGTTTTGCAGAAGATAGTGGGTCTATACGTCATCCTTACGACTAATCTAAACCATTCATCTTGTAGATGGCCTCGAATATGACAAACCCATGCATACACACGTATGCGGTATAGAGGCCACAAATGGACTGCCCTACAACGTTCAAAAGTAATTTTATTGTGATTTCTCCACTGGGCCATGTCAATGGACGTTCAAAACCACCCATTCTTGACTGAAATTTCGTCCTAAATCTAATGGACGGTGTGGATTTTCATGAAAGCACCTCTGTGGGGCCCACCGATCACGACAGCGCTGGACGTGCGAAAGGTTACGCACGTCTGCGAAATTCAGTTTTCCAGGCGGTTGTGGCCCACCATCTTTGATCATATAGCAGATCTGAACCGTCCATCGTGTAGGCCAACCAAAATGCTTTCAAGAGACGTTGATTTTACAAAAATAATGCAAGGAACGCGAGAGTTATAAAGCCCCGAACTTAGCTGCGAAAGGCTTTCGCTGCACCTGCGATAGCTTTCCAAATCCGATGTTCACCACTCCAGCAGCTATAAATAGAGTTCCAAAACGTGGAGAAGAGGATGGAAGCGGGGGGAGATGATCTGGGGCAGCCGTGAAGGCCAGAGACGTGGAGAGAGAGAGAAGTGGAGCTATCTTCCTTCCATTGGTTCTTCCCTTTTTCTTTTATTTTCCTTTTTATGAGATTTTAGCATGTCTATGACAGGCTAAACATCTTAGCTAGGGCTAAGAGGTGAAGCTTGTAGTGTGATGGGAGGGAGTTTATGACTTTGATTTATATTATTTGAACTACTTTGATTATAGTTTGATTAATGAGAATGTTTTTAGTTTTTAATGGTCTGTTGTGATTGAAATTACAATGGGTCTGCGATAGCTTTGAGCATATTCCTTTCCTTTTATGTGCATGACGTCAGGAAGCCCTGTTGTTCACCATCGTCTCATGGGCATGGTCGGATGACGATACCCTTCCTAACCTTCATACATTGTTGAATGATTGGTAATTAGTTTAATTCTGTTATTTACTTTCTCCTGGGCATGGTTTGGTGATGGAATCCATTCTAATTCATATACCTTTCATCTCTTTAAAACTACCTTAAAGAAAGATCAGTTTAATTTTTATGGTTTCACCTGTCAACTGGATGAAGATGGACTCTAAGTTCAGTTGAGTTTTTGATGCAGTCATAAGATCTCCCTGATCTCTACAAGTGGATCCTCTGAATCCCTAGTTTCCTACCTTTGAATTCTACATATTTTAGTTTACTATTTCATCATTATTCCTCAAATTCACCTGATTTAGATTTCATCTTTTTCTAGTTCTAAATCTAGTTATTTTCAAATTACGTACAGGTTTCAATCCCTTAAGATTCAACCTCGGTCTTACCGAGTTTATTACTACATCACAACCCTATACTTGGGGAGTGAACAACTAATTTATGGATTTTTTTGAATTTTAGCGATGAAGTTTTTATTATTTTGTGACGGATCTTATCCATAGCAGATTAACGAAGGATTTTATCCGTCGCAAAAAAAAAAGACCTAGTAAACAGTGACAGATGAAATCCATCATTTATTTGGCTTTACGACGGATTTGGTCCGTCACAAATTTACGATTTTGGTGTATTGTGATCCATGCCGTGTCATTCACCTATAACTCACCTCATGAACCGAATGACCTGATTTTTATCCCATTACATCTACATGCATAAGTATCATAATATTAGATGGTCCTAATTCTTTCACACAACACATCTACACTATCAAGATTTGTCTGATGAGAGGCTTTGATGGGTGTAAGAAAGATAAAAGTCACATGTGAGACTGTCACCACTTTGTCTATGCAGAACACGGATTGCTTCCTACCCCAGCCGGTCTCTGGCTGGGAATGGGCAGGAGCTTTGAGTGCCCACCATGATATCTATGTTTTATCCACACTATCCATCCATTATTTCGTCGAATTTTATGGGAGATGACTAATATTTAGGTAGATCCAAGTCTCAAGTAGACAACACTACATGAAGCGATGATAATGATTCTCACCATTGAAACTTTTCTAGGCCCACTGTGATGTTTATTTCCATCCAACCTATTCATCAAGTTACATAGACCTGGATGAAGACAAAACACAGATATTAGCTTGATCCAAAACTTCCGTGGACTCTAAGAAGTTTTTAACAATAACAGTTTAATCGTCGTCGTTTGGTCCACCTGTTTCTTGGATCTTTCTCAGTTTTCATCTTATATCTTGAAATTCCATGGAAAAATGGATGGACAATGTGGATAAAACCCATACTTCATGGTGGGCACTCAAAGCTCCTGCCCGTTCCCAGATGGAGACCGCCGGTGTAAGACGCAATCCGCATTCATCTATGCCTTGTCTCTTAAATTAGGCTCAAATTTATAGTAATATGTGAATGATCCATTTGTCACCCTATAGACCACACCATCTTCACCTTTACTATTGACTTTTCAACTCTTTAACCTTTTAACGGACTAATTTACCTCTTTGTGAGGAAGAAGTGGGCCATGGTGGTGGGAAAGAAATGTAAGCAGGACAGTGGAAAAGTACTTAATATTCATATGTTAGATTGTAGCCTCTCTTTCTATTGACTCTACAAATAATTACTTTGCTCACCCACAAAGATAGGGTTGATTACAGTGGTGTGAAAGTTATTCAGTTATCCATCCATCATCCCATAAGTCCCACCCTCCAATATTGACTTTTTTATTCACTATTTTGTCTTCTTGTGAGGAAAGTGTTAATCATGGTCGTATAAAAGCCGGTTACATAAGGATCATGCATAAGAATTCCTTGCATCAATCCACCTTGCTGTTGGCCCCACTTTTTTTACGTTGTTAGGTGTTCAGTACTCTTATTTATGATCCGAGGTCAAAATAAAAGTAGGTTGCATCTACTTAGTGTTCTAGATGTCTTAAATTTGTAAACAACAGGGTCTGTTGATGCCATCAGTAGACAATTTGATGTCATCGATCATATGTCAATGCTATTGAGCATATGTTGATCAATCGAAAAAATTCAAAAAAATAATGTTTTGTGGCTGGAATGTTTCGTTGTTTTACTCGATGTCATTAAAGGTATTTGATGCCATTGAAGTCCCATCAAAGCTTTCATTAAGTGCAAGCATGAAATTGTGTAAGTGCTAGATTTGTTTCCTGCTCTAATTATGATAGTATGTGATGTTGTATATATCGGGTGAATCAGAATTTGTGTAGAAAGAGAGGTGTTATGGGCTTTCTAAATTCATTCCTAGGATTTTAAGGGCATAGCTTGGCGTGTGAGGAAGATTCGAGGCTTATTCGAATTGATAATCTCACTCTTGTAATTTTCTACTTTCATAGTGCATCACTGTAACTTTGTGCTATGGTTTTTTCCCACATGGGTTTTTGTAACGTCTCGGAAAAATCCGTACAAAGACCCGAGTACAACCTTAGGTAGAACGACCCAAGGACCGCGTCTGGTTATATAACGTCGATGGAATTTAGTCCAGTAATCTATAGATTAAGCTTGGTCCACCATTTTCACATTTGAGAAGACCTAGAATCAAGAGTACCGCTAGCTTAATGCCACATGAAAACGTATGAGAAATCCCAAGGGCCCATCGCTCTCGGGAGTACATTGAAACTCTGTAATGGACCTAAACTTCACATCGGGGGTCCGATGACCACGAAATTATAGGACTATGTCCTTCCTATTGGACTTGACAACCATCGCAGGAATCAAGCCCAAATAGTGTCTAGAAATGCCCAACTTGAGCCGTGAGTTAAGAGCGTGAGAAACACGAATATCTTTAGAAAACGACCTAAAACTTAAGTGAATTGGGCCATTCGCTCTCATGCGAAATTGAAGAATTTGGACCATTAGTTTGTGACCAAACTTCACCCATGGGGAAAGGAAATTTTTCTGCACATATCCATATAACAGTGACCCCGATTGGACACATATGACCGTTGATCTGAGACAGGCTCTCCAAGGTCAATCGGCTTATCCGATCACACCGAAATTGTGTCCTAGCATGGATCCATTGTCAGGAAGCATACCCTCTAACGTAGATGAGTCGTGGGCATCCCTATGAGCCCTGTTTGTCAAAATAGCCGCCCACGGGGTATAAACCATGTATAAAGTGGCCTTGGGGCCATTTGCATCACGTCTGAGGCTATAAATAGCCTTCATTTCACCCCCTCTCTCCCATATCCGAATTTCACAAGCCCTGGAGGAAGAGAGAGGAGAAAAGAGGAAAGAGAGAGGGAGAAATTTTGGGAGATTGCTGCAGGAATCTTCTCCCACAACTCCACGCACCTGATCACCGCCCGTTTGTGCTACCAAACCTCTTTCGGCTATGATTTCGGGTAAGAAATACTAACCCTAATATTGATGTCAAGTTCCTGAATAGTTTTACAGCGACCTAGCTAATCAATTTCATCTTTAGGTGCCCGACGTTCCATTTTTGGAAACATAGAATTTAGATTGAGTCTGAGTCGATCGTACTAACGAAAGGTGCGGACTATAAACTCTTAGTTTATGGTTTATCAGTGCTTTCATGTCAGCTAATGGTTTATGTCTGTCTTGATTGCTACCGTATTATCTTAAATACGTCGATTTCTGTATGAGATACACCTATGAACTGTGATAAATAAATGATGTAAACTACATGTTTGTTGAAATGTTTAAATGAGAAATTGAAAATGATTTGTGCTTGCCATGATTACTAATCCAGGATTCATCATTGTTATATGCATACAGATTTCCATGTTTGAAGAATTGATAAAAACATGTGTTGTAACTAACGTAATCTATGTGTTTAATAAATAGTCTAAATAAGAAATTGTTGATGATTTGTATATTTTTCTTTATTGTTTGTATTCTATGTCTAAATTAAGATAGGTTTACTTTATTGTCTTATGCATATGTATAATTTCCTCTATGTAACCAATCAATAAAATGCATGTTGTGTTAGCATGGTCTTTATGTTTGATGAAATGCCCAAAGGGGAAATCCTCATGGATTGTTTGTTGAATGTTAAGATAAATATTATATGTGTTTGTTAGCAACATTTAGGGTAGGATTGAGGCTACAAACGTAGTCCAGGTGATTGGTAAAAGTCCTTATTTGGGTGGCCGAATTAGTCTTACCACTACGAGTAAACTTGATGAATACGAGTCACACGACGATTGTCGACAGTGGCTAGGCCATGAGGGGTGCATATACACTTCATGCCGATTAAGTCAGCGTGTGCCCGTACTAATCGAGCTTGCCTAAAAACCCGACTGACCTATTGTGTGTTTACCATATATGGACGCGACTGCTTGAATCTAAGGTACCCCTCACCAATGTAAAGATCTACTTTAATCATAATACCACGATCCTCAAGACTCATGAGCCGAGCATGGTGGTATGGGACACCATGTCTGAGCTGTCGGCCTACGCTAGGGTGATGAGCCTCCCCGTAGTGACCAATGAGCAACTAAGACTCGTGAGCCGGGCATGGTGGTATGGGACACCGTGTTCGTGCTGTCAGCCTACGCTGGGGTGATGAGCCTCCCCGTATTGACCACGAGCACAACTTCTTGCAACTTGCCTATCGTATGTGTTTAACTAGGAGTGACAAACCTACAACTTGCCTATCGTATGTATTTAACTAGGAGTGACGAACCTAGATAGATTCAAAACATAGGAGTAGGACCACTGTGGTTGTCCAATGCTAAATTTTTTATTTGAGTTAATGATATAAAGGGAGGTACCCTAGCTTCCGAAACTTACTATATGAATGAGTTTAATTAATTACTTGGCTAATACGACCATGCATCACACTACATTAGTTAGGATGTGCCAAAAAGGCGTTAGAGTCGCATAGTTAAGGAAGTGTTGTCATATGCGAAATAGGTGGTCGGAGTCACGTGTGAGGGAGCATTGATTGGTGAGGGCATGCATCATTACTTACATCTCATTCCTGCATTAAAAAGAGTAGTTAGGAAGTGATTGTTATGATTGCTTTATTATTACTGCTTTGATTGACTTGATAATATATGTAACTTTTACCTTATAGAACCACTAAGTTGATCACTCACTCCCACTCTGGGATGGTGTTTTAAAACACCAACTAGACTCTGATGTAGATGTAAGTACAGATGACGTTTATGCAATGGAGCAGGACTTCTTGGATGAGGAGGAATTCTCCTACTTCCAACTCTCGGATGAGCCAATCTAGGCTACGTCTCATTACGCAGGGATCACTGGGGCATCTAAGCTTAGTTGGACACATTTACATTTCCACATTTTATTTATTTTGGAAGGATACCTATATATATTGAACCTAGTTACATACTCATACTCTAGAAGAAACCTTTTAAAAAATTTGCATACATATACCGACATGTTTAGAATTCTGCATTTGCTTAACTTAATTAAATCCAGAGTATGATGTCTTGTTTAGTATAATCCCATGCATGCTTAATCATTAACATGAAAGAAATCTGAATATCATCATCCATACGACATAAGTGATGTACAAAATCTCGAGAGTAGAGCTTTGCTCGACCCTCGAAATTTGGGGCGTTACATTTTTCCACATAAAATTCGGCTTATTTGTATTTCAACTTATTTGTGTGATTGAAGTACTTTTCTTAATTCATCTTTCTGTGATTCTGCGGTTTCCAAACAAGTGGTATCAGAGCTAACGTTGGGAAGTAGATTGAATTTAAAAGCATCATATCAATAGTATCTAATCCAAAGTCTGATGTATAAAAATATTATGGAAAAAATAATTTTGAACTATGGAAGGTTAAGATGATCGATCTCCTAGTTGAATAAGGATTGGATGATGCTCTCCTATAAAAGCAACCGAAATTTATAATAGAAGATGAATGGAATAAGATAGATAAGAAAGAGGTAACCTCTATCCAATTGTGCTTAACAGATGAGGTCCTCTATAATGTTATAAGAGAGAAAACTGCAACAAGTACATGTGCGTAGTTAGAGAACATCTATGTGAAGAAATCTCTTGAGAATCACTTGTACTTGAATCTTTAATTATTCAATCTAAAGATGGTGGAGAGGGCTGACGTTGAGTCCCACATCAGTAATTTCAACAAGTTGATTGGTAAATTATTGGATAAGAAGTTATTGATGAAAGATGAGGATTAAGTAAGCATGCTGTTGAATTCTCTCTCGGCTTCATATGAGTCATTCAAATACTCGTTGAGCACCAATAGATCAACAATTAACGTCAAAACCGTTATCTTAGCCCTTTAGTCGAAGGCGATGAGAAAGAAAAACGGTAACGTGGGTGCCTCTACAAATGCATTGGTTATCAGGGGGCAGAATTCTGAACGAGATAGTTGATCTTCTCGATAGAGATCCAAATCCAAGGGCAAGGGCAAGAACCAGTTAAAGTACTAGAATAATGGGATGTTCGAACACATGAATAAGGATTGTCAGAATCCTAAATCAAGAAAAGATAATTCATAAAGTTCTTTCAAGGAGGCTAACACAACATAATCGAGTGAGGAGATGAATGTTAATGATGTGCTAACCACATCTATATCTAGGTATTTCGACAAAGAATGAACTTTTGATACGGGTGCTTCATACCATATCACCCCTCATTGGAGTTGGTTCACCAGTTATATTGAGTGCGATGGTGGGTTTATAGTTTTTCTAATTTCTTCCTTAGCGGAATGCAATGAAACAGTGTCCTGCAGGAGGAGTTTAGAGGTCTTATAGTAGCACGGACCTCTTTTTCGCTAAGTATTTATAGACAATGATAATGCTTGTAAAGTAAACGGTGTTGAATCGGTGCACATCAAAATGTTTAATTGCATGGAGCACATCTTGACTGAGGTGAGACACATTCCTGAGCTGAGGAAGAGTTTGATATGTCTTGGAGTACTTGAGGCACTTAGGTGCAAATTAATTAGGTTTAATCATGTCCTTAAAGTTTCAAATGGGGCACTCATAGTCATGAAGGAACAAAGGATCGGGAACCCTTACAAGTTGATCGATTGGGAGCACTTCATCGGGTGGAGTTGCAACATCTATAGCGGATTCCCCGTCTGCACGATGTGGCATGCACATTTGGGCCACATGAGTGAGTGAGGCATGAAGGTACTTTCTAACCATTGTTTGATTTTAGTTTTTAAAAGTATTGATTTTAGTATATGCAAACATTGTATATATGGTAAATAGTCAAGTTATCTTTTAAATCTGGTAAATATGTTTATCGAACATCTCGGCATTCAGGGATCCGAATAATCCCATTTACAGGAGGCTTTAAAGCTTTGCCTTGAGATCTTGTAAGGTGTTCAAAAGAGAAGGCGACTCCGCCACAGCAATGTCTCCAGTAAGGGCCTTCTCGAATGACGAAATGATATCATCGTATGAAAGGGCACCCTCTCCAGGAGTAGCATGAGTCGAAGCCTGGCTCATGGATGCTTGTATTGGAGCAGGTGACAGATGAGAATCGGACTCTACTCCTTCGACTGTTACAGCCTCCCCAACCATGGCAATAGTTTCTTCATGGGTTGAAGATTCGTTGACCGCTAAAGGAACATCTTCCTTATGAAGAGGAACTATTGGCTAGGAATTGGTTTCTCGGCCGAAGAGTGAAGGAGCGGCGCTTCATCTTCTCCCCGATCGGTCACGACGAGAGGACTTTATGGTATGATGATCATGTCAGAATCGGTGGGGAGAGTTGTAACTTTTGAAGGACAATGAGAAGGAAGGTTCTATTACCAACCGTAATTTTAGAATCAACGGTCTAAACTTTGGTGATTTAAGGAACAACGGCCGTTAGTGGGCTTTGTTACAATGGTTGTGCACAACAATTTGTTTGTTTGTAGTTGTCATTTCCCGAGTGACTAGAAGAAAAAAAAAGGGATAGTTAGTCGATATAAAGATAAAACAATTGAAGGTAATTATATATAGGTGAGTAATCTCCACCTCAGTCAGATTGAACAACGTAAGTGATGAATCATTTATCCACAGCCCGAGAATTTTTTATTGTCGTCATTAGTGCTCACCTTGAAGTAAGGAATGGTGGCGGATTGGGATGATAAGGGGTAATATAGTTTTCATCGAAAGGGAGATCATGGTCATTTAACCTTTCCCTATCCCGCTACCATTTGTTCCAGTATTTGTTATAATGAACTTCTTAGTGATGTTTCAAACTTTCTTCATTTTTTTTTTTTTAGTAATTAGATATGAAGTATGGCCTTGGTCGAGGAAGTACACGATGTTCATCGAGGCCTTGGAGATGCTAGCAATGGTCGATCCTCGGTCATTGTCGGTGGAGGAGGATCTAGTAATAAAATGCATAGTGATCAAGGCTATCCAAATTGTTAGTCCCATTGTCATTGAAGAATTATCTTCCAAATCACACTGATCAAGCAATTCTAGTAATCCAATTAATGGCTGAAATAAAATAAAATTTTTGAAAGGTAAAGAATTATGTTAAAAACCACCTGAAGGCAAAGAAAACAAGTTCATATTGGTTATCATTTCAATGGATTTTTTTTGTATTATGCTCCATCCATAGTTGGGTTAGGAATTTGGACAGTTTATGTTGCTGTAAAACTATGTCATGTGTACGATGACATAGTTTATCGAGTGGTGTAGATCATGAGCTTTGGGCTTCACTTCTATGAACTGAATACTTTATCTAGTGGTTTTTGTTGCCTCTCTTAATAAAGTTTCTTTTTGACTTTATCCACAGAATTTTCCATGCATTAATTTGTTGAATGCTACTTTTTGACTTTGTTTTTTTAATTTTTCCTCATGTGGAGGATTTACATCACTTCAGCCTAAATTTAGACCATATAGAGGATTTGTTTTTATTTTATTTTATTTTATTTTACTCAAGACCATTTTCAATTTATTGTAATAAATATTATATTTTTTTTATTGTATAGTAATATAAATTTTGTTTAATATTCAATTTTAATTGTATTACATCATTTTTTATGTTTCAAATATTTTTTAAAAAATACGGGTTTCAATTGAATTATATATAACAAAAAAATTTATTGGCCTGCTAGGGCCTTCAAATCTTTACAAGGACTTTTACCTGTGCTTGTATAGACTTCTATCATTGCTTTTCCGTGACAAAAAGTGTCCAAAAACCATGCTTTTATCGGCGCTTCTTTCAGAATTACCAACAGCCACCGAAACGGTCGGTGAAGTGAGAGCTGGCGCCGAAAAAGAGTACCCGTTATCGGCACTCAAACAAGCACCGGTAAAAGTCGCTTAGCGACGGCAAAGGTTTTGCCAACATACATCTCTACCAGCGCTTGTCTAGTATTGGTAAAGAGAAATGCCGGCAATTTTGGGAGCTTTTAACCGCTGGTAAAAGTCCCTTTGTCTTGTAGTGTGTCCTTTCTAGCCATCTAACATATATTCAACGATCATATATCAACGAAGATTTTTTCAGCCTCAACCCAGTTTTCCTTGGCTCTTCTGCCTCAAAAGTGCAGTTTGTTAAATCATTTCCCCAGTTTTCCTTTATTCATTCGTTGTTAGGTACATACCAATGTATTATTATATTACCCAAACATTGGCCATTGGATTTAGGTCTTTTTCAATCATCCAATTCTTTGGAATTAATGACTTCACCATTGATTGGGCTATTAAAAGATTGTTTAACTAGAACATGGATAGTCCGATCTTCTAAAATAAAATAGTGAAATGATCAAAAGTTTCATGTATTATAGTGGACATATAATCCAACAAACCTCGTGTCACTCTAGTGAAATATCAGGTCAGTGAACTTGTAAGCATGAAACAATGGATAGCAAAAGATCATCAAATGCATAAATTTCTTACAGCCAGTGCACTTTCTTTTGGTCCTCAACTCACACGTTGAAAAAAGTCTCTCGCGTGAGATCGGAGCCACTCATTATGGCATCCACTAAATGAAAAGGAAAGGGCATTCTCCAGAGCAGCTTTGGTGGATCCCTGACTGTGGGACCCACTGTGATGTATGTGCCTTACATCCATGCCATCCACTGTTTTGATAGATAATTCGAGAGCATGATCCAAAAAGAAGCAGATCCATATCTCAAGTGGACCATTAAAAATTTCTCCTGGGCCACAAAAGTTTTGGAAATAGCTGATATTTGTGTTGTCCCTTCATCTATATATTTGTGACCTTATTAACATGTTAGATGGAAAATTATAAACATTCTGGTGGTGGCGCCCAGGAAGTTTTTAATAGTAGGTATTCAATCACCACTATTTCCTCTGGTGTGGTCCACCGACATTTAAATCTACTTTATGTTTAGAATCATGACCTAAAATAAGCTGTCAAAGCAGATGAACGTGTGGATGTAAGGCACATACGTCACAGTAGGCCCCACGATCAGGCATCCACCGAAGCCGCCTCCGCATCCACATTGCCAAGATTCCTTGACTCAAATAACCGACCCTACGTATGTATACACAAAGTGGCGACCGTAACTCACTTTTATTAATCATCTACATCACATCTGGTTTCTGATTTGTGAGACGAAGGCAAAGACAAAGTGGTGACCCCCTGATGAGCTTTGTTCGACTGATCAGAGCCACTCATCAGGCAGTAACGATAGTGAATATGCGTTGCCTAAAAGAATCAGGCCCATCTGATGTTCAGATGGGTGCACCAGCGTATAAAATATGGTGATTGTCAGCCATTTCTATCAATTATTCATTTTCCTGTACAACACTGGCCCATGAATTATAACATTGGCCTGACGCCTGAGCTACGTTATCTACATGGTCTTCACTCCTGGCTCAGTGGTAGACTCACAAGAGTTTGAATGTAGAGGTCATGGATTAAAAATAATAATAATAACTATTGTGGTATTTTGGTGCGATAGTGTGTTAAATAAAAAATAATAATAATTTTTTTTAAAAAAAATAGGGCATCTGCAAAGAGCTGCTTTACGTTACCAATAAGTCGGACTCCCACCTCGTGAGTGGTTCCATGTTTCAGAGGTCTGTCTTGTATAAACCGCACTGTAGTGCTTTCTCTTCCTATGTTTATGACGTCAGGAAGCCCTGTTGTTCACCATCGTCTCCTGGGCATGGTCAGATGACGGTACCCTTCCTAACCTTCATATATTGTTGATTGGTGGGTAATTAGTTTAATTCTGTTATTTACTTTGTCTCCTGGGCATGGTTTGGTGATGGAATCCATTCTAATTTATATACTTTTCATCTCTTGAAAACTATATTAAAGGAAGTTCAGTTTAATTTACATGGTTTCACCTGTCAACTGGATGAAGATGGACTCTAAGTTCAGTTGAGTTTTTGATGCAGGCATAAGATCTCCCTGATCTCTGCAAGTGGATTCTCTGAATCCCTAGTTTCCTACCTTTGAATTCTATATATTTTAGTTTACTATTTCATCATTATTAAAATCCACCTGATTTAGATTTCATCTTTTTCTAATTCTAGTTTGAGTTATTTTCAGATTACATACAGGTTTCAGTCCCTTGGGATTCGACCTCGGTCTTACTGAGTTTATTACTACATCACAACCCTATACTTGGGGAGTGAACAAGTTTTTGGTGCCGTTGCCCGGGATTGACAGTTACATTTTTTGAAATTAACTAGTTTTAGAATTATGTTAAGATTAGGATTTTACTAACTTTAGGTTAAAAGTTTTTATTTTATTTTATTTTATTTTTAGGAACTAACCTGTTTTTCCTGTTTTTAATCCCTTTCTAATTCCTCTACTTTTTCTATTTTTAGAATTAGGATTTGAGTTTTAGAAATTTTCTTATTCTAGGCTTTCTTTTAATTTTAGAAATTTTCTATTTTCTAGTATTTTTCTATTTTTATGA
The DNA here is from genome assembly GCF_029962835.1 of Magnolia sinica. Taxonomy (NCBI): domain Eukaryota; kingdom Viridiplantae; phylum Streptophyta; class Magnoliopsida; order Magnoliales; family Magnoliaceae; genus Magnolia; species Magnolia sinica. Next base: position 62,723,164 of record NC_080581.1, read on the forward strand.
ACTAGTTTATTTTTAGAAACTTTCCTCTTTTGTTTTTAGAAACTAGGTTAGTTATTTCCCTTTTTAGAAATTCTTTCTAATTTTAGAAACTAACTCATCTTTCCTTTATTTTATTTTTAGCTTTCCTTTTTAAGAATTAGTTTATTTTTAGAAACTTTTTAATTTTAGGCTTAGATTTTCTATTTTAGAAACTTTCTAATTTTAGATCTTCTTTTTAGAAACTAACTTTCTATTTCAATTGCAGGAACTTTCTAACTTTAGACTTTCTATTTAGAAACTAATCTTTTTTTTTGTTTTCTTTTTTAAGATCTTAACATAGGAACTTCTCATTTGGTACATTCTTTCTAACTTCTCCTCCTCTTAATTTCCATATTGCTGTAGGATCTTTTCTTTTGTTTTTCTTAGTATTAGATTCAGAGTTCGGGTTTCACCATGTATATGCATGAGTGAGAACGTTAGTATGCTGAGAAGAATAACATATATTGGGATGATGATTATGATAGAAAACAACCTATGCATCAAAACATTTCTGAAACTATCATCAAGAACCGATCGGAATATAAAGATCCACCAGTTAAGAAGTCCTTACATGATCATATGCAAGAGAACAATTACACCCCACGGATTAACAAAACAGTACGTGAGTGTTGGGGTTATCATAACTATGGGAGTGAGAATTATTATCACCCATCCGATAAAAGGAAAACAATGTGTGATTATATTACGAGTGATAATATGTATTACCAACCATCATATTCTTCCACCTATGATCTGTATGACTATAATCAGTGGAAACATCAAAATTGGGAAAATGAACCAACAACATATTATAATGATTATTCTCTTAGATCCCCTACCTTTGAGATCCAACTAGAAACGATCCAAGATGATTCATTTCAGCATAACATGGTATGTCTTATGGAAATTAGAAAATCATTTGAAGCACTTACTTCGCACCTTGAAAAGATAGAGGAGGCTCAGTCATCCCAGCCACAATTCAGTCCAGAAATACAATGCGAAGAAAGTGATCCTAACTCGCCTTTGAAGAACTCTAGAATTATGAATGAGGAGTTGGATTCCATTAATGAGCATACGGTTCAATTTCCTAATAAGTCAATCTCGATGATTGTTCAGAAGAATGATGAAGAGACATGGGTTTCTTTCAAATACAATGATGATAACACACCTTCCTTACATGACACACAGGATCTCAATGATGAGGTAGAGGTTAGTTTATTTGAACCTCAACCGAATTTAGGTATAGAATGTGAGGAAGGCGATCCCATCCCAAATGTGCACTCCACTGAACTAGAATATGATGAATATTGGGACGGCGATCCTGAATGTGCAGCCACAGTTCCCCTAGAATCTATCTCAAGTTTAGTCCAGGTCAATGATCAAGATGTACACAAAGTGGTTAGTCATAATGAGTCACTCCCCTCACCTGACATGTCTGATTTAAAGGTGAAGGATGAGCTCCTTACAACCGACCCTTCTAACTCTTGTGAAATATGTTTGGATAACACCTCTGAATCGAATGATGATGTGATTCAGGAGAAGGACGAGTTGCTCGCTATGACCCTGGAATTTGAAACTACTCAATTGAGGCCACCATCTGAGCTGTACACGTTTGACAATTCAACGACTTAATTGAGTAGTCTCAATAAACAAAGTGATCACATCGATGCTTTCCCTATTGATTTTCAATCTGTCTATGCAGGACTGGAGGAAGAAAGCGTACATCCGTCTATTTTCAAGGATGATGGATTCCTTGGGCAGATCATCATGAGCTCCAATGTGAAAAATAAGTCACACTCAGCTGAACTTCCCAACTCATGGGATTTCTTGGCACACTTTGCAGATTCAAATGATCCCATGTCAAGAGATAAAGTGGATGCCTTGCAAGATAACATCCTGGTAGTCATCACTGACCGAGAGAATTCTTATTCTGAAGCCCCTTCTTCCCTTGATCTTAAACGTCTACCATTAAAGGAGGAAGAGCTGACAATGGAACCGAAGTCCGATACTTTGGAATGTGTTAGGACTACATCACTTCTTAAAGAGTTTTCTGAACTTTATTTACGTGTAGTTTCTGATTCACCATGGGATACTAACGTTGAAACTTCTTCTGTCACAGGTGAATCATATATAGTCTGGATACCTCAAGTAATTCAATGGAAAATTTCTTATGAGGTATATAAGTCTCTCTGGAAAGTCATGCTCCAGGGCGCCCAAGCCTATTGCAAAAGGGCTTTTGGATGATCCTGTTGAAGAACTTACTGAGAAACTTATCAATATATTAGTCGGAAGAGGAATCTTGCGGCATGATCGAGTAGTTTTTCCTTGCTTTCATAGGACTAGGGTAGTTTGTTTTATACTGTTTTAGGATAGATGGTAAACTTAGCACTCCTGGCAGACAACCTAGATTTTCATTCCATTTTATTTTCTTAGTTCAATGTTTATGGGTAACATTGGTGCAAACCCTCACGAGACTACATCTCGTCCACTAGGGGCAACCTACGGGTTTAAAGGCTTGTTGCATATGCTAAATGCAATCGAGAGCACCTGCAAAAGTGGTATAGTTAGGATTTTATTTTTATTTTTGTTGGTTTCTCTCTTGTGCTGACCCGCTCTTACGTAGATATCTATGGAAAGCCTCTTGATTCTTTCGTTCAGGTATTATCTTCCCATCACTTCTCATTTACTTTCGTTGTCCCATGTGCATTGCATGCTTATTCTTTTATATTGAGGACAATATAGATTTTAGGTTAGGGGTGGGGGACTAGGTTACCTAATCAGTATTTTCTTGGTCTTGAGCAAGAATTGTGAAAATTTGTAAATTTTTCTGGAATTTCTTGTGAATTTGAAGTGATAATTTATGACTTTTGGATTCAACCGTCTGCTAGATTTCACAGTTAAGTTTGAATTGTTAATCCATGATTAAAAGTTATAAACATTGATTGAGTCATGATTTCACATATCACATCTCGCTTACACATTAAGGTTCCGGTTCGATAATTGAATGATTAACTTAGTAATCACTAAATTTCATAGGACACAAAAAAAATTTAGCATCAGTTCAGTAAGAAGAATTGAAAGGGTAAGTCGCATAATCTTCACCATAGGTTTGCTCCCTATAGGTGTAGATTTGATCCCCCATGGTTGACATTTAGAAAAAAGTTAGGCGACAAGTTTTCATCATAGGTTTACTCCCTATATGTGAGGATTTGATTCCCTTCCTTAGCATTACTGTTCATAAAAAAATCAAAGGCTGATAAAAGGAAAAGTTAATCTGTAAGGCAAGGGTTGGTTTCAATTTTCATGAATTCCGTTGTTAATTACCAATGACATCATGTAATTGACGATTGGATCTTTTAATGATTGTAAGCCGAGATTACACTATACACTCATGGAACTTAATGTTTAGAACATTCTAATTAATGGATTAATAGTTTCCACTTGATTATGAAGTTTACTGTAAGCTTGATTCCAGAAGAAAATTTCACTCACCATTCATGAATCTTAGAATTTTCACATCTCGACTATTTGTTCACAAGTCACTCGGGTTTACAGGAATTGTCTCTTATTTTTGAAAGTATTTTTCACATGTTTTGCTCGGGACTAGCAAAATGCTAGTTAGGGGTTATGTTGAGGGTCAAATATTGCATATCAGACCCCATTTATTGCTTGGATTTATGAACATGATATTGTTTAATAGCTCGATTTAATCGTGTTTATGCTGCAGGTTGAATTTAGGAGCTTAGACTGAAAAATGTGCTAAAAGCATGGATTTGACGCTCCAAAGTCACCAGAGCAAGAGACGGACTCTAGAGGACCAAGAATGAAGAATTTACACACTAGGGATTCGAGGAAATCAAGCCGTTCACGTTAAAGAGGCCCGAAAATGGTCCAAAATACAAGATCACATGGTTTCTGCCATCCAATTGACACGAGACTTTATACCTGGGATGAGGACCATAAATTAACCGTACACGTAAAATTTCATCCATTGAAGACCTCAAGAAGTGCCCCAACTGACAGATTAGCCCATAAATTATTGATTCTGGGCCCACCTGATATCTGAAACTGCCTCAAATTTGGATTCAACGCCTTAATCTGGGAGACAAAATATATGGACGGTGCAGATTTATCTAGAAGATTACAGTGGACCCCACCTTATGTGGAATGTGCACGTGCATAAGTGCACTAGCCGTGCGCTGTACTTCCACCATGGTCAAATGTACCTTTGACCGCACCACTCAGTTGCCAAAATAGAGACGGAAACTCTCTGTTCCGCAAACTGACGGGCCGTCCGTTTTGCAGAAGATAGTGGGTCTATACGTCATCCTTACGACTAATCTAAACCATTCATCTTGTAGATGGCCTCGAATATGACAAACCCATGCATACACACGTATGCGGTATAGAGGCCACAAATGGACTGCCCTACAACGTTCAAAAGTAATTTTATTGTGATTTCTCCACTGGGCCATGTCAATGGACGTTCAAAACCACCCATTCTTGACTGAAATTTCGTCCTAAATCTAATGGACGGTGTGGATTTTCATGAAAGCACCTCTGTGGGGCCCACCGATCACGACAGCGCTGGACGTGCGAAAGGTTACGCACGTCTGCGAAATTCAGTTTTCCAGGCGGTTGTGGCCCACCATCTTTGATCATATAGCAGATCTGAACCGTCCATCGTGTAGGCCAACCAAAATGCTTTCAAGAGACGTTGATTTTACAAAAATAATGCAAGGAACGCGAGAGTTATAAAGCCCCGAACTTAGCTGCGAAAGGCTTTCGCTGCACCTGCGATAGCTTTCCAAATCCGATGTTCACCACTCCAGCAGCTATAAATAGAGTTCCAAAACGTGGAGAAGAGGATGGAAGCGGGGGGAGATGATCTGGGGCAGCCGTGAAGGCCAGAGACGTGGAGAGAGAGAGAAGTGGAGCTATCTTCCTTCCATTGGTTCTTCCCTTTTTCTTTTATTTTCCTTTTTATGAGATTTTAGCATGTCTATGACAGGCTAAAACTCTTAGCTAGGGCTAAGAGGTGAAGCTTGTAGTGTGATGGGAGGGAGTTTATGACTTTGATTTATATTATTTGAACTACTTTGATTATAGTTTGATTAATGAGAATGTTTTTAGTTTTTAATGGTCTGTTGTGATTGAAATTACAATGGGTCTGCGATAGCTTTGAGCATATTCCTTTCCTTTTATGTGCATGACGTCAGGAAGCCCTGTTGTTCACCATCGTCTCATGGGCATGGTCGGATGACGATACCCTTCCTAACCTTCATACATTGTTGAATGATTGGTAATTAGTTTAATTCTGTTTTTACTTTGTCTCCTGGCATGGTTTGGTGATGGAATCCATTCTAATTCATATACCTTTCATCTCTTTAAAACTACCTTAAAGAAAGATCAGTTTAATTTTTATGGTTTCACCTGTCAACTGGATGAAGATGGACTCTAAGTTCAGTTGAGTTTTTGACAGGCATAAGATCTCCCTGATCTCTACAAGTGGATCCTCTGAATCCCTAGTTTCCTACCTTTGAATTCTACATATTTTAGTTTACTATTTCATCATTATTCCTCAAATTCACCTGATTTAGATTTCATCTTTTTCTAGTTCTAAATCTAGTTATTTTCAAATTACGTACAGGTTTCAATCCCTTAAGATTCAACATCGGTCTTACCGAGTTTATTACTACATCACAACCCTATACTTGGGAGTGAACAACTAATTTATGGATTTTTTTGAATTTTAGCGATGAAGTTTTTATTATTTTGTGACGGATCTTATCCATAGCAGATTAACGAAGGATTTTATCCGTCGCAAAAAAAAAAGACCTAGTAAACAGTGACAGATGAAATCCATCATTTATTTGGCTTTACGACGGATTTGGTCCGTCACAAATTTACGATTTTGGTGTATTGTGATCCATGCCGTGTCATTCACCTATAACTCACCTCATGAACCGAATGACCTGATTTTTATCCCATTACATCTACATGCATAAGTATCATAATATTAGATGGTCCTAATTCTTTCACACAACACATCTACACTATCAAGATTTGTCTGATGAGAGGCTTTGATGGGTGTAAGAAAGATAAAAGTCACATGTGAGACTGTCACCACTTTGTCTATGCAGAACACGGATTGCTTCCTACCCCAGCCGGTCTCTGGCTGGGAATGGGCAGGAGCTTTGAGTGCCCACCATGATATCTATGTTTTATCCACACTATCCATCCATTATTTCGTCGAATTTTATGGGAGATGACTAATATTTAGGTAGATCCAAGTCTCAAGTAGACAACACTACATGAAGCGATGATAATGATTCTCACCATTGAAACTTTTCTAGGCCCACTGTGATGTTTATTTCCATCCAACCTATTCATCAAGTTACATAGACCTGGATGAAGACAAAACACAGATATTAGCTTGATCCAAAACTTCCGTGGACTCTAAGAAGTTTTTAACAATAACAGTTTAATCGTCGTCGTTTGGTCCACCTGTTTCTTGGATCTTTCTCAGTTTTCATCTTATATCTTGAAATTCCATGGAAAAATGGATGGACAATGTGGATAAAACCCATACTTCATGGTGGGCACTCAAAGCTCCTGCCCGTTCCCAGATGGAGACCGCCGGTGTAAGACGCAATCCGCATTCATCTATGCCTTGTCTCTTAAATTAGGCTCAAATTTATAGTAATATGTGAATGATCCATTTGTCACCCTATAGACCACACCATCTTCACCTTTACTATTGACTTTTCAACTCTTTAACCTTTTAACGGACTAATTTACCTCTTTGTGAGGAAGAAGTGGGCCATGGTGGTGGGAAAGAAATGTAAGCAGGACAGTGGAAAAGTACTTAATATTCATATGTTAGATTGTAGCCTCTCTTTCTATTGACTCTACAAATAATTACTTTGCTCACCCACAAAGATAGGGTTGATTACAGTGGTGTGAAAGTTATTCAGTTATCCATCCATCATCCCATAAGTCCCACCCTCCAATATTGACTTTTTTATTCACTATTTTGTCTTCTTGTGAGGAAAGTGTTAATCATGGTCGTATAAAAGCCGGTTACATAAGGATCATGCATAAGAATTCCTTGCATCAATCCACCTTGCTGTTGGCCCCACTTTTTTTACGTTGTTAGGTGTTCAGTACTCTTATTTATGATCCGAGGTCAAAATAAAAGTAGGTTGCATCTACTTAGTGTTCTAGATGTCTTAAATTTGTAAACAACAGGGTCTGTTGATGCCATCAGTAGACAATTTGATGTCATCGATCATATGTCAATGCTATTGAGCATATGTTGATCAATCGAAAAAATTCAAAAAAATAATGTTTTGTGGCTGGAATGTTTCGTTGTTTTACTCGATGTCATTAAAGGTATTTGATGCCATTGAAGTCCCATCAAAGCTTTCATTAAGTGCAAGCACGAAATTGTGTAAGTGCTAGATTTGTTTCCTGCTCTAATTATGATAGTATGTGATGTTGTATATATCGGGTGAATCAGAATTTGTGTAGAAAGAGAGGTGTTATGGGCTTTCTAAATTCATTCCTAGGATTTTAAGGGCATAGCTTGGCGTGTGAGGAAGATTCGAGGCTTATTCGAATTGATAATCTCACTCTTGTAATTTTCTACTTTCATAGTGCATCACTGTAACTTTGTGCTATGGTTTTTTCCCACATGGGTTTTTGTAACGTCTCGGAAAAATCCGTACAAAGACCCGAGTACAACCTTAGGTAGAACGACCCAAGGACCGCGTCTGGTTATATAACGTCGATGGAATTTAGTCCAGTAATCTATAGATTAAGCTTGGTCCACCATTTTCACATTTGAGAAGACCTAGAATCAAGAGTACCGCTAGCTTAATGCCACATGAAAACGTATGAGAAATCCCAAGGGCCCATCGCTCTCGGGAGTACATTGAAACTCTGTAATGGACCTAAACTTCACATCGGGGGTCCGATGACCACGAAATTATAGGACTATGTCCTTCCTATTGGACTTGACAACCATCGCAGGAATCAAGCCCAAATAGTGTCTAGAAATGCCCAACTTGAGCCGTGAGTTAAGAGCGTGAGAAACACGAATATCTTTAGAAAACGACCTAAAACTTAAGTGAATTGGGCCATTCGCTCTCATGCGAAATTGAAGAATTTGGACCATTAGTTTGTGACCAAACTTCACCCATGGGGAAAGGAAATTTTTCTGCACATATCCATATAACAGTGACCCCGATTGGACACATATGACCGTTGATCTGAGACAGGCTCTCCAAGGTCAATCGGCTTATCCGATCACACCGAAATTGTGTCCTAGCATGGATCCATTGTCAGGAAGCATACCCTCTAACGTAGATGAGTCGTGGGCATCCCTATGAGCCCTGTTTGTCAAAATAGCCGCCCACGGGGTATAAACCATGTATAAAGTGGCCTTGGGGCCATTTGCATCACGTCTGAGGCTATAAATAGCCTTCATTTCACCCCCTCTCTCCCATATCCGAATTTCACAAGCCCTGGAGGAAGAGAGAGGAGAAAAGAGGAAAGAGAGAGGGAGAAATTTTGGGAGATTGCTGCAGGAATCTTCTCCCACAACTCCACGCACCTGATCACCGCCCGTTTGTGCTACCAAACCTCTTTCGGCTATGATTTCGGGTAAGAAATACTAACCCTAATATTGATGTCAAGTTCCTGAATAGTTTTACAGCGACCTAGCTAATCAATTTCATCTTTAGGTGCCCGACGTTCCATTTTTGGAAACATAGAATTTAGATTGAGTCTGAGTCGATCGTACTAACGAAAGGTGCGGACTATAAACTCTTAGTTTATGGTTTATCAGTGCTTTCATGTCAGCTAATGGTTTATGTCTGTCTTGATTGCTACCGTATTATCTTAAATACGTCGATTTCTGTATGAGATACACCTATGAACTGTGATAAATAAATGATGTAAACTACATGTTTGTTGAAATGTTTAAATGAGAAATTGAAAATGATTTGTGCTTGCCATGATTACTAATCCAGGATTCATCATTGTTATATGCATACAGATTTCCATGTTTGAAGAATTGATAAAAACATGTGTTGTAACTAACGTAATCTATGTGTTTAATAAATAGTCTAAATAAGAAATTGTTGATGATTTGTATATTTTTCTTTATTGTTTGTATTCTATGTCTAAATTAAGATAGGTTTACTTTATTGTCTTATGCATATGTATAATTTCCTCTATGTAACCAATCAATAAAATGCATGTTGTGTTAGCATGGTCTTTATGTTTGATGAAATGCCCAAAGGGGAAATCCTCATGGATTGTTTGTTGAATGTTAAGATAAATATTATATGTGTTTGTTAGCAACATTTAGGGTAGGATTGAGGCTACAAACGTAGTCCAGGTGATTGGTAAAAGTCCTTATTTGGGTGGCCGAATTAGTCTTACCACTACGAGTAAACTTGATGAATACGAGTCACACGACGATTGTCGACAGTGGCTAGGCCATGAGGGGTGCATATACACTTCATGCCGATTAAGTCAGCGTGTGCCCGTACTAATCGAGCTTGCCTAAAAACCCGACTGACCTATTGTGTGTTTACCATATATGGACGCGACTGCTTGAATCTAAGGTACCCCTCACCAATGTAAAGATCTACTTTAATCATAATACCACGATCCTCAAGACTCATGAGCCGAGCATGGTGGTATGGGACACCATGTCTGAGCTGTCGGCCTACGCTAGGGTGATGAGCCTCCCCGTAGTGACCAATGAGCAACTAAGACTCGTGAGCCGGGCATGGTGGTATGGGACACCGTGTTCGTGCTGTCAGCCTACGCTGGGGTGATGAGCCTCCCCGTATTGACCACGAGCACAACTTCTTGCAACTTGCCTATCGTATGTGTTTAACTAGGAGTGACAAACCTACAACTTGCCTATCGTATGTATTTAACTAGGAGTGACGAACCTAGATAGATTCAAAACATAGGAGTAGGACCACTGTGGTTGTCCAATGCTAAATTTTTTATTTGAGTTAATGATATAAAGGGAGGTACCCTAGCTTCCGAAACTTACTATATGAATGAGTTTAATTAATTACTTGGCTAATACGACCATGCATCACACTACATTAGTTAGGATGTGCCAAAAAGGCGTTAGAGTCGCATAGTTAAGGAAGTGTTGTCATATGCGAAATAGGTGGTCGGAGTCACGTGTGAGGGAGCATTGATTGGTGAGGGCATGCATCATTACTTACATCTCATTCCTGCATTAAAAAGAGTAGTTAGGAAGTGATTGTTATGATTGCTTTATTATTACTGCTTTGATTGACTTGATAATATATGTAACTTTTACCTTATAGAACCACTAAGTTGATCACTCACTCCCACTCTGGGATGGTGTTTTAAAACACCAACTAGACTCTGATGTAGATGTAAGTACAGATGACGTTTATGCAATGGAGCAGGACTTCTTGGATGAGGAGGAATTCTCCTACTTCCAACTCTCGGATGAGCCAATCTAGGCTACGTCTCATTACGCAGGGATCACTGGGGCATCTAAGCTTAGTTGGACACATTTACATTTCCACATTTTATTTATTTTGGAAGGATACCTATATATATTGAACCTAGTTACATACTCATACTCTAGAAGAAACCTTTTAAAAAATTTGCATACATATACCGACATGTTTAGAATTCTGCATTTGCTTAACTTAATTAAATCCAGAGTATGATGTCTTGTTTAGTATAATCCCATGCATGCTTAATCATTAACATGAAAGAAATCTGAATATCATCATCCATACGACATAAGTGATGTACAAAATCTCGAGAGTAGAGCTTTGCTCGACCCTCGAAATTTGGGGCGTTACATTTTTCCACATAAAATTCGGCTTATTTGTATTTCAACTTATTTGTGTGATTGAAGTACTTTTCTTAATTCATCTTTCTGTGATTCTGCGGTTTCCAAACAAGTGGTATCAGAGCTAACGTTGGGAAGTAGATTGAATTTAAAAGCATCATATCAATAGTATCTAATCCAAAGTCTGATGTATAAAAATATTATGGAAAAAATAATTTTGAACTATGGAAGGTTAAGATGATCGATCTCCTAGTTGAATAAGGATTGGATGATGCTCTCCTATAAAAGCAACCGAAATTTATAATAGAAGATGAATGGAATAAGATAGATAAGAAAGAGGTAACCTCTATCCAATTGTGCTTAACAGATGAGGTCCTCTATAATGTTATAAGAGAGAAAACTGCAACAAGTACATGTGCGTAGTTAGAGAACATCTATGTGAAGAAATCTCTTGAGAATCACTTGTACTTGAATCTTTAATTATTCAATCTAAAGATGGTGGAGAGGGCTGACGTTGAGTCCCACATCAGTAATTTCAACAAGTTGATTGGTAAATTATTGGATAAGAAGTTATTGATGAAAGATGAGGATTAAGTAAGCATGCTGTTGAATTCTCTCTCGGCTTCATATGAGTCATTCAAATACTCGTTGAGCACCAATAGATCAACAATTAACGTCAAAACCGTTATCTTAGCCCTTTAGTCGAAGGCGATGAGAAAGAAAAACGGTAACGTGGGTGCCTCTACAAATGCATTGGTTAACTGGGGACAAAATTCTAAATGGGATAAAAGATCTTCTCGATAGAGATCCAAATCCAAGGGCAAGGGCAAGAACCAGTTGAAGTGCTGGAATAATGGGATGTTCGTGCACATGAAGAAGGATTCTCAGAATCCTAAGGTAAGAAAAGAGAATTCATATGGTTCTTTCAAGGAGGCTAACACAACATAATCGAGTGAGGAGATGAATGTTAATGATGTGCTAACCACATCTATATCTAGGTATTTCGACAAAGAATGAACTTTTGATACGGGTGCTTCATACCATATCACCCCTCATTGGAGTTGGTTCACCAGTTATATTGAGTGCGATGGTGGGTTTATAGTTTTTCTAATTTCTTCCTTAGCGGAATGCAATGAAACAGTGTCCTGCAGGAGGAGTTTAGAGGTCTTATAGTAGCACGGACCTCTTTTTCGCTAAGTATTTATGGGCAATGATAATGCATGCAAAGTAGTCGGTGTTAGATCAGTGCACATCAAGATGTTTGATGGCATGAAGTGTATCTTGACCGAGGTGAGATATGTTCCTGAGCTGAGAAAGAGTCTGATATCTCTTGGAGCACTCGAGGTGCTTGGGTACAAATTCACCAAATTTAATCATGTCCTTAAAGTTTCAAAATGGTCACTCATAGTCATGAAGGAACAAAGGATCGGGAACCCTTACAAGTTGATCGATTGGGAGCACTTCATCGGGTGGAGTTGCAACATCTATAGCGGATTCCCCGTCTGCACGATGTGGCATGCACATTTGGGCCACATGAGTGAGTGAGGCATGAATATACTTTCTGACCGTTGTTTAATTCTAATTTTTAAAAGTATTAATTTTAGTATATACGAACATCGTATATATGGTAAATAGTCAAGTTATCTTTTAAATCTGGTAAATATGTTTATCGAACATCTCGGCATTCAGGGATCCGAATAATCCCATTTACAGGAGGCTTTAAAGCTTTGCCTTGAGATCTTGTAAGGTGTTCAAAAGAGAAGGCGACTCCGCCACAGCAATGTCTCCAGTAAGGGCCTTCTCGAATGACGAAATGATATCATCGTATGAAAGGGCACCCTCTCCAGGAGTAGCATGAGTCGAAGCCTGGCTCATGGATGCTTGTATTGGAGCAGGTGACAGATGAGAATCGGACTCTACTCCTTCGACTGTTACAGCCTCCCCAACCATGGCAATAGTTTCTTCATGGGTTGAAGATTCGTTGACCGCTAAAGGAACATCTTCCTTATGAAGAGGAACTATTGGCTAGGAATTGGTTTCTCGGCCGAAGAGTGAAGGAGCGGCGCTTCATCTTCTCCCCGATCGGTCACGACGAGAGGACTTTATGGTATGATGATCATGTCAGAATCGGTGGGGAGAGTTGTAACTTTTGAAGGACAATGAGAAGGAAGGTTCTATTACCAACCGTAATTTTAGAATCAACGGTCTAAACTTTGGTGATTTAAGGAACAACGGCCGTTAGTGGGCTTTGTTACAATGGTTGTGCACAACAATTTGTTTGTTTGTAGTTGTCATTTCCCGAGTGACTAGAAGAAAAAAAAAGGGATAGTTAGTCGATATAAAGATAAAACAATTGAAGGTAATTATATATAGGTGAGTAATCTCCACCTCAGTCAGATTGAACAACGTAAGTGATGAATCATTTATCCACAGCCCGAGAATTTTTTATTGTCGTCATTAGTGCTCACCTTGAAGTAAGGAATGGTGGCGGATTGGGATGATAAGGGGTAATATAGTTTTCATCGAAAGGGAGATCATGGTCATTTAACCTTTCCCTATCCCGCTACCATTTGTTCCAGTATTTGTTATAATGAACTTCTTAGTGATGTTTCAAACTTTCTTCATTTTTTTTTTTTTAGTAATTAGATATGAAGTATGGCCTTGGTCGAGGAAGTACACGATGTTCATCGAGGCCTTGGAGATGCTAGCAATGGTCGATCCTCGGTCATTGTCGGTGGAGGAGGATCTAGTAATAAAATGCATAGTGATCAAGGCTATCCAAATTGTTAGTCCCATTGTCATTGAAGAATTATCTTCCAAATCACACTGATCAAGCAATTCTAGTAATCCAATTAATGGCTGAAATAAAATAAAATTTTTGAAAGGTAAAGAATTATGTTAAAAACCACCTGAAGGCAAAGAAAACAAGTTCATATTGGTTATCATTTCAATGGATTTTTTTTGTATTATGCTCCATCCATAGTTGGGTTAGGAATTTGGACAGTTTATGTTGCTGTAAAACTATGTCATGTGTACGATGACATAGTTTATCGAGTGGTGTAGATCATGAGCTTTGGGCTTCACTTCTATGAACTGAATACTTTATCTAGTGGTTTTTGTTGCCTCTCTTAATAAAGTTTCTTTTTGACTTTATCCACAGAATTTTCCATGCATTAATTTGTTGAATGCTACTTTTTGACTTTGTTTTTTTAATTTTTCCTCATGTGGAGGATTTACATCACTTCAGCCTAAATTTAGACCATATAGAGGATTTGTTTTTATTTTATTTTATTTTATTTTACTCAAGACCATTTTCAATTTATTGTAATAAATATTATATTTTTTTTATTGTATAGTAATATAAATTTTGTTTAATATTCAATTTTAATTGTATTACATCATTTTTTATGTTTCAAATATTTTTTAAAAAATACGGGTTTCAATTGAATTATATATAACAAAAAAATTTATTGGCCTGCTAGGGCCTTCAAATCTTTACAAGGACTTTTACCTGTGCTTGTATAGACTTCTATCATTGCTTTTCCGTGACAAAAAGTGTCCAAAAACCATGCTTTTATCGGCGCTTCTTTCAGAATTACCAACAGCCACCGAAACGGTCGGTGAAGTGAGAGCTGGCGCCGAAAAAGAGTACCCGTTATCGGCACTCAAACAAGCACCGGTAAAAGTCGCTTAGCGACGGCAAAGGTTTTGCCAACATACATCTCTACCAGCGCTTGTCTAGTATTGGTAAAGAGAAATGCCGGCAATTTTGGGAGCTTTTAACCGCTGGTAAAAGTCCCTTTGTCTTGTAGTGTGTCCTTTCTAGCCATCTAACATATATTCAACGATCATATATCAACGAAGATTTTTTCAGCCTCAACCCAGTTTTCCTTGGCTCTTCTGCCTCAAAAGTGCAGTTTGTTAAATCATTTCCCCAGTTTTCCTTTATTCATTCGTTGTTAGGTACATACCAATGTATTATTATATTACCCAAACATTGGCCATTGGATTTAGGTCTTTTTCAATCATCCAATTCTTTGGAATTAATGACTTCACCATTGATTGGGCTATTAAAAGATTGTTTAACTAGAACATGGATAGTCCGATCTTCTAAAATAAAATAGTGAAATGATCAAAAGTTTCATGTATTATAGTGGACATATAATCCAACAAACCTCGTGTCACTCTAGTGAAATATCAGGTCAGTGAACTTGTAAGCATGAAACAATGGATAGCAAAAGATCATCAAATGCATAAATTTCTTACAGCCAGTGCACTTTCTTTTGGTCCTCAACTCACACGTTGAAAAAAGTCTCTCGCGTGAGATCGGAGCCACTCATTATGGCATCCACTAAATGAAAAGGAAAGGGCATTCTCCAGAGCAGCTTTGGTGGATCCCTGACTGTGGGACCCACTGTGATGTATGTGCCTTACATCCATGCCATCCACTGTTTTGATAGATAATTCGAGAGCATGATCCAAAAAGAAGCAGATCCATATCTCAAGTGGACCATTAAAAATTTCTCCTGGGCCACAAAAGTTTTGGAAATAGCTGATATTTGTGTTGTCCCTTCATCTATATATTTGTGACCTTATTAACATGTTAGATGGAAAATTATAAACATTCTGGTGGTGGCGCCCAGGAAGTTTTTAATAGTAGGTATTCAATCACCACTATTTCCTCTGGTGTGGTCCACCGACATTTAAATCTACTTTATGTTTAGAATCATGACCTAAAATAAGCTGTCAAAGCAGATGAACGTGTGGATGTAAGGCACATACGTCACAGTAGGCCCCACGATCAGGCATCCACCGAAGCCGCCTCCGCATCCACATTGCCAAGATTCCTTGACTCAAATAACCGACCCTACGTATGTATACACAAAGTGGCGACCGTAACTCACTTTTATTAATCATCTACATCACATCTGGTTTCTGATTTGTGAGACGAAGGCAAAGACAAAGTGGTGACCCCCTGATGAGCTTTGTTCGACTGATCAGAGCCACTCATCAGGCAGTAACGATAGTGAATATGCGTTGCCTAAAAGAATCAGGCCCATCTGATGTTCAGATGGGTGCACCAGCGTATAAAATATGGTGATTGTCAGCCATTTCTATCAATTATTCATTTTCCTGTACAACACTGGCCCATGAATTATAACATTGGCCTGACGCCTGAGCTACGTTATCTACATGGTCTTCACTCCTGGCTCAGTGGTAGACTCACAAGAGTTTGAATGTAGAGGTCATGGATTAAAAATAATAATAATAACTATTGTGGTATTTTGGTGCGATAGTGTGTTAAATAAAAAATAATAATAATTTTTTTAAAAAAAAATAGGGCATCTGCAAAGAGCTGCTTTACGTTACCAATAAGTCGGACTCCCACCTCGTGAGTGGTTCCATGTTTCAGAGGTCTGTCTTGTATAAACCGCACTGTAGTGCTTTCTCTTCCTATTGCTTTTGCATGCCATTGATTGGCTGGCTCGGATTATCTAATTAGGCAGTTTATTATATTTCAATATACGTCTATTTTTTGTAGCCATGATTTTATTAATTATATATGTAGTTATTTATTGTAAAGAACTTCATTTTTTTTCTAAACAAACAAGTTAAAATATAGGACAACTGCTCCTTTAAAAGACGTATCGTATAGCATGGAATCCATTTGGGAGAGAGAAATCCATTGTATATAGTTAGCTTAAGTCACCGGAAATGACGTGGACCAATGAAACCCAACTATAGTGGAATTTCCTGTGCCTTTAACACAGACAATCCACACTCAATTATAATTTATAAGTATAACTTATATATTGATAGGGTTCGGATTGGGTCGAGCAACACAAGACATCAAACCCAAGCCCTACCCAAGTTTTATTGAGTTGGGGTTTGTATAGCCCAAGCCCGAGACCGAACTCGATACATCCTACCCAAGCCCAACCCAATGTCAGGTCGATCATGGGTTGGTCAGGTTGATCCCGCTTGACTTTCAGCCCTATCACCAATCGATATGCACTAGAGGATGATGAGGCAACATCCCAAACACTCCTGGCATGGGAGAGTTATCTCATCGGCCAAGACCATCTATATGAAAGTTTGATCGAGCATGACAAGAATGCCAAGGCTTGGATCGAACAATACTATATGCACCACCATTCAATCAGTAGGTTGTTAATGATCTAGAATTCTAATGATTTCTACTTTCCACTTTCCGAAAGGCTAGTAATGCTCTCAACCTCCTTTATTATCCAAATCGGCCACATGCGATGGTTAACTTCCTTGATTAGTGGGAGAGTCATTACAAAAGGTGGTTGCACAAGTCTCCAAAGTAGATCATCATTCGATTCTCTTCGCAAAGAAAAGAAGAGGTTAGCGTCTTCATTGGCCATCACACCGAGCCGAAAAACAAAGCCAAAGATGAGATCGACCATGCCATCCCCCTTTAAAGCTCTATCGATCGAGGCTATTGCTGTTCTAGCATGTCTGGAGGTCGTGACAAGGATTTTTGCCACTTCTACTCCCCCACTAGTCTCACAGCCTCCACCAGCTCCAAAGAAAATCTTAGACTTGGGAGCTCCACTCAATCGACCTCCCAAGCCTCCTATCTTAGTTCTCTAATGTATCGATCCTCCTCCACTAACAATGACCGAGGATTGACCACTACTAGCAACTCCAAGGCCTCGACGAACATCGGGTACTTCCTCGACCAAGGCAATACTTCATCTCTAATTACTCAAAAAAAAATTGAAGAAAGTTTGAAACATTACTAAGAAATTCATTATAACAAATACTGGAACAAATGGTAGCGGGATAAGGAAAGGTTAAATGACCATGATCTCCCTTTTGATGAAAAGTGTATTACCCCTTATCATCCTAATCTGCCACCATTCCTTACTTCAAGGTAAGCACTAACGACGATAATAAAAAATTCTTAGGACGTGGATAAATGATTCTTCACTTACGTCGTTCGATCTGACTAAGGTGGAGATTACTCATCTAAATATAATTACCTTCAATTATTTTATCTTTATATCGGCTAACTATCCCTTTTTTTTTCTTATAGTCACTTGAAAAATGACAGCTGCAAACAAACAAATTGTTGTGGCACAACCACTGTAACAAATCCCACCAGCAGCCGTTGTTCCTCGGATCACTAAAGTTTAGAGCATTGATTCTAAAATTACGGTGAGTAGAAGAACCTTCCTTCTCATAGTCCTTCAAAAGTCACAACTCTCCCCACTGATTCTGACATGATCATCATACCTTTAAGTCCTCTTGTTACGATCGATCGGGGAGAAGATGAAGCGCCGTTCCTTCACTCTTCAGCCGAGAAACCATATTCCCAACCATAGTTCCTCTTCACAAGGAAGATGTTCCTTCAGCGGTCAATGAATCTTCAGTCCATGAAGAAACTATTGCCATGGCTGAGGAGGCTGTAACAGTCGAAGGAGTAGAGTCCGATTGTCATCTGTCGCCCGCTCCAATACAAGCATTAATGGGCCAGGCTTCGACTATACTACACCTGGAGAGGGTGGCCTTTCATACGATGATATCATTTCTTCGTTCGAGAAGGCCCTAGCTAGAGACGTTGTTGTGGAGGAGTCACCTTCTCTTTTGAACACCTTGCAGGATCTCAAGGTAAAGCTTCAAAGCCTCCTGTAAAAGGGATTATTAGGATCCCTGAATGCCGAGATGTTCGATAAACATATTTACCATATTTAAAAGATAACTTGACTATTTACCATATATACGATGTTTGTATATACTAAAATAAATACTTTTAAAAATTGGAATTAAAAAATGGTCAAAAAGTATATTTATGCCTCACTCGCTCATCTAGCCCAAAAGTGCATGCCACATTGTGCAGACGTGGAATCCGTGATAGTCGTTGCAGCTCCACCCGATGAAGTGCTCCTGATCGATCAATCTATAAAGGTTCCCGATCCTTTGTGCCTTCATGACTATGAGTGACCATTTTGAAACTTTAAGGACACGATATATTTTTGGTGAATTTGTACCCAAGCACCTCAAGTGCTCCAAGGGATATCAGACTCTTCCTCAGCTCAGGAACATGTCTCACTTCGGTCAAGATGTACTTCATGCCATCAAACATCTTAATGTGCACCGATCTAACACTAACTACTTTGCATACATTATCATTGCCCATAAATACTTGGTAAAAAAGAGGTCTGTGCTACTATAGGGCCTCTAAACTCCTCCCTCAGGACACTGTTGTTTTGCATTCCGCTAGGGAAGAAATTAGAAAAACTATAAACCCACCTTCACACTCAATGTAACTGGTGAACCAACTCCAATGAGAGGTGATATGGTACGAAGCACCCGTATCAAAAATTCATTTTGCGTCAAAATACCTAGATTTAAATGTGGTCAGCATGTCATTAACGTTTATCTCCTCACTTGATTATGTTGTGTTAGCCTCCCTAAAAGAACCATATCAATTCTCTTTTCATACCTTAGGATTCTAACAATCCTTCTTCATGTGCACGAACATCTCATTATTCTAGCACTTCAACTTGCTTTTACCCTTGCCCTTAGATTTAGATCTCTATCGAGAAGATCTTTTATCCCATTCAGAATTTTGGCCCCAGTTAACTAATGCATTTGTAAAGGCACCCACATCACTGCTTTTCTTTCTCATCGCCTTCGACTAAAGGGCTAAGATAACGGTTTCGATGCAAATTGTTGATCTATTGGGGCACAACAAGTCTTTGAATGAGTCATATGAAGTCGGGAGAGAATTTAATAGCATGCATACTTAATCCTCATCTTTCATCAATTCCTTCCTATCCAATAATTTACAAATCAACTTGTTAAAATTACTGATGTGGGACTCAACATCCGCCCTCTCCACCATCTTTAGATTAAATAATTGAAGATTCAAGTACAAGTGATTCTGAAGAGATTTCTTCCCATAAATGTTCTCTAACTACGCACATGTACTTGTTACAGTTTTCTCCCTTATAACATTATAGAGGACCTTATCCGTTAAGCACAATTCGATAGAGGTTCCTGCTTTCTTATCCATCTTATTTCATTCATCATCTATCATAAATTTCGGTTGCTTTTATAGGAGAGCATCATCCAATCCTTATTCAACTAGGAGACCGATCATCTTAACCTTCCACAGTTTAAAATTATTTTTTCCCATAATATTTTTATACATCGGACTTTTGATTAGATGCTATTGATATGATGCTTTTAAATTCAATCTACTTCCCAATGTTAGCTCTGATACCACTTATTTGGAAAACGCAAAAGCACACAAAGATGAATTAAGAAAAGTACTCCAATCAGACAAACAAGTTGAAATACAAAAAGACCGAATTTTATGTGAAAAAACCCATGTGGGAAAAAAAAACCATGGCACAAAGTTACAGTGATGCACTATGAAAGTAGAAAATTACAAAAGTGAGATTACCAATTCAAATAAGCCTCAAATCTTCCTCACAAGACAAGCTATGCCCTTAAAATCCTAGGAATGAATTTAGAAAGCCCAAAACACCTCTCTTTCTACACAAATTTTGATTACACCCGATATATATAGCATCACATACTATCACAATCGGAACAGGAAACAAATCTATCACTTACACAATTTCATGCTTGCACTCGATGACAGCTTTGATGGGACTTCATGGCATCAAATACCTTTAATGACATCAAGTAAAACAACAAAATGTTCCAACCATAAAACATTGATTTTTTGAATTTTTTCAATTGATTAACATACGCTCAATGGCATTGACATATGCTCGATGGCATCAAATGGTTTATCGATGGCATCGACAGACCCTGTTGTTTACAAATTTAAGACATCTAGAACACTAAGTAGATGCAACCTACCTTTATTTAGACCTTGGATCATAAATAAGAGTACTGAACACCTAACAATGTAGAAAAAGTGGGGCCCACAACAAGGTGGATTGATGCCAAGAATTCCTTTGCATGATCCTTATGTAACCAGCTTTTATACAACCATGACTAACACTTTCCTCACAAGAAGACAAAATAGTGAATAAAAAAGTCAATATTGGAGGGTGGGACTTTTGGGGTGAGGGATGGATAACTGAATAACTTTCACACCACTGTAATCAACCCTATCTTTGTGGGTGAGCAAAGTAATTATTTGTAGAGTTAACAGAAAGAGAGGCTACAATCTAACATATGAATATTAAGTACTTTTCCACTGTCCTACATACATATCTTTCCCACCACCAGGGCCCACTTCTTCCTCACAATGTGGTAAATTAATCCAATGAAAAGTTAATAATGGACTAGAAGGGTTGAAAAGTCAATAGTAAAGGTGAAGATGGTGTGGTCTATAGGGTGATAGATGGATCATTCACATATTACTATAAATTTGAGCCTAATTTAAGAGACAAGGCATAGACGAACGCGGATTGCATCCTACACCAGCGGTCTCCATCTGGGAACAGGGAGGAGCTTTGAGTGCCCACCATGAAGTATGGGTTTTATCCATCCCGTCCATCCATTTTTCCATGGAATTTCAAGATATAATATGAAAACTAAGAAAGATCCAAGAAATAGGTGGACCAGACAACGGGATTAAACTGTTATTGTTAAAAACTTCTTAAAGTCCACGGAAATTTTAGATCGAGCTAATATCTGTGTTTTGTCTTCATCCAGGTCTGTGTAACTTGATGAATAGGTTGGATGGAAAATAAACATCACGGTGGGCCTAGAAAAGTTTCAACAGTGAGAATCAATATCATCGCTTCTTCCTATAGTGTGGTCTACTTGAGAATTGGATCTACCTAAATATTAACCATCTCCCATAAAATTCCACGAAATAATGGATGGATGGTGTGGATAAAACCTAGATATCATGGTGGGCACTCAAAGTTCCTGCCCGTTCCCAGCCAGAGACCTACGGGGGTAGGATGCAATCCATGTTCCGCATAGACAAAGTGGTGACAGTCTCACGAGTGACTTTTATCTTTCTTACACCCATCAAAGCATTTCATTAGACAAATCTTGATAGTGTAGATGTGGTGTGAAAGAATTAGAACCATCTGATGTTCTGATACGTATGCATGCAGATGTAATGGGATAAAAATCAGGTCATTTGGGTCATGAGGTGAGTTACAGGTGAATGATATGGCATGGATCACAATATGCCAAAATCACGAATTTGCGACCGATCAAATCTGCCGTAAAACCAAATAAATGATGGATTTCGTTCGTCGCTTGGTCCGTCACTGTTTACTGGGTGTTTTTTTTTGTGACGGATATAATCCGTCGTTAATCGCATATTAGCGACGGATAAGATCCGTCGTAAAAAATAAAAAATTCGTCGGTAAAATTAGAAAAAACCCTCTCAAATTAGTCGTCATTAAAAATATTAGCAACAGATAAGGTCCGTTGCTAATATGAGTAGAGCAACGGACCTCAAATCCGTCGTTGATTTTCAGCTTTTTCAGAAATTAGCGACGGATTTGGTTCGTCGCTAAAATATCGATAAAAAAAATATCGTTAAATTTTTTATTTTATTTTATTATTATTTTTTTGAATCTTACACCTGATAGTCATTTAAAAAATAATTCGCATGATTGTTTAATAAGAATCCCATTAACAAAATTGGTAACAACTCAATTCAATAAAGAGGAAATGGCCTAAGTGGGGTTAACCCAAACAGCAATTCCCATAGTTTCAAGTTGGACGTGAAACATGGAATTGCAAAGAGAGTTTGGTTGTTGCTATGTCTCACATCCACTATAGTCAACACACAAATGGTTGACGGAACATGGTACATGCCTCAAAAAAGTTGGATACTAAAGTAGATGGCATGACTTCAGGAAATAATTACTAACATTAGGATAATTAGAAATTTGGGAGATGCTTAATAATAAAATTTAGCTCATTCAGGAGCTAGTACTTGGCGAATGCTCAAATTAAACCTACATAAATTATAGAAATAATCAAAGACTATAAAGTTCTTCCATACCTCAAATGTCATATTACGGTAAGAAGGTGCCCATTCTTGAACAATGCATTTCGCAAAGATTCTTCATCAGCATTCGGAGGGACTTGGATATCAAAACCTGCCTCTGCTTCAGATGGCTGCAGATTCATGACAAAACCCTGCTCAAAGAAAGTAGTCATTGGTGAGAATAGGGAAAATATTAGAAAAACCACGTAATAACTTACAATCTACTTCCTCAATGCATTATATAAGAGAGTTCTATTATTGCACAAGGTCTGCATGTTTTGAAAGCAGTAGAACCTGCTCATGCCTATAGCTAGATTACAATATTAATAAAAGCCATGAACCAAAGTTCCTATGTACAGAGGATGAACCTGAAGCTAAGCCTCTGAAGGATTCAAAAATGAATCATAACCCCACATGAGAACATGGAAATAACAAGAGGAATGAATAGTAAATCGTAAGGGGTGATTCTTCAAATCAACAGCCATTAAACATATGTTAGTGGAGCAAAAAGGAACTGTGAACCCTATTTCAAGGAATACCAAAAGCAATTCCCAATCATCTACAAGTTGTAGCTCCCTATTTCATGCAAAAACATAAAGAAACGTAAGAAAAACAAGATAAATCTTTAGGGTCAACAACAAACCCACACTACTTGAATAGCCTGCATGAAACATTCCTATGATGTTGAGAAATTCAAAAGCTAAAAAAGTTCATGTTGGACTGAAAGAGTGTCGCGCCTAACCCTTAAGAAACCTTTCATGTCAGATGCAAGATCACAACCTGGCTATATGCCCATATGTCCCACACATTTTCCCCCCTTTTATTTTAGGCTTTCCTCTAGCCTCTTTGGTTCGGTCTTTCTTGTTTTTTGTTTTCAGAGTTACGAGCTACGGTTTAGTTGAAAGCTGGTGCTGTGGCTAGCCTTTTTTTTCTTTTTTCTTTTAGTAGCTGTTGTTCACTTCTTTCTTTGAATAAATTTTGACTTTTTCCTTCTTTTTTTATTCAAGTAACATGACAAGTAGAAAGTGAGTATTGATTTCCTCTCCCTATATACTTTTTCTTTTTCTTGTAACATGACATATAGAAAGTGAGTAATGGTTTCCTATCACCAGATACTAGCTAAGCTTAACACACCATAAATATGTCAAGTGTGTAGGACATTCAATCCATGCATGAGGTGCGCCCACTGTGAATATCATCAGATAAAAAATCACATTGGCCTACTCGTAAGATTGGATACTGTGTATAAAAGCAATGGACAACAGACCTACCCACAAGCAACTATGTGGCCTGCCTGGTGCATGAGAATGAACTACCTATGACAACATGGCACCATGTCAAAAGAATAGTAACACACTAAAACCCTCATCTTATAATTTGAAAACAAAATCCAAATAGGAAGTGAGAAGAGATACCACATAAAGGAAATGGACTCCGATGCTACCATCTGCACATCCATCTCCCATTTACGTGTGTCATCAAGGCTTCAGAAAATTCCAGGTATTATCCAACAGGAAGCAGATCAACCAGGACAAGTCAAAATTACACCAAAAATGATAATAGAGAGGGAAGAAGAGACTACAAAACTCCTTGGAAGGATAGCCGATCTTGTAAGGTATCAAAAATGGATGTGGCTGCTGCATTTTGCGGAAAGGTTAGCTAGAAATGGCCAAACAATTCACCGTCCTTCGCCTAAGATGTAGCATCAGCATACCAAGCTTAAAAATCCATCAGTAGTGCACAATGTATGAATTTAAAGAAAATGGTAGCTCTAAAAACATCCATAGAACAATGTATCAATTATGTTGAGGCCCATCACAAAAAACATTTTGGGTCATTGAAAAGGACTTGATCTAGTAGCTTGACGCCCAACATATCCTGTTATGATACATCAAGGAAGTACTTTAGTACAGATTTCACTTGATGAGCAATTCCTATCTGCTATCGGCATGCCCGAAAATTCCAAATGGTCCAGTTCCTATCAGGTGCCGACAACCGTTCTTATCTTTACTATTCTTAATGCCGGCCTGCTGCATGCATTTATAACAAATTCAATTCATATGAAAATTAGCAATTACACAAAAACAAGATTCAATGAAAGAAGACTTGCCTGCATATGGTCAAGCCATAAAATAAGGCTAAAAAGAGCTGCACCAATAGACAGCTTCCTAAAATCAACTCTCCAGTCCTTGTCTACCACCCTACATCATGGAAAAGATCACAAGGTGTCCATAAGACAAGCCAATGTGCATTTAATACTACCAATGGCTTTAATTTCCACCATGCTTCTAGAATAATAGATGTATGCGTCTTTATATATTAAGCCTATTGACAGGATCTACTATGGTTGAAATACAACCTCTAAAAAAGAACTCAGTTGATATAAATTATTTAGAGACAATTTGCTGAAGTACCATCTACCTATAACTATATGGTGTTGTAGAGCCGTACAGTTGTGAAAACATCTAAAAGAAAAATGATGGTTATATATTTCCATTCTAACAGATCCAATTGAACCTGGGGGGTGTCAAGTCCACCCTTGAACCTCCATAGTATAGATATCCACAAGGACAGCCTGTTTGGCAAGCAATGCATCAATGGAATTCTTTTGTCAATGAACTTGTATCTCTAAACATAAAAAATCAAACAGAAAAATGGAACAGAGTAAAAAAAGAAGTCTAACATGATGTTTGTAAAAATAAAAAATAAAAAAACAAAAAAAGAATTTGGTAATGATAATGATTTTGGTGTAGTGCACTCTTCGACTTCAAACTACTTGCACCCAATTCAACACTAGGGTTCTTGATTCAAGTAGACAAAAGGAAGAGCACAAGCACTTTCTGTGTAAGACCTGTATCCTAGCCCGTACCATTCTATAGGCTTTCACGGTCCTCTCGGTTGAATTCTAGTGACCCACGATCTGCTATCGACATTTGTTCGCAATCCTGAGTCATGTCCCGTATATCAGAGTTGTCCTGACTCGAAACTTGTACCCTAGCAACAGCACCGTCACCGCAGTTCCAACGCCGCGTCTCGTGCGTTAATGCGACGCTTAGATCATAAGTTGTGGCCCGTGCATTGTAATGACTGTAAACTACACGTTGTGGGACCCACCTATTACAATGGCATAATTTTCTAAGCCATCATGAGGTGATGTGCTAGGTAATCATTTTCTCTCCTTTTTCCAAAAGTCAACACCCTCCCTTACCAAGCAATTAATGATGGCCTTACATCATTAATTCAAGCCATGATCTTTTCCTCTCTCCTATCTCTCTCTTTCCCTCCCTCTTTCCTTTTCATTCTCCATTTCAAGGGCCATGGACGTCCAACCCATCCCAAAAATCCAGCCCTCCCACCTTAGATCCCCACCAATCCAACCTCTTGATCGTCATCTTCACCGTTGAAAGAGATTCATAGAAGCATTGGAGTATATGGGAAGAAGAAAAAGAGTAAAGTGGGTGCCTTTATTCCTATCTCTCTCTCTCTCTCTCTCTCTCTCTCTCTCTCTCTCTCTCTCTCTCTCACTTTTGTTGTGTGTGACGATGTGCTGGTGTGGCCCACCCGGATGTATCCCACTTGATATATGTTTTATCCACACCATCCGTGCATTTGGTGGCCCACCTAGCAAGGCTCACCTTATGTATGTGTTGCGCCCAAACCGTCCAGCGTCCAGGGACGCTGGACGTGAAGTGAAAACAAAAATATCAGTTTTATTCTAAACGTTATGGTGGACTATTCATGTAGGCCTCACCTTGATGCATGGCTTGAATCCATGTTGTACATCCTATTTCTTAGCTCGTTTTAGGCATTGAGCCAAAAAATGAAGCACATCCGATTTTCCAACGGGCCATAGTGTCAAAAATAGTGGTTTTTACCGTTAAAATCCACCTTGATGTTTCTACCCGCCAAAACACATCACATATTGGGCTTATTTGGTCTGTCTTGAGTCCTGAAATCCAGTGGTTGGGTTGGATTCACCTGATGCGGGCCCTGCCTAGGAAAAACTACACATAAACCCAAAATAAAAAAAATAATAATAAGTAGTAGGGGCTGCTGCTGACGTCTAGAGGACATGTAGAAATGTCCTGCTGCACTGGGACGGTCGGCCAGGGACCATAGGTCCCCAAACATAGGCCCCACCGTGATGTGTGTGGACATCAATACCGTGCTTTTGGTAACCCCTTTAGGGCAGTGGGCCCCCTCCAAAAATTAGCCGTATGTAGTGCTCAAGTGGCCCACATCACAAGGAACAATGTGATTAAACGTCTACCATTGGAACCCTTTCTGGGTCACAGAAGTTTTGGATCATTATGAAATTTGTTTTTCCTCTGTACTCAGGTCCCTCTGTGACCTTATTAACAGATTGGATGGAAGATAAACGTTATGGTGGGCCCCACGAGGGACCCACCTTGATCCATGTGCCATGCTAAGAGCCCCACCATCTAGAGAAATCTGGACGTTGCTAAGGGACCACCGTGATGTATTTGTTCACACTATTCGTCTGGATAGTGTGTTGTGGGCCACTATGATGTATGTTGTGTATTCACGTCGTTTATCCATTGATGGAGTGGGCCCGCTCCACACGTGTGACACGTGTGGGTAGGTGGGACCCACCTTAATTTATGCATTGTATATCCAAGTCGTTTGTCCCTGGACGGTGTACCGTGGAGTACACGCTGACGTATGTGATTTCAGTCATGCCATTCACCTTACTTACTGGACAGGTATGGTGGTATGGTCCACCATGATATATTTGTTCTATCTCCACTCTGTCCTTGTCCAGGACCGTGGACCCCACGGTGATGTATGTGCTACACACACCATCCATCAATGAGGACCCCACCTTAGTGTACGTGCCTTACACCTAACCCGTCCATTCAACCAAGCTTCTGGACAGTAACTTGGTATATTTTTTTAAGAAAATATAATAATAATAATAATAATAATAATAATAAATATATATATATATGTATATAAAATAATATATATATATATATAATATTATATAGGTATGTGGTGGGCCCCATGTGAGACCCACCTGCTGGACGAACTGGTTGGGATCCCCACACCAGCTATGTAGCTGTGTAATGACATCACCAAATTTCATGGGACCCACCTTAATAGTATGTGTTTCATCTGCATCGTCCATCTGGATGATGCCGTGTACTGCCCCACCATGATGTAGTGTTGAACTTACACCATCTGTGCAGTGGCCCACCTTAATGCTTGTGTCTATCAGGCCAACCATCTGTTGAAAACACGCCGCGATCTATGTTTTGTATTCCACATTGTCTAGTCCACTGGGCGTGCGGCCCACTCGATTTATGTGTTGTATATCCAAGTTGTTCATCTAGTGGCCCATTTGGAGGTGCAAGCTCACCTGCTATATGTGTAGGGCCACCATGATGTATGAGTTACATCCAAACCGTCCATCCAGTGGCAAGCTAGCCTTAAGGCTTGAGGCAAATGAGGCAGATCTACCTATTAAGTGGACCACATAGTAAAAAGCAGTGGGGATTGAGTGTCTGCTATTGAAACCTTTTGTTGTCACAGAAGTTTTGGATCATTAGGAAATTGTTTTTCCTCTTAATTCAGGTCTATGTGACCTTATGATTAGATTGGATAAAAAATAAATGTTATGGTGGGCCTTGAGATTTTAATGGTGGAAATCATCGTCACCACTGTTATTTGGAGTGCGGTCCAATTGATCTTTTGATATGATTCACTTTTTATAATACCCTAGATTGATCTCTAAAAATAGATGAATTGTGTTCGGCCCATTTGAATTGGCCCATTCAACTCGGCCCATTCAACTTGGCCCATTTGAATTGGCCCATTCAATTCGGCCCATTCGACTTGGCCCATTGATTCGGCCCATTTGGTAAGGCCTGATGTGATGTACTTGGAGCCCATTTGATAAGGCCCGATGGAATAAATGAGGCTCGTTGTTGAGGCCCACCTTGATGTGTACAAGGCCATTGTTGAAACCCACCTTGATGTATGTGTTGGTGGTCCACGTGTACGTGGACCCGACCTTTGATGTATGTATTATATTCCACGTCATCCACCTGTTTTATATCCACACCGTCCATTAGCAAAGGACGATGGGACTCTACCTGACGTATGCGTTCTATTCATACCGTCTAGTGGGCCACCCCACACGTGTCACATGTGTGGGCAGGTGCGACCCACCTTGATTATGTAATGTATTCCACACAATCCATCTGTAATGGAGCACACCTTGACGTTATGTATTTTCAACCACGCTGTTCATTCCGTTTGCTGGAAAGGTGCAGCCCACCATGATGTATGCTTAATATTTTCACTGCCTATTTGACAGTGGGACCCACTTTGAGGTACTTCACAGCCACGCCGTCCATCCATTTTGGCTACCACGTGAGGCCCAGTGATGTGTATGGAGCCCATTTAGAATGTGCAGGGCCCACCCCGATATGATAAGGCCCTTGTGTAAGGCCCATTGTGATGTATTTATGGCCTTTGAATCAGGCCCATGTGATGTATTTATGGCTCATTGATGCAGCCCACTTAATGTATATTTGAGGCCCATATGTGAGGCCCATATGTGGTGTATATCAGGCCCAAGTGGTGAGGCTCGGTGTGATGTATGAGGCCCATTTGGTGCAACCCATTGATGCGGCCCACTTGGTGTATATGAGGCCCATATGATGAGGCCCGACTTGAAGAACACGAGGCCCTTATGATGTGTATTAAGCCCTTATCGTGTGGCCATTGGGACATGTATTAGGCCCATGACACATGGCCCATTTGATGTATTCGAGACCCAGATACGTGGCCCATTGGATGTATACGAGACCTATGTGTAGGGCCCACATGTTGTATTTGAGGCCCATGAGCAAAGCCCACCTGTTGTGTATATGAGGTCATTAGTACAGCCCATTGATGCGGCCCACTTGTTGTATTTGAGGCCCATGGGTTATGGCTCATGCAATGTATTTGAGGCCCATGTGCAGGGCCCACCTATTGTGTATGTAGCTCTTGTATGAGGCCCATTGTGATGTATAATAAGCCTTTGTGTAAGGCCAAGGGCCCACTTTATGTTTGGCTTTATGTGGGTCATTCTTTAGGGGCAATGTTGGTTAAATGTCTACATTGTCGAGGTTGATTGTCGATGGCGGTTATTGATACCGATTATGAGTATGCGACTGCATAGCATCATGATACATGGTCATACACATCATGTGTATGTTTATAGTGAGATGTGATTGACCCTTGCATATGTCATAGTATAGATGGTTTATGAGACTCCTTGATAGGTGTAATTATCCCACATGAGTGCACGGTATGTGCAAGAATAATGCATGATTGGACTACATAACTCATGCATCTTGCATTGTGTGATTGTGATTACTATACACACTAGTGACACCAGGGCTGTGACATCCACAGGCATGTCATGGATGGCCAGATGGGACACCGAAAATATTTGGTTCCAGCATCTGGGCACTTTGGATGTCCGTGGGTGAAAGTCCCTAAACTTCCGAGGCCAGGAGATGCCCCAACATTGAGACCGAGTAGATACATGAGCGCCCGAGTGCCGAATACCAGGAGGCCACGTCTCCCACTATGTCGTGGTCAGTTGGGAGGGGATGTGGCCTTACCCGCTCAAGCGTAGGGGGCATAGCTAGGCTGAGTTTGACCAGCTCATGAATGGGTCCGCTATCGACATGCCGGGTAGATATTGCCTGACTACTGGTTAGGTGAATAGTGAGGTTTCTTTCACTTGCATAGTCACGTATCAGTGAGCGGCGATTTGCATGTAGAGTGTACTAGACCCCGGTGATGATCCCAAAGATGAACTGTACTGATATGTGGACTTATTGAGCAGAAGTTACATACTCATCCATTCATTCATTCACTATCCACTCGGGCTAGTGGTGCACAACTATTTGTATATGTACCTTCGTAATGGCCAGGATTTCGGTTGGGACAAGTGACTAATCTAAGATCAAGAGTTTACCATATTGAGTCTGATTATCCAAATTTAGGTATGAGACTGGTTTGGATAGAAGTCCCTTATGATGGACCCCATAGCTTGCGATACTACGTACTATCATCCCGACTTCACACTTCAGCATGGTCATTCTATCCGCACCGCATATTGCATTACATCCACGGCATATGGCATTTTGGCTTACTATGTTTTTGCATTTATTTGGTCTAGATATGGCTGACAGTATTCGTGAACTCATCAGGAATTGTATATTGCATTGCATCCTCAGCATCTAATATTTGGCTCTTTATGACTCCTCATTTGCATAGCTGATATGTATTGCGTACTCTGATATTGATTGACTCATGAACTTGTCAGTATTTTCACTTTACTTTGATATCGTATGATTCATGATCTTACCAGTATTTCCGATATTATATATGGCGTTGTGTTAAATACTTGGCACTTACCTTGTGCGCACACTTACACTGCCCTCTAAGCTTTCTATAAGCTTATGCACGATAGATGCGTGCAGGTGATGTTAGGTTGCAGCAACGTGGAGCTTGGAGCATGTAGCTAACTTTTGAAGCTTTGATTTTGACATATGCATTTCTCTTTCAGTATTGTAATCAAATGTTTATATTAGTGGATATATGATGATGATGTTGCTTTTGTGAATTGGGTAAACTTGTGGTTATGCTTTAATGAGACAAATTAATGTTGAAAATCCTCCTTATAGGATCCCAGGATCGGAACCTGGCATATGGGCGATGAGAGCTAAGAATGGGGTATTACGGAGGCTGTCGGCACCGGATTCGGTGATCGGGATTCCTATGAATCCGATTTTGGGTTTGGGGCGTGACATCCTAAGCTCTTACATTTTCAAGAAGTGGAACTTTAACAAGCTTCCAAAGCAAGCTCACTTGAACAATGAAATGGACAACTTAGCAATTACACAAAAACAAAAATTATAATGTACATCCTCAGAAGGTTAATAATGCTGAGATTGACTCCTCAGTCTTAATGGGTTAAGACATAGCATGTAAATGATAATGACAGTTATCAAACAAGAAGTATCACCTTTCTTCAGTCTATTTTAGGCAAATGATTTTGGCCAACTACTTTCCAAAGTTCTAACTCAAAACTAGCTATTGACAAGTTTTTTAGGCTTTCAAGATCATCTATAGATAACACATCTTCTAACTCCTTCATGCATGTGTGCAGGCACATACAAACAAATGGAGCTAGATCGTCTTTTACCTGAATATATGTACAGAAAAGGAGGAAAGCCAAACCTCAATTTCAGACAAGTAGGCTTCCCTTTCCTCATGTTTAGTTTTCAGAGCATCAGACAGCATATCTATATCCCTGAAATATGAATAAAGGCTGGACATATGTGATTCTTGCTCAAAATTATTTATGACAAATAACCACAGTTTCAATGAGGGCCCTTCATGCATATATGCAGGAGAAACAAGACGTGTTGGAAATCCATCCAAACCATTCATCAGATAGTGACCACCATGATCAACCTGCTTTATCTAAATGCAATTTCACTGATTCTCAACAATGCGAAGTAATGCGCCGTAAAATCCCCAAATCCCTAAATGAGGGTCCACATTGAATTAGGAATCCACAAATTGCTAAATCCCTAAATCAGTATTGAGATTGAGAGAAATTGAGAGAGAGAGAGAGAGAGAGAGAGAGAGAGAGATACCTCGTGGTTGTGAATGAGCTAGCCTTCAACCGAGCTTCAGAGAGAGGCTCGTGCATGGGTAGGGCGTTCGACAACAGTGGATCTGTGGTGGAGAGATCAGAGAGAGAGGAAGAGAGAGAGAGAGAGAGAGAGAGAGAGAGAGAGAGAGAGAAGAGAGGAGACACTGAAAGAATTAGGGCAATCTCTATGGACGCCCTAATTTCCTCAATGTCACCAAGTTCTGTGGACCCCACTATGATGTATGTGTTATATCCACACCGTCCATCCATTTTGAGATATCATTTTAAGTCATGAGCCAAAGAATGAGGTAGATAAAAATATGTAGTGGACCCCACCACAGAAAACAACGGGGAGAGTGATTCCCACCGTTGAAACTATCTTAAGGCCCATCATAATGTTTATTTGAAATCTAACCTATTCAAAAGTTAAAATAGTCATGAAATAAGGGAAAGCACAAATATCAGCTTGATCTAAAACTTTTGTGGCCTTTAGAAGTTTTTAATGGTGGGCGTCATGTCCCACTGTTTTCTGTTTTGGGGTCCACTGGAGCTTTGGATTTAACTCATTCATTGGATATTGCCCTAAAATGATCTCTCCAAATGGATGGAAGGTGTGGATACAAAACATACATCATGGTGGGGCCCACGGAACTTGCTGACATCACTTCAGTAGCTAGTCTCGCTACTCCTCCTGACACCAGCCCCGTGGCTGGTGGTCGGTGCTTTGTGGGCCCCACCATGATGTACGTATTTCATCCATTTTTAAAGATCATTTTAGGAATTTATTTGAAAAATGAGAGGTATATAAATCTCAAGTGGGCCACACCACATGAAAACAATAGTGATTGAATATCCATCATTAAAATCCTCCTAAGGCCCACTGAACTGTTTATTTGACATCCAATTTATTTATTAAGTCATACAGGCCTATATGAAGGGGGAAAACAAAAATCATCTCGATCCAAAACTTTTATGGCCCCCAAAATGCCTTTAATGGTTAACGCTCATTCAACACTGTTTCTTGTAATGTGGTCCATTTCAAATTGGGATATACCTCGTTTTTCGTCTTATGCCATAAGATGATCTTTAAAAATAGATGGACAGCAGGGATGAAACACATACATTATGGTGGGGCCCACAAAGCACCGACCACCAGCCATTGGCTAGTGTTAGGGAAAGTAGCCAATCTGTTCCCCTTATTTGTAGTGTGGTCCATTTAATCTTTCGATATGATTCATTTTTTGGATAATTCTCTAAAATGATCTCGAAAAATGGATGAACAGTGTGGGTTTATCCCAAGTGGACCATGCCACACGAAACAGTGTGGAATAATAATTTCCACCGTTGATACCTTCCTTGGGCCCATACTAATGTTTATTTGCCATCCAACCTGTTCATCATATCAAAAAGATATGAATGAAGAGAAAACACAAACATCAACTTGATCCAAAACTTCTATGGCCTCCAAGAAATTTTCAATGGGGTGGTGGAGGTTCAATCATACTATTTCCTGTGGTGTGGTCCACTTGAGCTTTGGATATGCTTCCTTTTTGTTCTTTAGACCACAAATTATCTGTTAACATGGATGAATGAAGTGGATAAAATAAATAAATAATGGTGGACGCCACAGAGTTTACTCTGGTAAGGGTTATGAGTGACTCACCTAAATGTAGTGGAGAGGGGTTTCCTTAAAACATTCATAATCATATATTGGACTTGCCTAAATGTGATTCACATATCCAACCCACTCATTGTGTGTCCCACTTGGATGAGGGGTCAGACCAAGTTTCAGCCGAATCCAAAACTCATGTGTGCCCCACCAAGTGCTTTTATATTTTTTTAGGATGTCTTCACATGGTTTTAGATGGTATGGCCCACGTGAGTTTCGTATGCGGATGATTTTTGAGATATCTCATAACCTAAAGGGGACACATCAAATGCATGGTGTTGATGTTCGACACACATTATCATGGGGCCCACAAAACTTACTAACATCAATTCTTAGGTTCTAATGAGATCAATAAGTTGGGTCACAATTTTGACCAGAATATTTAGCCCATTTTACATGTCTGGTCCATTCACTCTATTTTACTGACCAATACCCTCAATTTGACTAGTTACTCGCCCCGATCAGGCTACATATGAGAAAGATATTGGGCATAAAGATTGATCAACAATTTGAGTGAAATTTGATTTAAACATTTAAAGTTAAACTCTTCAATCTATACTAATTAGCTTGTCCAAAAATGGTTAAAGTTTCAATTAGTGGATGTGCCTGATAATTTAGTAAAAAATATTATTATTTTTTTCGTTGATAAATTTCAATTTCCAATTAAAAATAACATTTTTTTCAAAATGTATATTTTTTTACTTCTAATTTTTCTTTCAAAACTTTTAACAAAATATCATTTTTATTATAAAATATTTCTAAAAAAAATTAAAATACAAATTCTAAATTTTTATTTTCAAAATCTCAAAAAATTTCTCAAATTTTAATTTTTTTCTCAAAAATTTCGAAATGTCAATTTTTTTTTTCTTCAAAAGCATCATTTTGCTTTCAACTTTTCAATTTTTATTTTTACAATAATATATTTTTTATCAAAATCTTAGTGTTTTTATAAATAACTTTTTCTTTTAATTTCAAATTTTGAACATTTTCGATTATTTTTCTAAATCACAATTTTTTTCAACTTCTTTATTTTTCATTTCAAGATGTTTGTTTTTTGTTAAAGTATCGATTTTTTAATATCGTTTTATTTTAAAATTTTCAATTCTTTCGAACTTCTCCATTTTTTTTTTAAAGCATTTTTTTCGAACTTGTCAATTTTTATTGAACTTCTCGATTTTATTTTATTTTTCAAAATACAAACTCTCATTTTCTTTTTCAAAATATTTTCATTTTTCAACATTGTCAAGATTTTCACAATTTTTTTAACCTTTTTAATTTTCTTTTTCAAGATATTATTTTTTTCTCGAAATCAAATTCTTTTTTTCAAAATTATCAACTTCACTCAATATTCTTTTCTTTTTACCCACAAAACAGATTTTTATTAAATCACGATTTTTTTTTTTTCAAAATCTCATTTTTTTTCTCACACATTGTTAAATGTTTTAAACTTCTCAATATTCTTTTTCATGTGATATTACAAATCATTTAAATATTAGTTTTAAATTTATATTAAAAAAAAAAAAAAAAAAACTAATTTCACACTTTTGATATGAAAAAAAAATAATTTTTTTTTGTTTTGCCTTCAATCAATTGTTAAAAAAAAATCTTAGATACAAATATTTACAATTAAACCACTGAAATTCTATTAACAAACAATTCGTAGACTACAAAAAAAAATTAATTAATTTTCTGCCATATTCTTAAAAAAATGAAAAAAAAAATGTTCAAGACAATAGTCCTTTTACGACGGACCATGATCCGTCGTAAAAGCTACTAAAAACCGTTGCGAATTGCTATTTTGGGCTGGAATTTGCAACTGATCATATTCCGTCGCAAAATCAAGATTTGTGACGGATTTACTCCGTCACCATTTTACAAGGAAACAAAATCTGTCGTAAATCAGATTTTAGCAACTGATTTTGGTCCGTCACAAAATTCCACGACTTTTAAATGGATTTTCGAGAGACGGGATTGGTGATGGACATCTTCCATTGGCGACGGATTAAATCCGTCGTTAAACCAATCGATTTTTCTGACGAACAAAGTCCATCGCCAAATCCATCACAAATTCCCAATTTCAGCGTTGTGTCATATCTGATTACACTGGTGCTTTTCAGCCAGTCAGTGCAGGAAGCGAATTGCGTAGTGAGTAGCTCACTACACTTAGCGTACTGAGTAAACTCTATGGGCTTCACCATGATTTATGTATTTTATCCTCTTCGTCCATCCATTTTACCAGATAATTTTATGGACTGAGACCAAAAATAAGGCATATCCAATGTTCAAATGGACCACACCACTTGAAAGAGTTGAATTGAACGTCTACCGTTGAAAATTTTTGGGGCCATAGAACTTTTTGATCAAGCATGTCTTTTACCTTCATCCATGTCTTTATTATCTTATGATCAGGTTGGATGTCAAATAAACATCACTGTGGTGCCTAAAAAGTTTTAAACGGTGGAAATTATTATCCCCACTGTTTCCAGTGGTATTATCCACTTGATCTTTGGATGTGCTTCAATTTTGGGCTTAACCCCTTAAATTAGATGGAAAAACAGATGGACAGTGTGGATAGACAACATACATTCAAGGTGGTCTCAACTGAGTTTACTCAGTATGATAAGAGCGTACCGAGTGATCAGTACACGATCTGATTTCGTCGGTGCATTGAGGCAAGGGAAGCGGATTGGCCAGTGTACCACACACGACCAAACTAGCTGGTGTGTTGAGGTCACTAAGTTCTGTGAGTCCCACCATCAGGTTTGTGTTATATCCAAACCATCCATCCATTTGGCAATCTCATTATAAAGCTTGATCTGAAAAATAACACAGATCATGTGGACCACACTGCAAAAAGCAGTGAGGGATTAAACGTCTAAAATTGAAATCCTTTTGCGGTCACAAAAGTTTTGAATAAAAATGATATTTGTTTTTCCATTTCATATAGGTCTGTAGGACCTTTTGAACCGATTGGATAAAAAATAAACGTTATGGCCCTACGCATGTTTTAACCGTGAGTATTCTCCCACTATTATTTGTGGTGTGGTCCATTTAAGATTTTGATATGACTTATTTTTTAGATCATGCTCTAAAATGTTCTCCACAAATGGATGAACGATGTGGATATAATATATACATTATCATGGGCCATATAACTTCATCTCCTTTGACCAGTTGGTACAACTTGAGCTCCAGGAACGTCCCCGCTAGTCTTTGCACAACACGTACACAAGCCAGTTATGTTGGGGAAGCAGATTGCGTACTACCCCCGCCCGTCCCTATCTCCGAACGGGCAGTTCTATGGGTAGGTCCACCATGATGTATCTGTACATCCAAACTGTCTATCCCTTTTATCAGATTATTTTAAGGCATAAAAACAAAA
Organism: Magnolia sinica; assembly: GCF_029962835.1. Lineage (NCBI taxonomy): Eukaryota > Viridiplantae > Streptophyta > Magnoliopsida > Magnoliales > Magnoliaceae > Magnolia > Magnolia sinica. The sequence goes on from NC_080581.1 coordinate 62,760,759, forward strand.
ATGAGGCAGATCCAACGATCAAGGGACCACACCAAATAAAAAGATTGGTTGCATTAAAATGCACAAAGCATTAAATGTCAGTTGCATTAAATGCAAGAGTGGTAGGCCCGCCCACAAAACTGCCTGTTCAGAGCTAGGGACGGGCAGGGGTAGTACGCAATCTGCGTCCTTATGTCGGTAGTGTGTGGTACACCAGCCAATCCGCTTCCTAGGCAAGTACCCGTGCCCTTGGGATTGGGCACTTATCTCACACGTGAATAATAGTTTGATGTGAGGTTGGAACCGCTCGTCAGGTAATCCTGATGGTGTAGATTCCTTGCCTCAAGGAATCAGACCCATCTAATAATGTAATGATCACATCCAATGATGTGGAGACCGTCTATCAATACTACCAGTAATTCATTTTATGTGAAGATGTAGCATGCCTGACATGTGAGGCAAAGCATCTACAAAACGGAAGCCAACTTTAAGGATATCCCTGATCGCAGGCACTGGTAGGACTCACTGTGATGTATGTGTTTTATATCCATGCCATCCATCACTTTTACGAGTTCATTTTAGGTCATAAGCTAAAAAATGAAGCAGATCTAATACTCAAGTAAACCACACCATGTGAAATAGTAGGAATTAGAGGCTCTTGGTACGATTACTCCCTGGGGCCATAGTTTTTGGACCAAGACTATATTTGTGTTTTCCCTACATTCAGGTCCATGTGACCTTATGAACAAGTTGGGTGGAAAATAAATATCATGTTGGCCCCTATAAAGTTTTTAATGGCAAGCATTCGATCACCTTTATATCCTGCGTGGAGTCGTCCAGCTATATTTGATGGGCATAAGAGTGGCTCAGCTGTATAAAAGTTACAAACAGCCGAGAGAAAACGAGAATGGTCTCTACAACTTAATGTTCGTTTCTTTCCATGATTTAAAGATACTTATCTCACTGGTCAATCAAGCAGCAGCCATTAGTTGGTCAAACATGTGTATCTCATGCTGTACCATTTGTTCATGTAAACAGGTTTCATACCCTTTCTTTTTTCTTAGCCTATGCTCAACGCTAGCTTTTTTCAAGGTTTTGAGTCCAGGCCAAGCAAGCGGCAGCCATCAATGGGTCAATCATGTGGTATCATTCAAATTTTATGGTTTCTCCTTCCACTGTTAGAATCATTCATCGCAGCTGGTCAAGCAAGCAGTAGCCATCGGTAGGTACTTGTCAAGCATGTGGTACCATTTCATGCTTTCCACGGTATGTGGTACCATTCAAATTTCATGCTTTCCACAATTTTGAGCCATTTATCTCACCAGGTTAAGCAAATGGCCGCTACCAACAGGCACTAGAACGATTTAGTTTTTTTGCGACAAGTCAACTTGTCAAGCATGTGATACCATTTCATGCTTTCCACGGTATGTGGTACCATTCAAATTTCATTCTTTCCACGATTTTGAGTCATTTATCTCACCAGGTTAAGCAAATGGCCGCTATCAACAGGCACTACAACAATTTAGTTCTTTTGCGACAAATCAACTTGTCGTTAAAAACTCCAAACTCGTTGTTAAAAACTTTTTGTGACGAGTGTTGCTCGTCACCAATTTTATTGTAAATAAGGTGTTACAAATTCTATTTAATGGTGAAAATAGCAATCCGTCGTCAACGACTCAATTATTTGGGACGACCTAATAACTTGTCGCAAAATATAGCTAACGTCGCCATTACATATCGTAAAACGTCGTTAAATATGTGCTTCAGATGTAACTCATTTTTAGGTCCATGAAACAGTGAGATGCAACATACATCCATGAAGATTCCCTGTTACTTGTTTCATTATGCAATGACTTATAAGACAGGTGGATCTTGTTGTCTGGAAGAACTACCAAAATTTTGAGGTTTTTTTTTCTCTCTTTTTTTGATAATGTGCGCAAAAAACAAAGATGGAGAGGGGTTTGGAAAGTAGCTAGCCAAGCCTATTCAACGTTACACCCATAGGATAATGAGTGGCTATAATATATGTACCGTACACATGTATTGGGATAATTACAAATCATTGAAAAAGTCATAAACTCAACTTGTCACAATGTCTAGAAAGGTTGGATCATAGCATAGTGGTCGTGTGGTGGAAAATAGAGGAAGGAAACATCTTCCTCCAATTAAACAAATACAAATGAAAAAGAGAAGTTGTTAAATCTACGAAGAAAAAAAAAAACAAATTTTATTTAGCCAAAAATTCTACAAATGTTGGTTTCCCAAAACATGCCTTCAGCTTCCCTATTTCTCAAATCATGTCTCCTATGCTACTAACAAAGGAAAAATCACATAGGTAACTCATTGCTATGTTTTCTTAAAAACGTAATGTAGAAACATGTGAATGAGTTAGAGAAAAAATCTATTCAAGTTTTTCGAGCATACATTTATTGATGGGATGATCCCTAATGAGTGACAAGTTGTTTGACGGTTGGAGTTAATGAGGTGAAGTGACTTTGTTATTTGGTTTACCTATTGTGAGCGTGTCTAGTTCATCCTTAATATCAATTTCAGGACTATTTTGATCATGTAGTTACTCATTTACAACTACATTGACAAATTCTTGAATAGTTAATGTCTTTAAATTGTACACTCTATAAGCAAGATTGTTTGTAGAATATCCTAGAAAAATCCCTTAGTCACTTTTAGAGTCAAATTTGCCTAGATGTTCTCTGTCTTTAAGAATATAGCATTTACTACCAAAGACGTGAAAATATTTTACACTAGGTTGTTATCCACTCCATAGTTCATATGGAGTCTCATTTGATCCTGCTCTAAGATATACCCTATTAATTATATAGCAGACGGTATTGACATCTTCGGCCCAGAAACTTTTAGCCATGTTTTTACTATTGAGCATAACTGAGCCCATTTCCTGCAACACCCCGTTCTTTCTTTCAACTACTCCATTCTATTGAGGTGTTTCAACTACTCCATTCTATTGAGGTGTCTTTGGAGTTGAGAATTCATGTTGAATTCCATTTTGATCACAATAACTTTCGAATCGATCATTATCAAACTCCCCACCATGATCACTCCTAATACAACTTCTACAATACCCCTTTTTATTTTGAATTTGTTTTGCCATCTTCTGGAATTCTTCAAATCCATCGGATTTTTCCCAAAGAAAGGCGACCCAAGTAAATCTGGAATAATCATATACTAACACCAGAAAATATCTCTTTTTCCCATGACTCTCAACTTTGGTGGGTCCCACTAGATCCATGTGCAATAGGTTAAGTGGTTTGGAAGTTGCTACGGTCGTTGTCTTTTTATGTCTAACCTTTATCTATTTGCCTTTGAGACAACCACCGCACACAACCTTCTCCTTCTTCCTGATCTTAGGGAGACCTCGCACCAAATTTTTTGAGCTTAGTTTAGCCAAATTCCTGTAGTGGACATGTCCAAGTCTTTGGTACCATAGCTTGGATTCATCATTTAGGGCCATGTGGCATTTTGTGGATGGGACACTTTCTCCGCTGCTTTGAATTACATAGCAGTTATTACTTGTGCAAAAATATTTCATGATAAGTTTACCTACGAGGTCTGAGATCTTGCACATATCTTTTGAGAATGTGACTAAGTGTTCTTTGTCATAGATTTGGAAAATGCTTAGGAGATTATGTTTTAATCCCTGTACACAAAGAACATCCTCAATACTGGGCAAGCTAGGCCCGACTATCGTCCCTTTTCAAAACAATCTTGGCGGAGCTCCCATCACCAAATGTGACCGACTCACCATCAAATTCTAAATAGTCACAAAAGTGGGTCCGATCACCTGTCATATGTCTATAGCACCCGTTATTAAGATACCACTTAGAACTATTGCCTGCCTTTAATGCAGTATGAATTACAAGGCAATTGTTCTTGTTCTTTATAACCCATTTGGTGACATTCCTTTTTGGAGATGTGGCTTTGTTCTCATCTTGGGACTTTTTGGATTTTTCGATTAACTCAACCAGATTTCCTTGTTTCATCAATTCTTTGGTTTTTCGATTTAGTTGAGCCACTTGATTTATCAGATCCTTCATCCTCTCAGTCATTTTGGGTGGAGTAGGGTATTTTCTTCCTTCATTTGGTGTATGCTTTGACAGACTCTTTGTTCTCTATATTATTTTTCCAGTTGGTTTGAATTTTCCTATTGGTTCAACATGGAAGTGGTGTGAGACCTATTAGATGCAAGACATGAAATTACGGTTTACACCGCTAATACTGAAGAATGAATATGAGGCAATACCCTAGAGGGGGGTGAATAGGACCTTTTCTATTATTTTACTTATTCAAAAACTTGATTGCCTAACTTAAATATTCATTCAATTTTCATCAAGTTAGGCAAAATAACTCTAATGGCTTCTAAGCCAGTTAAAGGATCTAATCACAAAGGATATTAAAGATATGCAAATATATAATAGCTAGCTTAGTGATGTGTGCTTGTGTGTGGAATGTGTTTCCTGTCAATGAATAGCATTCATCCAAGCATGTGTACAAAATCAAACTTTCACGCATATATAAGCATGATTAAACAGATGTGTAAACGATCATTCCAAAGACAAGCATTTATAGTGGTTTGGCTACGTGCCTACTCCACTCCCGGCATCCACACTCAATCCCAGAGTGCACCGGATTTCACTATCAATGGTTTTAAACAGGTTTACCGATAACCTTTACAGTCCTACACTAAGGACACAATTTATGCTCTCGACAAGAGCAAAGGTCCTACACGTAGAACCCACGTTTAGGCCCACCAGCCAAGGTCCCACACAAGGCACTTACTTTTAGGTCCATCGGCCAAGGTCATACACAAGGAACCTAATCGAGTTTGTTAATAGCAAACTCTTAGCCTCAAGCTTACATGAGAAAAGAAACTAAACTTTTGAACTCTTAAAATGACACTTGTCGGATTGAGTTGTCTCTTAGAACTTGTCTCGGGCTGTTAGATCTTCACGCACTTGAGCTTGAATCAACTTTCCAGTGCTTCCCCGATTGCGTAGCTTGGATTTACCTGTTGGCTCAGCTTGATGATAAAAACCATGCATAAGATGTACCTAAAAGGTGACTAAGGTTATGGGAGTTGGTTGAATCTCTTATCTAGGATAATGAATGGATTTCCTAAGGGATTCAACCTATGGATGCTCCAGAGTATCAAAGAACCAATGATATCCCTTTTGGTTTAGTCTTTGTACTCTAGAGAAGGCACGAGTTCATGTTCTTCATTAAATAGGAGCTTTGAATGCTTATAGGAGTGAAGGATCACAATGAAGAGAACATGAACTCGTATGGATAGAGTCTAAATGGGCAAGGATAAGCTTGGGATACATTAGAGACTCTATGGTGCCTGTATCCACTAATTTTGCAAGTTTCTACAAGCCACTTTTATATACAAAAACTTCCAACAGATAGAAAATGACTATAAAATGGCTAGTTTACGGTGCTACCGAAGTGACATTCGGTATCACCGAACTTGCTTTCGGTGGTACCGATTGTCTATCGGTAGTACCGAATTAAATTCCTCAAGTTGCTATTCAAAATATGTCTATTTTGGTGGCATCGAACATTATTCCTCAGTGACAGTCAGTGTCATCGAATTATACAATTGGTGATACTGAATTATAGTCGTGAGGTTGTTGGATAAATTTGAGCATCTTCGGTAACACCGAAGGTATCTTCGGTGATACCGAATGTGACATTCGGTGACACCTTTTTCCTACCGAAGGTGGACAGATTTTTCTGTTTTTGTCCTTTTAATCATTCAACAACTTGGGATATGCAAAAGCCAATACTATAAGATAAAATATGGACTTGGGATTGACTTAGAATAGATGACCTAAGTAGGTATTCCTATTTGCGTTGGGATCATTTATTTGCAAGGTTAAGAATGCAGAAGCAGTTCTTTGTCTTCAATGTGGCTTTGATGCTTTTGATCTAGTTGTGTTGCCGATCTTCACTTGCCAAGAACTCATCCGACTACAAGACACAACTAGTTACGTAATTGAGAAACATGGGTGCAAATAAGTGCACTAACAAGGCATTCAAATTTATAGTGTCCCAAGTCTCCACAAAATGACAGATTGAAGTGTTTTTTGTATTGCTTCCAGATGCAGCAGTTTTCTTGATTATAGGTGATGCAGGAATGGGGCTTGATTTGACAATTTCATCGCCCAAACCTCTTTTGTCCTTGTGGCTTATTCCCATTCCAAGAAGTTTTTTCAGTTTTTCACTATTTTGTGAAAATTTGTAACTAAGATCAACGGACTGTTTTGACTTTTCTAAATCGAATCTCAGTTTGTGATTTTTGTTTTTGAGTTCTTCACTTTCTGATTTTAAAAATTCAACATGTGTATTTAGTTTCTGATTTTCAGACTTAAGAGACGTTGACGTTCTTTCAAGCTTGTCATTTTCAATATGATATTGTTGAAGATCATTTATTATTTGCGTATTTATTCCTGATGTTTCATCTAGATCTTTTTGCAATTGTTTATTTTTGTTTTCTGAAATACCAAGTTTTCTAAGAATACTGATGCTATGTATGTAGAGTTGATCATAGGCATCATATATACTCTTTTTTTTCTTCTTCTTTTTCCTCATTGATTTGATGTTCATTTAACTCCTCGTTATCCATACTACTTTTGTCAAGATCTCCCTCTAGGTTGTTAAACCCTTCAAGAGGAACCTCACTCTGATACCAATTGAAATTGGGGTTTAGACCACTATAGTAGAAGTATGGAATAGTCCAGGAGTCCCTTGGGGGGGGGGGGGGGGGATGGGGTGTGAATAGGACTTTTCAATTATTTTCCCACTTTAAAAATCCTAATTGCCTAACAAAAACTACTTAGCACTTTAAATTAAACAATGCAACACAACTCTAAAGGCTTCCAAGCCAATAAAGGATCCAATCACATAGGCTACTTAAGGTAAGCAAGTTAAGTGACTATCCTATAGCATAGTGAACATGTGTATATAGAATATTGTTCCTATCAATCCTTGGCATTCATCTAATCATGCTTATATACTTAAGCATTCAAACACATAAGCATAATAAAATAGATGCGCAAATATCGATTCCAAACACGGGCATTTATAGTGGTTCCGCTACATGCCTACTCCACTCTTGACAATTGCACTCTCTCCAAGAGTGTGCCAAATTTCACTATGAATGGTTTTAAACCAAGTTCACCATTAACCTTTACAGCCGTAGACAAAGGACTCACAATTTATGCTTTTCACTCGAGCAAAGGTCTTGCACTAAGAACTTACATTTAGGCCCCATGGCCAAGGTTCCACACTAGACACCTCCGTTTAGGCCCACCTGCCAAGGTCCCACACAAGGCACCTACGTTTAGGCCCACTGGACAAGGTCCCACACAAGGCACCTAGCCAAGGTCTCACACTAGGAACCTAATCAAATTTGGGGATAATAAACTCTTAGCCTCAATCCTACATAAGGATAGAGACTAACTTGTGGACTCTTAATAATCACACTTATAACTAGTGAAAGTGGAGATTTGGATTAATTATGTTCATAGTGTGGCCTATTTATAACTAGTGAAAGTGGAGATTTGGTCATGATTACTCTAAACCGTCGGTTTTAGGCTAAAAGAGTAATGGAGTTGATTTGGTCTATTATTCCAGATCGAGGCCTATCTGACTGGGCCCCAGTTAAATCTGTAATGATTGTCTTGATTAGTTAGTGATGAGTTGGTTAGATTTGGGTCCTATATGAGTAAATCATGGGGCTACATCTAATGTTTAAGTGATCGGGCAGATTCGTTGGCTTCCTACAGTTGATTAATCGGACTGGCGCAGTTCTTTACTGGTACCACCCCTATATAAACTAACATTGAGTGCTACTAGTCATTAAGTGATATTATAAGTTAATTAATAAAAAAAATCAAGGATTTTTGAAAATCCAAGACAGTGAAAATCCAAGATGTTACAACGTGACTGTTGTATGTATGACAACTCCTTTGTGAAAGGATTTGCCCTAATATATGTTATAATTAATTTAATTCATGTATGTTGAAATGTATAGTATAAGTGTTTGATAAAATATCTGAATGAGTAATTGTTGATGAAATGCATTTATTAAGGGTGTTGAGATAAGATTCTCAACTACCTTAGCTGTATGAATGGATTCCTTCATGTAATTTAAATTCAACTACGTGATTTATGTACGAAATACATATGTATGATAATATGTTCACTATGTGTTTGCTAAAATGCTCAAATGAGATTTATATTTAAATTGGTTGTTAAATACTATTTTGACTATCACATATGAATGCCTATTATATTTGAGTATGATTGGGACTAATACGTAGTTCAGGCAATCGGTAACGGTTTCTGATCAAGTGGTTGAACTAGTCTCGCCACAACGGAAACGTTCGATGAATTCGAGTCGTGCAGTGATTATCGGCAATGGTTAGGCCAAGAGGAGTGCGTATGCGCTCCATGTCGATTAATTTTAGCATGCGCTCGTACCAATTGAACTTTTAAGTAACCCAATTGGCTTAATGTGTATTTACCATGTATGGACGTTATGCTTGAATTTAAGGTACCACTTACCAATGTAAAGCCCGTTTAACCTTAGTACCACGATCCGCTAAGACTCATGAGCCGAGCATGGTTATATAGGACACCGTGGTCGAGCTGTCGACCTACGCTGGGGTGACAAGCCTCCCCGTAGTGACCAGTGAGCAACCCAAACTCGTAAGTCGAATACGGTGATATAGGACAATGTATTCGAGCTGTTGGCCTACGATCAGGTGACGAGCCTCTCGTAGTGACCTCGAGTATAAAATAGGCCTACGTGGATAGTGACGAGCCTCCCGTAGTGACCTTGAGTGTAAACTCGTAAACTTGCTTATCCACTGCTTTCAAAGTGGGGGTAATGTTGCCCTATAACTTGCCTATCGTATATGATTAACTAGGATTGACAACCCTAAATGGATCATTGTTAGGGTAAATGACAAAATAGAGGTACCTTAGCTTCCCAAATCTACTATATGAATACGCCTAATTAAATACTTGGTTAACACGATCATGCACCGTACTACATGTGCTTTGGCGAGGAACTGCACAGTGGGAGTTGCATACGAGATCGTAAGATAAAGTCGCTAAGGGAGTGTAGGAGAGGGCATCCATCATTACAGCATATCATTCTTGCATTAACAAGGGTACTTAGGACCTGATTGTTGTATTGCTTTATCATTACTGCTTGACCAAATTGATAACATATTAACTTTTGCCTTATAGTACCACTGAGTTGATCACTCACTCCCACTCTGGGACGGTATTTTTAAACACCAACCAGACTCTGTTTTACCTGCAGATGGTGATACGGCTTACCAGGCGGAGCCAGACTATTATGGTAATGAGGAGTTCTCCTATGTATAACTATCAAGCGGGTCTATGTAGACCATGCACTGATCAACGAGATTACAGGGACTATATGATTTAGTCGGACATTCACATTTTGTTATTTTGTATATTTTGGAACAAAATATGCATATATTCAGCCCAGTAACATACTCATAGTTTGGAGGTTGTGAAACACGCATATACTTTATATATCTATCACAGTCTTCCGCTTGCTTAATTTATCTATCTCTGGAGTATGATATGCTGATTTAGTGTAATCTCATTCATGTTTAATGCACTAATACAGACAACATTTAATCATCATTATTTATGTTGCATAAGTGATGCGACGGATCTCGGGAGTCGAGCCTTTACCTGACCCTCGAAATTCGGGGTGCTATAGAAGGCAAAGAAGATCTCGCCTTTTATCTTTTTTACTACTTGTTTAAACTTCAATTAAGGTGAACCCAATTCATGAAGATATTTGTGTTTTCCCTTCATCGAAGTCTTTTTAACTTTATGAATAGATTGGATGGCAAATAAACATCACGGTGGACCTTAGGAAGATTTCAAAGGTGGGCATCATTGTTCCCACTGCTTTCTGTGTTGTGGTCCACATAAGTTATGGATCTGCCTCATTTTTAGGCCCATATCATAAAATAAGGTTGCAAAATAGATGAACGGTGTGGATATAACACATATGTTATTCTCAATGGTTTCAAACGATGATGGGTATATCTATTCAATGGACAACAAACCAAATAGTGAATGCCACCATGACAAACATAACACCAAGTTAGGCTTATCCCATGGTATCCCATGATAATAGGAGATAATCCATGTCATATGTAACAATTACATTTTTTGAATCCCATCCCACCTAATCCTTTCTAATACCATGCACCAAACACCCTCCAAGATTCCAAGGCTAAAGTTCCAACATACCCTATGACTAATACATATTCTAGCCAATCTTGTTTTATGGGGTGGTGCAACTTCACTTGATCTGAACTATTTGCATTATAACATTTTAAAATATTAAAAATGATTTTATTACTAGTAATGTAAAACCTCAACAATCGTTGATTGTTATACAAAGACACTTTAAAATTACTTCGATGCTTTTACCTTTAATTTTTTAAATCGCTGCTTTTAAAATTTTAATTTTTAAAATTATTTTCAAGTAAAACTCCTTTCATTAGTCACCTCATGTGTGCCTTTCCCATCCATAAGCATGTGCTAATTCTTGCATTCACCAATATCAATGGATGCTGATGTGCCCATTGGCCGATCCACAAAGCATGCGCAGATCTCAACAGTTGATTGATGTGCTCTGGATATTCACCCTCAGCATTGACAAATAAGTATCAACTAATTCATGAACTCAATGATTGAAAATGCATGTACCTTAGATTAGACTCTTTTCTTAATAAATAAAATAAGTGCATTGGCAATTGCAATCCTTTATGGGTTACAAAATTCCGGTCTAACCCTAAACTGTGTGAGGCCCACTTTGTAAATTGGTTGAGCTGACCCATTTTTGGAGATGATCTCAAATATGAGGCAGATCCAAAACCAATGGGCCACACCACCAAACATAGCCGGGATTGAACGTCCACCCATTTGAAACCATATTTATGTTTTCTTTCATCCCAGCGAAATCACCTTATGAAGGGGTCAGATGGTTCATAAATGTCTTAGTAGGCACAGAGAAGGTTTCAGTGGTAAGTATTTTTATCTAGATGTATGGCTCAATTGAGTTTTTTGGATCTATCTCAGTTTTGGATTTTTCTCTTTGAAAAGGACCTTTGAAATGGACGGCCAGATTGGATAAAGCACATATACTTTGGAAAAGGGTAGCCCCAAGGGGCACAAGTTTAAAAGACCCTGTGAGAAACAGGGATGGACATAATGAGGTCGTGCACGTCTTCCTCAACCATTACTTCGAATTTACTTTGAATACACCGCGTTTCTCTTTATTCCTAAGGAGATAAAAAAAATAGAAATAAATTTTAATAAAATTTGAAATAAATTAATTGATGATTAAAAAATAATAAATAAAGAGTTTATAGTCCCTTAAATAGTGATATGAACTCCCGGAAGAAGTTTTGGAATCAAACCATAACTCAAACTCTCTAAAAACGTGAGTTAGTACACTTACTATTTATATATAGTCATAATTTCCACTAGACTTGTTGGGTTTCGACAAAAACTAGTATGCTAATTGGCCTAACCATGTTCTCCTAAAATTTTTAAGCCTTTTTTTCATCTTGGACGCAGCTAGCAAAGCCCTAAGAATCAAAAGCTATAATTGAACTAAAACTTGATGGATTATCTCAAAATCCGCGTGCAACCCGGTGTAGCAGGTTGGTTAGGTAAAGTAGCTTCTCCTACCCAAAATCATATATGGTACACGGAATAACTCATTCATTATTGTGAGATATGCATTTTTTAAGTTTGATAATTAATCAGGATCACGTCCGCCTCCTGTTGTGCCTTCTCTGGTCCATCTTGGCCGTAAAATTGTCTCCAACCTGCTCTGCATCAGATCGACTCGTTTTACACTGAGTCCAGTCGTGACTCGCCTGAGTTACGGTCGTCGCATCCCACGTAAGTGGGATACGGGACAAGTGGTATCCACATCACCTATTGGACCGTTCCATTAGGCACCGTCCGCTCTACATCCTCTAGCATAAAATGATCCCACGCATTCGTGACTGGGCTTATCTTCTAAGGACAAATCTCATCCATCCATTTTTCATTCCACTCACTGGAGGATTTGGGTTATCCATTCAGTAAGATCTTTTTCAACGCATCCATAATGGCCTGGTCCCGCCAAAACAATGGTCCAGATTGACGATGAAGTGCAAGGCAGGTTCCCATGCACTTACCCCACTCATAATTTCTCTTTTTTACAAGCACCCCATGTGAGCCATGCTCGGAGATCTGACACCATTTATTTTTTGCTGCCTTTTGACGTGAAAACCATGCACCCACATCCCACTAGTGGGGTTTTGATAAGGTAGGGGTCCCCCGGACGCGGATTTCTAGTTCCTGCGCAAGGATGCTGGGTGGGCCCACCCAAATGTTTGTGAGAAATCCACCCCATTCATTCGCTTTGAGAGTTCATTTTAAAACTATCCAAACTTAAGTGAGTCAAAACAAAAGCAAAGAGGGGGAATCAGTGTGAATCCTTGAAACATTCTTGGGGCCATTTAATTTTTGTGTGAGGCAAATATTTATTTTTATTTTTTGTTGGTATGTTCACTTCATTGCAGTAGTAATGACCTTATAAACGGTTTGGATGGCATAGAAACATCAAGGTTGAGCTCAGTAAGGTTTCAACGGTAGTAATTTCTTTTCCCAATTTTCCCTCTCGTGTGACCCACTTGAGTTTTGGATCCACGTTATTTTTCATCACATTCTCTAAAATGAGCTCTCAAAACAGATGAACGAGGTGGATTTCTCACAAACATCTTGGTGTGCCCCGCCCAGCGTCCTTGTGCTGTAACTTACTGCGAAAGGCTTTGGCAGGAAATCCGCGTCCGGGTCGCCCTGCCCGCAACATTGTACGGTGACCAGTTTCACTCCCGGACTGCATCTTTAGATCGGTGGATGTTGTCATTACGACCATATACAAACTATAACCTTATACTTCATACTTCATTGATTATCCTTACCTTTGAACTTTGAATTTGAATATGAACCATTAAAAGGTTGCTTTTCAATGTTCCATATTCATCTTCACAGACAGTCGCCCTTAAAAAAAAAAAGAAAAAAAGAAAAAAAAAAAAAGAGTCACCTCTATTGCAGCTTAGAACACGAAGTATGAACGGTTCAGATCATCATCTAAGATACAATCTAGGGGTGGAAACAAGCCACTTTACAGGAACTTGGGTAAGGGGCACCGTACCATATCAAAAGCAACTACTAGTGGTACAAGTGGATTGGAACTTGGGTCATCTTTCTCAAAGAATACAACCATATTTCTTAGGGAATACTCATACGAGGAGAGAAGATAAAGATTAGGTGATCCGTTGGTCCACGAGGAGAGAAGATAAAGATTAGGTGATCCGTTGGTGGGTGGACCACTTTTTGATCATGAATGAATAATGACGGTCCACTAAGTACAATAAAACATTATTGAAAAAAACAACCATATAGAAAAAGGTAGCGCACCATGGAGTGCCTTCCATCGTGGGGACCTGATGGGAAATGTGGGCACACATGGACAGACAAGTTGTGGCCACGTCATCTATGACTGACCAACAGTTTAAGTCGTGGATTGCCTGTGACAGCCTGTCGCTCAAGATCATGCCCTTGTAAGCTAGGTGGGGCTAACCGATGTTTGTGAGAATTCCACCGAGTCCATCAAGCTCCTGTAATATACAGGAGAAATTTACGACTGTAAGACCCATTTATGGCCCATTTAGGAGACTAAGCCCACCTCATTTTCCCTTGCGAGAATACGCCCCAGCTGTACGGATGGCTTGCCAAAGGTCGAAAATGCCTCTGCTTGTTCCGTCAACAGATCAGTGGTGCTCGAAGACGAGCGCTGACACTCCTCGAACTCCGAGTTGTACGAATGGTTCAAAAGATACCAAAGTTACATGGGCCCCACAGTTACGTATTTATTATATCCACAACGTTCATCCATATTTCGAGATCATTTCGGAGCATTATCAAAAAAAAAAATTCATATCCAAAGATCAACTGGACCACACCACAAAGAGCAACGGGAAAATTGATTTTCACCGTTAAAAATTTTGTAGGGCCCACCATAACATTTATTTTCCATCCAATCTATTCATAAGGTCACAAAAGCCTGGATGAAGAGGGAAAAAAAATTTCATAATGATCCAAAACTTCTGTGACCCCTAAAAGGATTTCAATGGTAGACGTTCAATCCTCCACAGCCTTTTGCAGTGTGGTCCACTTGATAGCTAGATCTGTCTCATTTTTCGTCTCAAGCCTTAATACGAGTTCGTCCAATATATGGACGGTTTGGATATAACACATACCTCATCATAGGATCCACAAAAAGCGATAGGGATTACAAAAGTAAAACATAAAATAATAATAAATAAATAGGCCAGGAACTTATGGCTACAGTGTTTTCTATAGCTACGGATTATAACCGTAGCCATAGTCGTAGCCCTTGCCACTTCGATATGTCCTTTTATATGTATCGAAGCTCTTTCGATTAATCGAAAAAGGTTCAGAACTGTCTAGCGAGTTTGCCTAAAAAATCCTGCAATTTTCGATACATATCGAAGAGTATTCGATATGTATCGAAGAAGATATGACCAATAGCTACGGATTATAACCGTAGCCATAACTGTAGTCTGTGCTGGTTTATGAATTTATTTTATTTATTTTTTATTTTTTTACATAGATAAATTTAATCAACCTACAATTTTCTCTAATACATATTTATATAAATATGTATATATAAGCATATAAAAAAAAAAAAATCTCTCTTTTTTTCGTTTATTTCTTTATTCATTTAACAAGAATATCTCCTAAACCAAAATTAGTTACTTGACATACCCTATATGATTTTGGGGTAGGAGAAGCTACTTTAGCCAACCAACCTGGTTATTTTTCAAGATTCCATTAGATCTATGGTCGAAAATCCATTTCATTCACTTCGCGGGCAATTTCAATCAGTTCGCGGGCAATTTCATTCATTTCATTTACTTTGCGATCAATTCCATGCATTTCACGGTCAATCCCGGCGATTCCGTTTTGATTCACGGTCATTTTCATACATTTCACAGTCAATTCTCTTCACTTCACGGTCATTTGCATGCATTTCGCGGTCAAATCGCTTCAAACCATGATCATTCCCATGCATTTCACGGTCATCCCAAACAATTCCGTGTCGATTCACGGTCGTTTCGAGGCACTTCGCGGTCAATTCCCTTTACTTCACGGTCAGTTGTATGCATTTCGCGGTTAATTCGCTTCAAACCATGATCATTCCCATGCATTTCACGGTCATCCCAAACAATTCCGTGTTGATTCACAGTCGTTTCGAGGAATTTTGCGGTCAATTCTCTTCACTTCACGGTCATTTGCATGCATTTCGCGATCAAATCGCTTTAAACCATGATCATTCTCATGCATTTCGCGGTCATGCCAAACAATTCCGTGTTGATTCACGGTCGTTTCGAGGCATTTTGCGGTCAATTCCCTTCACTTCACGGTCATTTGCATGCATTTCGTGCTCAAATTGCTTCAAACCATGATCATTCCCATGCATTTCGCGGTCATCCCAAACAATTCCGTGTTGATTCACGGTCGTTTGCATGCATTTCGCAGTCAAATTGCTTCAAACCATGATCATTCCCATGCATTTCACGGTCATCCCAAACAATTCCGTGTTGATTCACGGTCGTTTCAAGGCATTTCGCGGTCAATTCCCCTCACTTCATGGTCATTTGCATGCATTTCGTGGTCAAATCGCTTCAAACCATGATCATTCTCATGCATTTCACGGTCATTCCAAACAATTCGGTGTTGATTCATGGTCGTTTCGAGACATTTCGCGGTCAATTCCCTTCACTTCACGGTCATTTGCATGCATTTCGCGCTCAAATCGCTTCAAACCATGATCATTCCCATGCATTTCACGGTCATCCCAAACAATTACGATCATATACAAACTATAATCTTATACTTCATACTTCATTGATTATCCTTACCTTTGAATTTTGAATTTGAATGTGAACCATTAAAAGGTTGCTTTTCAATGTTCCACATTCATCTTCAAAGACAGTAGCCCTTAAAAAAAAAAAAGAACAAAAAAAAGAAAAAAAGAGTCACCTTTATTGGCCTTCGCAGGTTAGAACACGAAGTATGAACGGTTCAGATCATCATCTAAGATACAATCTAGGGGTGGAAACAAGCCACTTTACAGGAACTTAGGTAAGGGGCACCGTACCATATCAAAAGCAACTACTAGTGGTACAAGTGGATTGGAGCTTGGGTCATCTTTCTCAAAGAATACAACCATATTTCGTAGGGAATACTCATACGAGGAGAGAAGATAAAGATTAGGTGATCCGTTGGTGGGTGGACCACTTTTTGATCATGAATGAATAATGACGGTCCACTAAGTACAATAAAACATTATTGAAAAAAACAACCATATAGAAAAAGGTAGCGCACCATGGAGTGCCTTCCATTGTGGGGACCTGATGGGAAATGTGGGCACACATGGACAGACGAGTTGTGGCCACGTCATCTATGACGGACCAACAATTTAAGTCGTGAATTGCCTGTGACAGCCTGTCGCTCAAGATCATGCCCTTGTAAGCTAGGTGGGGCTAACCGATGTTTGTGAGAATTCCACCGAGTCCATCAAGCTCCTGTCATATACAGGAGCGTAAAAACGAAAATGTGGGCAGGAAAATGCCTACTGTAGTACTGTTGAATTGCACTTGGTCCACCTTAATGTTTATATAGCATCTAGACCGTTCATAAGGTCATTCCTAATGGGATGAACTGAAGATACAAATAAATCCTAAATTTCTATTGCCCCACAAAAGGTTTCAAAGGTAGACGTTTAATCCTCACAATTTTCTATCCTGCAGCACACTTGAGTTTTGAATCTGCCTTATTTTTGTGCTCATATCATAAAATGAGCTGTAAAAATTGGACAGGATGGATTTTTTATAAACATCATGTTAGGCCTCACCTAGCTTATGTGTCGCAGGTTATCCCTGTCCAATAGTTTCTACCGATCATTTGATTGGAGATGATACAATGGAGCCAAAAGAATTGGAAAATATGGTAGAGCCATCTCTCCTGGGGACACGTGACAGGGTGATGGATCCATCCTGTATACCGTCACTTGGACGGATGGCTTACGTTTAAAACATAAAACAGACTTACATGTTGTACTTTATTTTTTTTACTGTTCTTAAAATAGCTCATAAAGAAAAGACATGTCTTGTTGCATGGGAAATGTACAACATTCGAAAGATTATTTTCAGTGATATTTAGAGTTTTTTCACGAAAGTACAAATGGTGTGATACATGTCTTATGATGACGAAAGCAGTCAAGAAGAAAAGAATGATTAGAGGTACACAGATGAGAGGGGAGGATTTAGAAGACCAACATAGCAATTGTTCAACTATCAGAATCGTTGAAATAAACATGAGAAATATTTTTAAAAAAATTGCAACAAAAATTTATAAATAGCAAGTTCAACCAAGCAAACCCTCACATACCAAATCAAATTATCTTTCTTTATCAAATCTTAACTCTATCCTAAGAGTAGCGATAATGTAGTAGCGGTAATCTTTAGCTATAATCCAACTCTATGCTTTTGTGCTGGGCTATCATAAGTATTTCTTTTTTGTTGATAGATTTTGCTTATAAAATTCCTTTCATACAAAGTCAATGTGCAGCCCATCTTCATAAAAAGAACCCTATCCTTCGAGATAATCGCATGCTTATCTTATAACTATATTGTGAGTGGCTAAATTGATGACCAATATTCTCAAGTCTCGATCATATGCGATCACACTCAATGTATCTACCTATCTTGCTGCTTGGGGTCAAGTTGTTTGGTAGAATCAACCTACACAATCAGGTCTGACATGCCTGCACACATTACATGTGATCAAAACAAACCGAGTGCAACGACCTAATGTGGTGATATTTTTTGGGAAATCATCTACTCATGTTAAGGCATTGCACATGGATGGACCTGATTTGCAGATCATGCTCCCTTGTGCATTGTGGAGAGATGAGATGGCTCAACAACATTCTGTTTCTTCCGGTTCTACCCTATTGGGGTGTCAATGGGCCGATCTCGGGCCTAAAAATCAGAATTTTGAATAGGCCTGACCTACATGAAACAGTTCAAAATCCGGCCAAGACCTACCCAGGCCTAGCCCATTCTAAATCGGCATAAGGAGCCAGGAGAAATAGAATGTGGTGCAACGACTCTAGCCATCACTCCACCGCACTTGGCAGATCGATCGCGGCTAACCATCTAATTCATTCTAAAATTGATACCTAATGTTTCTAAATGCACTAGCTGATCCTAGCCATATGACATGTGTACTTCAAATGTGCACATTTTTGCCACATGTATCACATGTGAAGGACATTTGATACATCCAAAATTTTGAGCTCGTAACGAGTATCACATGGAATAAAAATGAAGTCAATCTAAGTATCAGGTGGGCCATAACATTAAAATGAATGAATAGCCGATGATTTGACCCAACAGATATGAATGGTGTTTCGACAAGAAACAAATGCATTTGGTTTGGAGGAACAATCATCATATTATTTATTCTGAATTCATTTACATCCTTTGATTTTCCTTGATTCTAAGATAAAATATTCTAAAGTGTGAGTATTGAAAGAGTTTGAATGTCAAATCTGGATATCAAATCCGATAGCATTTTAGCTTGTAATTTGTTCATCCTATTGGGAGGAATATTGTGCAGATATGATCATCCTATATCTCCTTCTTGAGGTCATATTCCTGTATGAAAGAAAGATCTAATTCTATTTAATCATTTTAGCAGCATTCCGGCCTCTTTATATTCATTGCCGCGCAACAACATGGTGTTGCGCGGGCCCTCGCAACACCATGTGGTTGCGCGGTCCGGCACAAAGCCTCCTCTTTGTTCTTCCTCCCTTCTCTTCTTGATACCTTCAAATTTCTCTTCTTCTCTGGAGCTTTAATCATCTTCAAAATCTTCGACAACGTGCAAATGAGAGGGGAGAGTGGGGTATTTATAGGCCTCCACACATGTGAACTCTCGATCTTTGTGTTATGGGCCCACTTCTCATCAGATCTCAACCATCCGAACCATCTTGACTAAATCTCCATTGAGCAGCTGTGTGCAACCCATTATGCCCTTTGCGCGGTCTCGCGTAATCAACATGATTTACCTAAGTCCGCGAAAATACTATGAATCCTCCTTTACTTTGCATTCTTTCTATGTATCTTCTCTTGATCTTTCTTCTAATCTATTCTTGAATCTTCATTTTTACACCTTAGCAGATGCCCCCTTTATCCTTTTTTTGTCCTTTTATAGATAAAGAAGTAGGATTAATCTTCCCTTCAACCTTTTTCTCCAGATGTATTTGTGCGCACCAGTGCAAAGGTTAACTGAGTCCTTCAATCGGGCCCAATTGTCCTATAAATACCAACACTTCTTCATCTCATTCATCATTTCATTCCTCTACTGAAGCTCTGCCCATCTAGCGATTCCCCGCGCAACGGGCTCCCTTTACATGCAAGTTCTGCGCAACATATATTCGTTCGTGCAAAGCTTGGTCCTTCTGCGTGCTTCTGGCAAAACATATCCATTTGCGCGCACCCGCACAAACACCCTCTCTTCAGAAATTCCTATGTCTCTGAAAAATCTGACACTTTAGATTTTTTCAAAACTTGCCTTTTTTGCCTTCTTCAAAAAACCTCTCACTTCGATACGCATCTTATCATGGCTCGTACAAAAAGAACATTCCGCCTTGTGGAATCCCCAACTTCACACCCTTTTCATCAGGAATTGCCAAACCCATCATCCTTGCAAGCACCTGAGCATTCTCCATCTCCACACCTAGAACAACCGCAGAGAAAGCGTTTCAAGACTACTAGTAAGCGCCCCGCGTACATTAAAGAGCCTATTCTCCCCACATTTGACTTCACTAACCATATCAACACACTACCTTCTCCTATTCATAGAGCAATCTTAATGGGTGATGTTGAAAGACCTCCCAGACATAGCCGTGAATTTGATTAGGAAGAATGGTTGAAGTCAATGACTCATCTTCAGACTATCAACCAAAAACCACCTGCGAGAGAGGATACCCAGCCCCTGTCTAGATTGAAGAAGTCTCATCGAAACAGAGCTAAAGAATTCCAGGAGAAGGTGAAAGAACATAACAGAAAGACTTTAGAACTCTTGGGAAATGGTTCAAGTCATTCAGGGTATTATGAAGTTCGATAACCTTCATAGAGAAGGAATGATCATCATTCTTCTAAACCTCCACCGTCATCAATCTATCCTTAATTGCGAACCTTCCAGTCAAATAGACGGAGAGAAGTTAATGTTCAAAGCGTCTTGGGTACTGAAAGAGCCCCGCATTTTAGAAGGAATTCTCTTGGCCAAGAAACTGAGGCAACAAGTTGGTGAAGCTCATCCGATGAACTTCTTCGTCCCTTCTTACGACCCCCACGCCTTATTTCCTACTCATTTCTATGAAAAAGTTCAATAACGCTTCTGAAATCGTGAATCGATTTGGGGTCAAGAAGAGTTCAGGACCAGGGGTTTTCTAACTTCTCGCTCTTATTATTCAGACTGGGCAGATGCGATCTTAGCGAAGCATTCCAAAATACTGATCAAGATTTATCTTTATAATGCTATAGAAGTTACCCCCCCCCCCCCCCCCCAATACTTGTAACATACTGGATTTTCACTATTTTAGATTTGTCAAAAATCCTTTAATTTTTTTTAATAACTAGCCACGTCATCATTTACGAACCATTGACGCTCGAGGTGAGCTTACACGCGCCTGGTACCGATAAGGAACCATATAAATAAGATTGATCAACCGTAGAAAACCAATGAACCCAACCGATCACTTAAACATTAAGTTTATCCTCATGATATGTTCACATAGGGCCTAAATCTAACTGACCTACCACTGATTAAAAACAACCCCTAGACCGCAGTATGTGCACCATACTCAACTTAGAGATGAAGTGGATACATTTAGGGGGACCCAGGGGGTCCCACGGAGAAAAAACACAAACCCCAGGGGGGTGCCCACCGCCAAATTGGCTGAACACCGCCGAATGCTCTAGAGGAGCGCGGCGGCACCACCACAACGGCGGTGCACTGCCGTTGACCCAACCATGTGGGTCCTTCCCACGTGCAGGGATCCCCTCTACATGACCCTACACCCCTTTAAACTCTTTTTTACCCATTTTCAACTCATTCTCACTCCCCCAAACCCTCTTAAACCCTCCTTCACTCTTAGATCTACCCAAAGCCAAGTCTGATAAGGCCCGGATCTTAACTAATAGACTAAATCAACCTCATTACTCTTTTAGCCTAAAACTGACGGTTTAGAGCAATCATGACCAAATCTCCACTTTTCCTAATTATAAATAGGCTACACTATGAACATAATCATTGCCCACGAGAAATCTCAATACCTAATTCATTTCAGAAATGCCCCAATTTTTCGAACAAGCTCTAGATCGCTCGTTAGTAGGCCACTAGTTCCAAAACTATAGAATAATGTCTATCTTACTGGGCTCGACGTCCATCACTAGAGTCGGACCTGAGTAGTGTCCAGAACAGCTCAACTTAGGCCAGAAGCTAAGTGCTTGCAACACTCGAATCCCTTAGGCCGAAATCTGAAACTTAAGTGAATTAGACCTTTCGCTCTTTCGTGAAGTTGTGGCTTTCTGACCGTTAGATCACAACCAAACTCGAGGCATAATTTAATGATATTTCTCTGCTCATATTCATATATCTGTGGCTCCGATCAACCATCGATGACCATTAAACACACTTCTAATCATATCCATTGATTGGTGCACCTAAATGGCGGGCCGATCATATCCATACGTAGATCATCATTAGGGCTAACTATCTTACGGTATATATCAACATGTACACCCCATAGTGGGCCTTAGAAGTTATTAAGACCCTCCCATAGGGCTATTATAGTAAAAACATAGCCCTTTGAGGCCATTTGCACCAAATCTGGTATTATAAATAGGTCATTTCAGGGCCTCATTTGCTCCCATACGAATTTGCAAAGCCAATGAGAGAAAGAGGAGTAGGAGAAGAAGAGAGGAATGAGAGAGATGTGGGGCCCCGTGTCGGATCACACCATCCAATCCTCATACTCGCTGGATTTATGTAAGACCTCATCTCTATTTCTGATCTCATGTCTTTCGCGGATGAAATCTGAAGATTTTGGGTTGGATTCTCTACTAACTTGCTAGGTAAGAGATTTCCCTTCATGTCTTTCCATCTCTTTCTTTCATTTCTTTCATTTTGAGCTATTAGGGTAAAAAAACTCCATTTTTCTTCCATCGATTCTCGCAAATCCTAATATTAGAATTGAGTGTGTTAGGGCTTTAAGTCATAATTATTAATTAAAGTGATCCATACTCTTGAGGGAGTCGTAATCGGGCCCTATTCCATTACAGTTTCGATTGTACGTTGATTACAAGTCCTGATTTGTCGAACCGAGTTGATGGATCAACCAAATTGATTTAGTTAAGGCATAATTCATTGTTTAATATTTAATTAGGACTAAATTTGTGTCATTAACAATAGTCTTATGCTTTAATTTAGGTTTGGAACATTTTTTCTAAATCCCCAACTCTAAGAGCTCAAAATCGAAGATTTCTTCTTAAGGTGCGGACCATTATGCCTAGGTTTCCATTTATCGACCCTTGAGGGTCTCAGTTACTGATTTGTTGTGGTGAATGATTTGTAAATAGCTAGTATGTTCATATTTCATGTTTGATTGTAATATGTGTCATTGTTTGTCTATGCATGCTCACATGTTTGATAAAATGTCTAGGTGATTAAACGTGTTATTCTAATGATGCTCACATGATTGATCGAACTCTAGATTGAATGCATTGATTTGTTGATACTCACGTGTTTGATTATATACTTCAATGAATGTATTACTCTATCGTTGCTCACATGTTTGATGAAATGCTTAAATGGTGGAATGTATTGCTTTTTCGATACTCACATGCTGGATTTAATACTTAAGTGATTGTATTACTTTATGCATGTTCACATGTTTGATTTAATGCCTTAGTGAACATTTTATCCTATGTATGCTTACATGTTCGATGAAATGCCTATGTGGTTGGATCATTGAATCATTGTTGACGGCCTGACGAATTGCTAAGTTTCAGCTTCATAATCAAGAACCTTTCATATGATGTTCCTATTAAGGTTACCAAGGTAATGGGAGTGGGTTGAATCTCTTATCAAAGGTTATGAATGGATTTTTTTAAGGGATTTAACCAATGGATGCTCTAGAGTAACACCAAGACTATGGATTTGCCAATAGGTTTGGTCTCTATACTTTAGAGGAGGCTGGAGATCATGTTCTTCATCAATAGGAGCTTTAAATGCTCATTGAAGTGAGGAGTCACAATGAAGAAAACATGAATCTCATGTGGATAGAGTCTAGAATGAGTGGGATAAGCTTGGGATACACTAGAGACTCTAAACTGCCTAAATCCACAATTTCCATAAAGTTTTGGGTCCTATATTTATAAAGAAAAGGCCCCAACGGATCTATAACGATTAGTTTTCGATGCTACTGAGTGAACATTCGGTAGTACCGAAATATTACTCAGTAGTACCGAATTAGATCCTTAAGTTGCTGGACGGTATTTGTCACTTTCGGTACTACTGAACTTTATTCTTCGATAGCAGTCGGTGGTATCGAATTAGCTTTGAAGGCTGCTGGACCGTTTTGGACACTCTCGGTAATACCGAAGGTGTTTTCGGTGGTACCGATGGTGCCATTCGGTGGCACCTTTACCAACCGAATTGGAACAGATTTTCCTGTTTGAATTTTTGTTCAGCAATTCATTCAACAACTTTGAACCTTTTAAAGGCAACATTATAATGGTAGAAAATGTAGACTTAGAATGGCTTGAATAGATGATCTAAGTGGGTTTTCCTATTTGGGTTAGGATCATCTAGAGGCATGATCCAGATTGTAGTAGCTTCTTTGTATTCTGAACTTGTAGCTTGGGCTTCTGCTCCAGTTGCATCGTCGGTCTTCATTTGTCAAGGACTCGTCTGACTACTTGACACAAATAGTCACGTGATTGACAAACATGGTGTGCATGGTGAGTGCACTAATAACAACTTCCACTACAAGAAAAAGGACCTTAGCTGACAGATGGGGCTACCCTTTGCCAGCGGCCAATTTTAATGGCCACCAGCAAAGGGTCCCTATAAAAAGAAGAAAAAAAAAACCCTAAGCCACCCCGCGCCCCCTCTCCACTCCCTCAAGCTCTCCCTCTCCGCTCGCTCTCCCTCCCTCTCCCTTTCCCTCTCGCACACTCTCTCTCTCTCTCTCTCTCTCTCTCTCTCTCTCTCTCTCTCTCTCTCTCTCTCTCAAAACCCTAGTCCTCTCTTTTTCTCTCTATCTCCTCAGCCCTCTGCTGCAGTTCCGCCTTCCGTTGATCGTGAATCTCGGATTCTCAGGTATGATGTAAGGCTTTTCCCTTCTTGCTGTTGCTTTCTGCAATTTGGAATACCAGATTAGGAATAGCATTGTCGAATCCCTTTTCAGGGATTTGTATTGTCGAAACCCTTTTTAGGGTTGGCATGCACTTTTTGAAGCTTTGGCTTCTTGATGACTCTTAATAGTATGTTAGACTTGAGTGACCTGAATCTGGATGAGCAGGATGCTTTTGTTCCCAGGTATATTGTTGGATAGTTTCTAGTTGCCCTGAGTGGAAACGGTTTGGCCATCAGTTTGGGACAGATAATGGGAGCCTGTGAAATGCAGTTCCTGTTTGTGCACAGTCCCAGGTGCTCGGTGGACTACTAAAAAGCAGATGCAGTTGTGATTTTGGGGTATACCCAAACAGTTCTTAAAGCATGCCAAAGTACAGTGTTGTTTTGTTTTTTATATGAATTCTGTTTTCTACAGATGAATATATAGATTTGGTAATTGGATATCATTTTCTTATCTACTCAATCAAATTATTATCTAATCCTTCTGTGCATTTAGTCGTTGATTGATAGGAAGTATTTGTTAGTATCATTGCCATGTGCTGGAAATTGGAAAATAAATGAAGTTCAGGCCATGCCTTCTGTTTTGAGATTTTTTCTACCACAAGTGTCTCAATGAACTAAGAAAAATCTTCAATATTGTCAAGTTCAATACACAAACTCTAAAAACATTCAAAAGATAGAAGTTCCCTTCCAGACAATGAATGTGCCATTTTAAAGGCAAACATGAAATTGCTCAATTTGTAAAATAGTACTTCTCCGGCATTGAATTGAATAGGGAGAGGGGCCCAAAAGTGTCTCCAAACGTGCCTTAGTTCTCATTCTTTCATTTTTAAAACTTGATTTTTGGAACATTTCATGGTGGGTCTCGCTTAATGCATAGGTTAAATGTACAAATTATAGGCCACTAGATAGTAACTACAAAATCTGATTGATGGATTGATGGGCATTTATTATTGTTGTGGACCAAATTTGCATAGGTTAAATGGACAAATTGATGTTGCATTGTCTTTTGTGGACATTGTGTAGGTGTTTCAATATCCACCTTTTTGTTTTTTGATCCTTTTAGTTTCTTTAATAAATTTTCATTCTTCATAAGAAAAAAGAAAAAATTTTAAAAAAGTGCACCATGAAGAATTTTCCTCCATTTAGCCTAAGGCATTTGATTTTTGAGCACCATCAATGCTTGAGGAATATCCTAAAATGTTTTTGTATTTTGTGATAGGTCTCACTATATCACTGCTACTGCTTGATATTTATTTGTTTTGCTTTTTAAAACTTATGCTAAATGGCCCTATAAGGTTTTTGATCTCAATGCGTTTGTCACCAATCATGAAAAGCTGCTATCAACTCACTTCACAGCAGTACTAAAATTTAGCAAGAGCTTCTCAAATTTCTTACATAAAGCAATGGGATCCTACATATTACGTTTTACGTTCCATTTTTGGATGTGCATATTGCATTAATGTGATTGATTGTTACATTCACTACTTCTTTTTTATTTTCTTTTCCTTTATTCTGTTTTCTTTTCTTTTTCTTTTTTGTTTTTTTGTTTTTTTGTTTTTTTTGTTTTTGTTTTTTTGTTTTTTTAATTCACTTTTAACTCGGAAGGAAAAAAGCTATTTTCAAGCTACAATATTACAATTTTTGCTTAGATCTATGCTATGGCTTTCTAATAATGTAATAAATGCTGGCTTAACAATGCCAATAATCTCAGTCTTAAAAGAGGTTAATTCTCATGCTTCTTCATATTAGGAACAAATAGACTAAGCAATTCTACTTCACATTTTCTGTTTAGTTGAATCTGCAATTTTATTTGACACATTTAGTACATGTTTGGTAGATGCAAAAATGTGTTCATCTCATTTTAGTTAACAATAATTATGCATTGATTATTATCTGTATTACATAATCACTTTTAACATGAACTCATTATCTATTAGAGATCAAGATTAATGCATAGTTTCTGTTAACCAAAATGAGATCAACTCATTTTTTAGGTGTCTACCAAACAGGGCCTTAAGTGAGTTGATATTGTTTGTTTGGAGTAGTAGACAGTATGCAAATATCTTTTTCTATTTTTAAATTAATCAATTTGCAGCATTCTTTGTGCAGATATCTTTATAGCCATGTTACACTTTCCTTTTGTCCAGCTTTTTCATGGGTATTTACATATTTCCAACACTATCATTTTTGACTTGCCATCTGCTAGTATCCAACCTGTTTTGATAAGATTAGATCCAAAACTTTTGTGACCCACAAAAAATAAAATAAAATGTTTATAATGGTCTTCCACCACTGTTTTGTATGTTGTGGACCACCTGAAATTTGTATATGGTTCATCTTTTGGCCCATGCCATGAAATTTGTATATTGTTTACACCATTAAAAACCATAAACTGAAATGGATCTGCTGCAGATGTTACTGTTAAAGAAGGTGGTATCCATGAGGCTTTGTTTTGGAATTATTTCCTCCTTGATTCTCTTAATAAAAATCTCTTGTTATATCTCATCATATTGTCAGGATTCTTGATAAAAAGAAGATAAAAAAGAAAAGAAAAGATTGTTGTTTGTATCTTTTCTCTATGTTCCTTAGAAGGCTAATTGGTTGACCAGCCTGGAAAAAGGGTATGTCTCATTAGCATCTGAATATTGGGAGTGCTGGTCCATCATAGTTTGATAACTCAAAAAATTCATGGTCTTCAAGACTCAATAGAACTTAACCTACTCTTTGACTCAACTCTAGTTTGATTTTTCTGGTTTTTAAACTATGATTCCAATATTATAGATTTTGTTTTATCTGTTTTGTTGTCTGGATTTTTTTATATTTAATTATGATCAATTCTGAATTTTCTTTTCTTTTCTTTGGATGCTTGGGACAGTTCTTAGAAGAGTTCGAATTGCTGTAAGACTACGACCTCGGAATGCAGAGGAGTTGGTTGCAGATGCCGATTTTGCTGATTGTGTAAAATTGCAGCCAGAGGTATTTCTAATTGCACTTCTCTTTTGTTTGTAATTGCATATGCCTAAACTTACACCAGATGTGCAGCGTGTAATGCTTTCCAAAAATAAATGAAAAATGTAAGTCAATCCATGGGCACCAATCACATGGCCATTCTCATGTTTTGCAAGATGTTATACTGATGCTCAAGCGGAGGATTATAGGCCCTTGTATAATGTTAATGTGCAAGCTTGGGCCTGAAATCAAAAGCCCTATTTGCTTTTAGACCCAATGACTTAAATGGGCCAAACTTGGGCTGATCTACATTAAGGTTTTGTTGTAGGTAATATGCATATTCCTTAAAAGAGGATCCAATTAGCTTCTTTTTTTTTTCCTCATGTACAACCAAGTTCGGAAGTTATTAGCAAAGCTCTATTGATAATATTCTTCATTGAATGCATTGTAGATTTATAGTTCATTTCTTCAACTTCACTAATCCAATTCTACCCTTCAAAGGCCATGCATTAATCTACAATTTGTACCAATTGAGAAAAGACCTTAACAGGTTATGAGACTCAGGGGAAGAAAGAGATATTTATGTATTGTAATATTGATTCAATATGGTGTATTTTGTTTATCATATTGTGACTCTTACAAACTATTATGGTATTGGAGCTAATGCTTTTAGATGGACTAACTGAATTGAAATTAGGAGTCAAATAAAGCAGGAATAACCATATTCTAGTTTCCTTAGCATTCATATCGAGGGGTGTGGGCTCCAAATTGTAATTACCTTACTTTCAAGTTGCACTTAAAAGAAATGAAATGGCAGTTCAAAGGCAACTCCAAATCATTAACATTTATCATTTTGCCTTCATTTAATTGAATGTTCGAGATTCAGTTCACTTTTGCATTAGAACTCAAGCTATTATACTCGAATACTAACGAGAATGGAAACATGATATATGACTCTCAGTTTCTTAACCAGCACCTTGCATGAAAATGGAAACATGAAACACGAGCATTCGCCTTGTGTGCATCTTTCACCACCATTATGTAAAACAGGGCGCCGACCAATATCTCTGTGTGTGTGTGTGTAAACCCTACACCCTCATTTCGTTCCCAGCCCCCGACTCTCTCCTTCTACCTGCCCCCGACTCTCTCTCTCTCTCTCTCTCTCTCTGCAACTCCATGACGCCGACTCTATCTTCCCTCTCTGCAACTCCACAACGCCAACTCTATCTTCTCTCTCTGCAACTCCACGACCCTGACTCTCTCTCTCTCTCTCTCTCTCTCTCACTCGCTCGCACTGTTCCGCTTGGGAGAACGAGAGCTCTCTTTCAATCAAGCGACGAAGCAACCTCTGTACGAGAACTTCTGGGATGTGCATTTGTCGTGGGGAAATTAGTGACGTAGCTTTGAGAAGGAACGCTTGGTTTTCCTTGATTAGTGATGCTGTGTGGTTTTATGGTTCATTGCCTGAACAATTTGTGCCCAAACATGCAAGGCAACCCCAAGTGCAGCCTAAATTTGTGTACATAAATATGATGGATCTGAGCTCTCTCGAAACCTAATATATTGGGTCCAATCTGCTGTTTTTTTAACTTGCTAAAAAAAGCTATGTTTGCTAAAAAAGCTATGTTTGGTGATATGCAAGATTTGTATTTTATTTAATAAACGAAGGTTGTTTTTGAAGTATCTTTCATAAAAAAAAGGTTGTTTGAAATCTTGTTCAAGTATATCACTGATACTTCACAAAATCACCAAAAGTTTATTGAAAAATTCTTTTTTTAGTTCTATGCATTTTCAGTGCTTTCCCCAAAATAGAGATGTTGGTGCATTCCACTAGAATATCTGGCGATTACTTTTATCTTAAAATTTTTATTAACAAGTCCCATCAAGAGTTCTGTGTATGTTCTTTGTGATTTCTTCAGTTCATAATATCTGTCTTGGCAGGTCAAAGAAGAGGATGATGCAAATGCTGCACGAAAACTGCAAATTAATTTGAAGCAAAGGAGACAGAGAAATCGATGTTGTCAGGTTTGCCTCTTTCTTGCATGATTTTCTTGGATTTTAAGCATTTTTTGTGCCTACTTAAGTTCAATAAAAAAATTTCCTTAAATAGTTTCCAATTCTATCCTATTTTTTTGCTGGGTGAAAATATTTGCACAGGTAAGGAAATTAGTAAGTATACACGTACCAAAATATACCGTTCCCTGTTCGATTGTGCTTTTGTTCATTTTGGACATTCTGGTCTATTTTAAAATGTTTTCTTCTGTAGATGGATCAATATAATTTTCTTATTTTTTTATTTGGGTTTCTTTTCCTTTCTTGAAATTGATGAGATTTCTATTCATTAGAAAAATAGAATGTTTCTCTTCCAATAGAACAAAAACAAATTCTCATTGTGTACAACTCAACTGCCAATATGTTTGTTGATCTATGGCTGAGAATTATAATTTCTGAAGGTTCCTTCATGGTTGATTAGGCAGAAATAGTGCTTTTGACTTTTAATTTTCTTTTTGGTATTGAGATACTTCTAATATAGGGTGGGAGAAATCCAATTTCTACATCTAGTGATGAGGTGGGCCATGTATGGATGAGACTTAGAACTAAGTAGGAGTGAAATGTCTAGATTGATTAAGTTTTGGGCTGAGGGTAAATACTTGCATTTGTTCTATCCAGATACTTCTAATATTGAATGAAATTGAATTTTCTCTTTAACAGAGTGAAGAAGAGGAGTTTGGATTTCATTTTCCTTTCTTCTTTACACTTGGAAGTTGGGTTTAATATTGCTCAAGTCATTAGGGTATAACCCATGAATGGAGGATTTCATTTTTCCATGCTTGGGCTGCCAATCAAAAACAAAGTTCTCAACCTGTGGCTGGCCATGATGTGAGTTTTTGTGTTATTTGGATGGCAAAGAACCATCAATTCAACAAAACAATTGTTAACATTTTTTATAGTAGGGATTTTTTTAAGATTATCTAATAAATATAAGATTTTCACTTGTTATCCTACTAAGATCCTTAAAATAGAATTCATTTTTCAATAATCTCAAAATAATCATTGGATTATTATTAACTTTTCTTTCTTTTGCCTTGTGGAATGATTATTATAACTTTTTCTTTCTTTCCCTTGAATTCCCTATATCCAAAAATGTCCTAAATGGACAAATTTTCATGAGTCAGATGACCAACTTCACTGGACATGTCCAGTGGGGATGATCATTTTTTTTATTGAGACATTTTGATTGGTTGCTTGTGCAGTTAGATAATGCAAAGCACAATTTGCAAAACAAATCTACAGCTTTGAGAAACTTTGCAGAAGTTTTATAACCCATTCGTCGGTTTCAAATATCAGAGGCCATATGCTGGTTGGACCAGATTTTGCTTTTGGGAAAACATATACAAGGTGTCTTTCTTTCTTTCTTTCTTTCTTTTGGAAACTCACTCGTCTCTCTAGTGATCCCAACTTCTTCTTCTTCTTCTTCTTCTTCTTCTTCTTCTTCTTTTTGTATCATGGTTCTGAATATTGATTGATACTGAGTCAACTTAATGTTGGTGGAGAATGAAATGTGTCATTGGCAAGTCACATTCCAAAACCAGACTGAGTCTGAACAATTCTGACTGAGTTGGAATGAGTCAGGTGACCGATACTGGTTTCAATCTCTGGGTGACTTGCACTTTAGAACTTATGCTTAAAACCATGTTCTCCATCATTGATTTCTTTGAGAATTGTCAATCAGCTGTGAAGGTAATACGACCATTATAAAACAAGAGGCTTTTAGTGTATTTGGTGTGAATTGGGACCAAATACACTCTTCCAAATGTACCAACCTTACTGATTCACACCAACTACCACCAAATACATGCTCCCAAATGACCCTTTACAGTTCATTTTAGGTAACTGGTGTTTTCAGTTCTTATAACCAAATGCTTAAGCCAGGGACTACATGTTCTTTGTTCAGGCTTCAAGTTCATTAGGGAATATAGCAGTCGGTATAATCAAGAGTTAAGAGTCTTGATTACCACCAGCCCGGCTTGTAGGAACATGCTCATGAGTTGTTTTAGTATAAATAGTAGCACCTTATTTTTAAGTAGGGATTTGGTTTGCAAGTCTTTCTTTTATAGAAGAAGCTTCTTGGCACATGTGAGGTAGTTGAACTTGATATAGTGAATGGTTGCCAATGAAAGTTCATTTATGAATGGTGTGAGATATTTGGATGATATTTTCAAATTGTTGCATGATGATGTCTGTATCTTTTCCTCTCAATCTTCAATACTTAAATATAACAAAGAGTTAAGTAATGTTTGATTTGTGATTAGTGTATTTGTGTTTGGATGTATTATGCTCAATTAAAGTGAAACGAATAGTTTAGAGTAGAGGCTTAAAACAAACTGTTTCTCCATGTTTATTCTACTCCTAGTCTAGTCACTCTTCATCTAGAGAGGAACTGCACTTGTAGCATTTACAATTATAAAAGGAGTTTCAACTGTTCTTGTACAATTTACTTTAATTTTAGCTATATTCATGGGATGTTAACTATAAAAGGAAAGACTGAAGATTCAGTGACTAGGATTTTCCAAATTTGGGATTTTTGTGCGTGCGTGCGTGCGTGCGTGTGGCACATGTACGAACTCGGCATAACAGGGATCTTCCTTGTTCTTTACAAACAGGGAACTTTCCCTTTTATAATGGATCATTTTCTTTTGAAAAACAATTACTAAGAATGATCTCTTAATAACTTTATTAACATTACATCTATTTCCCAGAATCGATATCCTTAATCATAAAGTACATCTTCTTGGTGAGGAATAAATGCTAAATCAGGTCAATGAAAGAATGCTAAGTCAATCCAGTGGGCTTAGGAATAAACGATATGTGGTCTCTTCTACAACACAACTTGATAGTCACCATCAACACATTGAAACAAATTTGGTGACAAAGAGTCTATACATGTTGCCTTCTCATAAATCTATTTGATGATGCTTTTCTTCATGTGTAATTTGTTAAATTTCATCTATTAGTGCTTTTGTTAGACTTGCACTCTTGTTCACTTAGCCATCAGATGTCGATATTTATCTTGATGATAGAATCACTATAAGCATTTCATTTATGCATATTCTGAAGCTCCTAAGACTGTTATACAGATTTTATGGGAAATTGGAACGCCTAGGTACACTGGTTCTGGAACCACATGGATAAAGGCGCAGACCTCCGCCTTTGAATTGTTGACCCATTATGAGGTAGGGTTGGTAGCTCCCTTGTACTCAACCACTTGAACATCACACTTGAGCATGATAATCCATTCATTCTTTATTATGCCAGAATCTCTTAAATGATTTATCTACGTGTTGCCTTCCTTTTAGTTTTGTTGTAGTATAGTCATTTTATTTTATAAGCTTATGTCATTCAAGGTGACCTTTAAAGAGGATGCTTATGAAAGGGAAAACTTCCTGGCTACAAAATATCCTTACAAGCATTAGATATATAATCTTTATATACATGGAGATGCACTTTACAAGAGCATTGCAAGTGTTTGATGGTGGTTTTCCTTTCCTTGACATTGTCTGATATATGATTTTGTCACTGGTTTCCTCTTCAATCTAAATGCAGTGATTTAAACAAGTGCATCTAATAAATGCAGGATATCAACTGAACTTGCTGCCTTGTCTAGTCAGCCAGATGGTGCCTCATTTCAAAACAAAAGCAGCAACGATAATTTGTTCCAGCAAAATCTGGGCATATCCAATGATCTCTCAAGTGATCCCAACCAACATTCACACAGGTGGTTACTACTTGGTTTAAGTAAATAAATCTTCAAGTATAGGACTAGCCCACCTTTTGATGGCTATCTATTAGTTCTTTTGAGTAGTATATCATGATACACGTAGATGCTAAGATTCTTTCATTCCTTGAACAATGCTCATTCACACTCAAATATTTAAATACTTGTGACAGATAATAATGTTTTCCAATGAATTGTACATACAAAAACACTTAAATTAGGACATTTTCGTTTATCACAAGATGATTGATTAACATGGTATGTAGAACAGACTTCTTTGTACTTTGTATGCAATGATGGTTTTTTTTCCCCCCCTTTTGCCATATGTACAATTAGTTATTAGCCATATAGAGCAAACTTTCTGGTTTTCTTCTGCTTGCCAATAAATGTTTTTAAGGAAAGTCACTTGCTTTGTCATACATCTTCATGCAAGGCGATTTGCAGGCTTTCTAGTCAATAGCATCTCCACCTACAAAGCCATGGCATGGTGGGTTCACTTCCGCCTTTCTCGAATCTAATTTTCTTTGCATAATTCTCTTTGATGTATGTATTTCATCATCACGATTTTCAGGTTTCTTGGAAACAACAGCTTGTCCGATACACTGCCATCCCAAAAAAGCTATAAACTTCTTAATGTGTATGTTCATCTGACTCATTTTTACTGAACTTGTAGCTTTAATATGTATTTTGATGCAATATTGAGTTGAATTCCAGTCTCTAACTCTGATACCAATTAATTTCTTTTTGCTACTTTGTTTTGCAGGTTTTAGGCATGGATGAATGGGAGCTAGATTGATGGATTTTATTTATTTTTTAAACTATTCAATTTATTATTGTAAATATTATTGGCAGCAGCTCTAGTACAGTAGAGAAGGGAAATGGCCACAACATCAAACAAAGAAGCCTCCATCTACTTGCTTATAAGTTGCTTTGTAAGCCATAACCCATCCTACCAATGCAACAGCCATTTTTTTTTGGCTTGCAAATTCGTGCGCCACATCAGCACATAAGGTGGCATGCCTAATGCTAACCTTTTACTCAGTGGCATCAAATGAATGGCTAAGATGAAAACTGTCAAGGAGTTTTTTGGGGGCACATCCATGGGTGGATGCAACAGACAAATGGTCTGGATTACCAAACAAAGGGCCGCACTTTGGGAAATCCAGAAGGCCTGTAATGTCCCTGGATGAAGGTTGTGTACCATATGGTTCCGATAAATGCACATGAAGGTTGGAGGAGTGCACATGAAGGTTGGAGGAGTGTTGGGTTGCATGTGAAAGGGCCACATAGGCATGCATTTATTTATTATTATTATTATTTTAATAGGAAAACAATCACTAGGCACTATCTACTTCCTAAGAAGAATGTGAAATCAGGTGGACCTTGACAAAAGGGTCAATGATAAGGTCCATCCATCTGTAGGCATTATAAAACTGGCATTATAAAATTCGAATACCACAACGAACCGCTAGAAAGGCGTATAAATTGCTAGTAAATCCCACATGAAGTGGCGGCCAGCACAACCGCCAGTAAATCCCACATGAAGCGGCAGCCAGCACAACTGCCAGTAAATCCCACATGAAGCAGCGGCCAGCACAATCACCGGTAAAGGAAGTTGACTGTCGGTAAAGCCTTTACCGACGCAGGCTTTACCGGCTGTTAGCTGACCACGGGCAAAGGCTTTGCCGGCGGTCAAAACCGCCGGTAAAGGCCAGTTTTCTTGTACTGCTACTCCATATTCCTTGGGGGTATGGATGCAAACCGTTCCTCCATGCACAATTTCTAGACAATCAACATTTATTAAGAGAAAAAAAAACAATAATCTAGGACAAACACATTTAAGGCATCTGCTGCCTCAACAGTACATTAACTCAAGAAGTAAACATTAATACATGATAGATAATCTGTTCATACAGATGTATTAACTAATCACCAGTTACAATCGAACATTGAGATAACCGGAAGGCTTTTGGTACTGTCTAAGATATTATGCAGCACTTGGAAGCATAGCTTTAATTGAAAAGAGTACTTGATCACAAACTCCACAGTACATGTAATACTAAAACTGTAAAGTTACTGCAAAGAAAAGCAATAAGCATGAATACAGATAGACATATCTGCATAGGCACATATATTAGTTGTGTTCAATGCGGGATTCAACATCAACATTCCCAGCATTAACGTTGGTTGAATCCATTAAAAGTAACTTGATTGTATATATACCTATATATATAGGTTTCCTAGCCAACCGTCTAATGAAACGGAAGAAATGTGCTGCAAAGAGTAGACCATTCAACCCCAACCATACAAGGATTGACAAGCCAAGTATAACGATCCAATCATCAATCTGGGTTACACAATCGGAGACAACTATATAGGCTAGGAAATAAGTAATGATCAAGGAAGACACAGCCAACCATGTGATGATCATCAAGGTCCACATAAAAATCCGTCGCTTTAGATGGAAACCACTTACTAGCAATAAGATTATGCCCGAAGATGACAGGAACGCTATCGAATTGAAAATTGAGAACGATATATATCCACGTGGACAGTAAATAGCCATGATCGACTGCCCTGCTGTGTTAATAGGATCGGATGGAGCAGGGCTTGTAGGATACCCCACCTGAGGCGGATCCGACGTATCCACTTGCATAAGCCCACCGGGAGGCGTGAATCCAGCTTGAAATGTTACCGTAGCGATCAATACTGCCACCACCATTATACTACTCCTTATCTCGTTCAACCAGTCACCGTGCTTCTTCCACTTCTCATTTCTAGAACACAATGGTTTAATTGTCCAATCGTCTCTTGTGGGATGCAGGGCTCCAGCACCTCGGAGGATCCCTTCAAGTTTCATATCCTTCAATTCTCCACGGTTTTGGAGTAAAATATCCAAGGCCGTGAAACCGTGTGCATTCAAGGCATTCACCTCTACCCTCATCACGGTCTTTCGGACCAAAAACTCTGTGAGCTGCACAGTCATTGTGGTTATTTCTTCCCTATAAAAAAAAACAACAAAAGAAAATACCCGTGCTCTCAGAGATTGCATTGGGACACCGACAATCACGCATGATATAGACTTTAAAGTAAGTTCAACATAGATTCTTTGGAATACTATATATATATATATATATATATATATATGGGAAAAGGTACTATGCGCTCGACCTCACGATAAGCTCCCGTGAGGTTGAGCTGTGTGGGCCCCCACCGTGATGCGTGTCGACCATCAACACCGTGCATTTGATGGGTCCCCTCTAAATTATGGGATATCCCAAACATCAGCCGCATACGGAACTCAGGTGGGCCATACCATCTAAAATCATGTGAAGACACCGTTAAAACATATAAAAGCACTTGGTGGGGCCCACCTGAGTTTTGAATACTGCTGAAACTTGGTCTGAACCCTCATCCAAGTGGGACACACATAATGGATGGGCTGGATTTGCAAACCACATCTCGGTGGACCCAAAAAATGATTATGAATATTTTAATGGTGCACAGCCCCTCCCCACTTCTGTATGTGGTGTGGCCCAAAAAGTCACGGATTGACTTGATTTTTGATATTTAGGCCCACGATGAAATGGTGCATCTGACTGTTGGGGTAGATGTTCGAAACGCGTCACGGTGGGGCCCACACAGCTCGACCTCATGGGACGGACTCATGAGGTCGAGCGCATAGTACCTTTTCCCTCTATATATCGCTATTCTAACGATCATAACTGTATAATCATTATAGTCATTAGTCTTTATTTAAGACGGTCCAGATCATTTTCATAATTTATTTTTAAAATCTCATCATATATTCCTTATAAAAGAAATCTTAACCATCCCATAGTTCTCCGTGAAAGGGGTGGCTACAAAAGTAAGGACAAATCATAGATGGATTGGATGATGCAATCAGTGTTATTTTTTCTAGTGGCCTATAAAATAGGCTCTGGTATTAATAGACCGTTCGGATAGTTCGATGGGACTAAGTGGGAGGAGCAACTAGGAGCACTATATCTTGCGTTGCTTCCAGAGTAACAGATCATTCTTTTAAAAAATCAAAAGTGCCGAGTACGTAAGCAGCATTTATAACAATTGTTGGATTAGCAGTAAGAACTATGAAGGAGGAAGATCCAGTCCATTGATTTGATGGCTCCCATCATGGATCTATCATGCCCTAAAACTAGAAAATGGAAAGATTCTAGCCATCCAATTTTTCGCCAATTGGGGACAGTTGGCATATTTTTTACTGTTCATTGCCAGCAGATTGAAAAGTTGGAACCATCCAACTTAGTAATCAAGGTCTTCACCAAAAGGGCCATCTAATGTGGGACTACTTGTTACCATGGGTTTTAGTCGTCTAGAGACGGGCTTTGGAAATCAGCGGAAGCTGTCGATAGTCCAATGTCACAAGCACATGCATTTAGTTGTTCACGGCTTAGAAGGTTTTAACCAGATTTTCTTCCACAATACATCTGTTTCATCAATTGTAGCCACCTTGATTACTAGACCGATCTAATTCTTGGGACATAACATCTACATAGCTGGAACCCTGAAGGATGGATTGGATCTAATACCTACGTGCCATGCAGGTACATATGGCCACATGTAAATGAATTGCCTTTGCATGTGTGTGGGTAAACAGCATCCAAAGGACTTTGGTTATTGTAGATGAACCATAATTATATATATCAATCTAGAAATGATGGGCCACTTTATGTTGAGTGTGTAGGGAAATAAATTCACCATCATTTGATCTTTAACATTTAGGGCTCATTTAGACAACTTA
The DNA here is from genome assembly GCF_029962835.1 of Magnolia sinica. Classification (NCBI taxonomy): domain Eukaryota; kingdom Viridiplantae; phylum Streptophyta; class Magnoliopsida; order Magnoliales; family Magnoliaceae; genus Magnolia; species Magnolia sinica. Next base: position 62,798,921 of record NC_080581.1, read on the forward strand.
TTTGGTCTTTAACATTTAGGGCATAATTAGCCAACTCATTAGGGACCTACTTATAGATTATAAAAATAGTGTTTACCGTAATATATTATGCTAATGAAAGGTATTTGAAATACCCATTATTATAATTTTGATACATTTCTTAAATTGAGATAACATAATTTACTATCAAGTCATTCTACTATCAACTTTCACACCTCTCTTTCATCCTCTCCCCTCATCTCCTTCAGTCCTTCATTTCAATTGGCTATTATAACTGGACCTACATCATCTATACTCCAATCAATAACTGAACCCCATATAATCACCCATATAATCAATGTGTACCCTTAATTTTAATATGCACCATTGGACAATTAGTGTTGACGGCTTTCGTTATCCCCCTCCCATTCCCTGGACCAACCAACCTGTAATGACTTTTAAGAGTGATTGGGCCCAAATTGTATTGACATCCATCATCAATGATATGATTAGAATGAAATTATGGATGGATAGTCCCATTGGGCCAATATTGCAGATTAATAGAATGATTAGACTGACGTCAGACTGAAATTATGGATGAATGGTCTGGTTGGGCCAATCTTAAAGATTAATTGAATAATTAGACTAATGTCAGAGCCAAATTGTCTTATTCAAACTTTTTCTTAAGATGATCAATTTAATTGGACCAATGGAAAAGATGAATAACATGATTTGGTTGAAATTGGAAATGAATGGTTCAATTGGTTGATATGGAAGTGGAATGGTCTCATTGCGCCAATATTGAAGATTAATAGTCTTATTGAATATCAAACATAAACAATATGATTAGAGCAAAATTGTAGAAAAATGGTACGGTTGGGCCAATATTGAAGATCAATGGTTCCATTAGGTGATCAACAATATAATCTAATCAATGTCAAAGCCGAAGGATCCAATTAGAATGATATTAAAGATGACCATTTTGATTATGCTACAATGAAGATTAGTTAATAATTGAATTAATATCAAAGATCAATAGTCTAGTTGGGGATTAATGGTTTCATTGGGCCTATATTGAAGATGAATGCTTCGATTGAATTGATGTTGGAGACAAATGGTCTAATTCATATCATATTACAAATAGACAGTCTGGTTGGGGGCAACATCAAAGATAAATCATCTAGTGTGCAGTAATTGAAGATAAATGGTATGATTGGCCCTAATTGAAGATGTGTTGTATGATTAAACAAACATTGAATATCAATGGTTGATTGGGCGACTATTAGAGGCCCGTTTAATTTGGCCAAAATTAGAGATATGTGATGCAAACGGTTGGATATTGAAGAACAACAATTTAATAGACTTGATACTGAAGAGATCAACTATATGAGTGGACTGAGAATGATCTGATTAGGCAAAAAATGGATATGAAAAGTTTGATTAATCAAATATTGAAGAGAAATCTTAGGTACTATATCTTACCATATATAGAGATTTCGTCATTAGATTATGTTGATTGGACCTCATACATCATCGTGATGACAAAAAATCTTTTGATCAATCAACATGACATTGGTTCATTGCACATGAAAAGGTGTTATCATAGAGTAAGCCAGTGAAGTGAACGATTGGATCATTGCTTCAAGGTCTTCAAATTACAAGACTTGTGGCAAACTATAGTTTATACACCTTCAGCCGTATGATGGAAATAGGTTGGGGGTGAGCACAGATAACGTCAAGCATGTGCAAGAAGTAGAAATCACTACAATGTTTGGCAATGGCCATGTTCTTTGGGAAATACTTTATGTCACCTTCTTGCTTAAGTTTTGCTTAGCTTTTAGGCTTAGGTTAGTTTGCTTCGTTCTTTCAATCCAACTTTGGATTATGAACATAATAAGGACATCAGACTATCATATATGGTCTACCAGAGGAGGAGGATGGCCCTAATTTCATTGCAGATGTATGATCCATATATAGGGCCCACCAGTGGGCCATTTTGAAGACTTCACATGTATAATATGTGCATTTGTAAGACCCCATAATGGGAAGATGTATGTGTGTTGTGATCATAAGAGTTTTGAACCATTGGATCATGCCCGTTGGCCCATTTGATCACCATATCATCATCTGCGGGCCATTAAACTATTGATCTTCTTAGATTTTGGACCACATGGGTATCTAGTAGTAGGTGTTTATATTTTCATATTTTTTTGGATGTGATTAGTGGTTTGGATTAAGTTTGATAGTTTACAATTCTTAATTTTTAGTGTTCACTTTATTTCAAAGGGCAAGATTTATTTTTTTTAGTTTTCATTCTTCTTCTTTGTCTTCATCCAAAAAAGGAAAAACCCTTAGAAACCCTCCTTTTCTTTGATCCTCTAATTCCTTCATCCTGAACAACCCAAGAGAATCCATTAATACAACCTCTTCCAAGGTCGTATGCGCACATGCACACACGTATGAGGGTGCACATGTGGCAACTGGTGTGCTATTCTCTTCTTTACTCTTTGTTTCCTCACAAAAATCACTTTTATGAAACCCTAACCCATCCCAAATCCAAAGCCTAATCTAATTTTTCTTAATTTATAAATTGTGAGTTTCTAATTTTGAACCTAAGCCCAAATTGGGTTCCAAAACCTGAAATCTAGAATCTATTTGTATGTTGGGATTCTTTTTCCTATGCTTGAACAACATTCCCACATCTCATATGGCCTTTTCCTTCATGATTTTATATTTATTATGTAGGGTGGGATGATGACTTTTCATTGGAACCTAAATAATTAAGTATGAAAATTTCTAATTTGTGGAAGAATGATTGATTTTTATACCTGATTTATTTTATAAGAATTTCAACTTTGATATTTACTAGTAAATCTCATCATAACGCATTCATCATGCATTGATTTTGGTATCAGAGCTTCGGTCTAGCGTAAGATAGGTGTTTGATGTAATTCTTAACATATTGTATAGCATATATGTTGCATATAACTTCTTGTTGAATCTTCTGTTTTGGTATCCTAAAAGTTCTATAATGTTGGAATTTCTAGATTTAGTGATTTTAAAGGCATCTAGTTGTTGGGTTTTCAGTTTTAGCAAAATTTGGAGCATCCTAGGGCTGTCTAAAGGGTTAAAATACGTAGAGTCATCATACATAAAGTATAGGTGCATGATATTGTAGTGCCTAGGTATAGAAGTTATCTTTTGTCATATCATAACCTTCGTCTTTGTCTAGTAGTCATTAGGGTTGTGTATAGTAGGGTTCTTAGTGTATGCACACTCGCACAGGTCGTGGCTTTTGTCTTTCTCCCATGATGAACATGGAACAACTTGTCAAGGCTATTGAAAATATCAACCGCCACCTCACAAATATTGAAAACAACCAGTAGACCACTGTGACCCAGATAATCTCTAGTGCCCAATGCATAACTCAGTGGGAAGCATCCTGTAAGGCTAACTCCAATATTAGGGATGATCGTCATTCTCAAGCTGACGAATAAGTTGAACTTGGGTATGATAAGGAAGAGCTTGTTAGGGGGCATGTGAAGTACCAGCGTCAGGGATTAGGCCATTTGGGGGGGGGGGGGGGCAACTACCCCGTCGAGAGTTCTAAGATCATTATTATCCTAAGGATAGTGTGATGAAGAGTGTTAATGTTGACGCCCCTAGTTTTGATGGTTGCTTAGACCTTAAGATTTTTTTGGATTGCTTAACAGACATGGACCACTTCTTCAAGTGGTATGATATGCCTGAACAATTTCGAGTCAAATTCTTTAAGATAAAATTAATGGGTTAGTGAAGCTGTTCTGGACTAACGTTGAGCGTACCATGGAAAGATATGAAAAAGAGCCCGTTGCATTCTAGGCTAAGATGAAGGAGGTCCTGAAGTAGAAGTACCTCCCACTTTCCTACTACTAGAAGATGTTGGATCGATGCCAATCCCTTAGATAGGGAACTATGCCTGTGATAGAATACATTGCCAAGTTTGACAAGTATATATACGATGCAATGTAACGTCTAAGAAGACACCGTCGTGACGTTATCTCGATTTAGAACCGGCCTCTGATCCGAGCTTTAGGGTGAGCTCATTCTTCACAATGTAAGTACCTTACAGCATCCCAATCAGATATTGCAGGAACTGGAGTAGTATGTTAAACCCCAGTTCGTGAAGCGGGTTCATACGAATGTTAGGCTCACTCCTTTTGGAGCTAAGCCATGCATTAGTAGTGAAACTAAGGCCTTCACTAGTACACAATCCAGTCACAGAGATGTTAAAGGAAAAGGGTAGCCTATAACTCTTATCCTCATGTTCATGACATATAGGCCATTTGAGTCAGCAATTACATTTGTACATCATATCTATGATTTACATGCTGAGATCTAAAGAAGGATTAATGAACAACATAAAAGTCATGTTGTTTCTCACCAAAGGTTCAAGTAATTTTAAATAAGTGATGGTTAGTATACGAATAAAGCAGTTTTTCCAAGGATTTATTAAAATGTTACATGCTCGTAGTGCAGGTCCCTGTAAAATCTTGCAAAGAATGGGCCCTAATGTGCATGTGGTGGATTTTCCATCTAACATGGGCATTAATTGCACAATCAATATAGATTATCTGATGTCTTGTGATGAACCTATTAATGCACCCACTAGGCCTACTATAAATCCCAGTGTACCAGATTTGTCCCTGAGTTATTAACCTTTGCCTAGCCACTAATCCCATCCTTCACCATCTATACCATCATTACCTAAGAAAAGAGAAGATGGAGGATGTGTTAGATCACCACATGGTTTCCACAAGACAAGGGAGGTTTCAAATTTTTCTTATCAAATGGAAGAACAGACCAACTTCAGACTACACGTGGATCATAGAGGAGGAGTTTTAAAGATTGGACCTTGATCTTCTCAAGCGATTTCATAGTTCTTCTTCACAAGAGGTGAATCTTTCTTAGCCCGAGAGGATTGATGAAGACATCAGATCATCATATAGGGTCTACCAGAGGAGGAGGGCCTTAGTTTCATTGTGAATGGATGATCCATACATGGGGACCACCAGCAGGCCATTTTAAAGACCCCACATGCGTAGTACGTGCATATGAAAGATCTCACACTAGGAATATGCATGTGAGATGCAATCATAGGAGCATTGGACCATTGGATCGTGCCCGTTGGCTCATCTGATCACCAAATCATATCTGTGGGGCATTGGACCGTTGATCTTCTTAAAATTTAGAGCACATGGGTACCTAGTAGTAGGCATTTATGTTTCATATGTATTTCTGGACTTGATTAGTAGTTTGGATTAGGATTTTGTAGTTTAGAATTCTTATTTTTTAGTATATACTTTATTTCAACAGATAATGGATATTTTTATAAATTTCAGCATCTAGCGTGAGCCCATGTTTTTTAAGAAAATACAAGAGAGAATTCTCTCTTTCATTTCTTATGCATGTGATTTGCAGGTAAATATATTCTTAAAGATCTCCATGGATTAGAGAGGGTGCGAAGCTCGAGGGGGATCATCTCTTCTTATCTTTTCTTCTTCTCCAAGGTAAGCTTCTAAGTTTCATTCTTCTTCTTTCTTTTCATTCAAAAACCAAAAAAAAAAAAAAAAACCCTAGAAATATTCATTTTCTTCGATCATCTTCTTCCTTCAACCTAAACAACCTAAGAGAATCCATCCATATGACCTTTCTTAAGGCCGTAAGCACGGGTGTGTGAATGCACGTGTGTGGGTGCACACGTGGTAGCCCTTCTGCTATTTTTCCCCCTTTTGTTTCCTCACAAAAACCTCTTTTATGAAACCGTAACCCCTCCCAAATCTAAAGCCTAATCTAATTTTTACCAATTTATAAACCTTAAGTTTCTAATTTTCAACCTAAGCCCGAATTGGGTTCCAAAACTTTAAATCTGGAATTTATTTGTATGTTGGGATTCTTTTTCCTATGCTCGAACAAGGTTTCTACATCTCACATGGTCTTTTCTTTCATGATTTTATATCTGTTATGTAGTGTGGGATGATGACTTTTACTTGGAACAAGAATTATTAAATCTGAAATTTTCTAATTTTGTGGAAGAATGATTGAATTTTATACTTGCTTTATTTTGTGAAAATGTAAACTTTGATCTTTGTTAGTAAATACCATCATAAAGCATTCATCCTGCATCAGAACAATAGTGTTAGTTGTTGCTCCCATTGGGGCTTGCTTAGTGTAGAAATTGCAGTTATGAGAGAATTTCTTTTAATAAAGAGTCTAGTTTCTCATGAAGAAAACTGAGCTATCAAGCTTTCATTTGGGGCACGCCGGTAAGAAATGTTTTTACTCGGGGGTTAGGAATCTCACTCTTTTATACAAGATTCCTAGTCTCTGGTTTATCTCCACCATTGCAACAATCCCATTCTTCCCTTTAAAACTATGCTAGAAAGATCCAAGAGTGAAGTTTAAATTTTTAATATGATGCAATAATGTAAACAAGAACAGAAATTCAAGGTACACGAGTTCTCGCCGTCTAAACTAAGTGATTCAACTAGTGTAAGTAAGATGGATACTTTCAGTTCCTAATTACTTCTAATGAAGATAGATGGTGAAAAATAATGTAATATAGATGTCATTGCCAATTTGTGTTGGCTGTATTAGCCAGAGTTTTTCCTTGGCTTTATAAAGCCTAAGATTCTAACTTTACTGGACACGTGAAAATTGAGAAGAGAAACTTTCCTATTTTTTACTGTTGCTTACAAGCTCACTGACTTTGCTTTTCTTGCTACAACCGGATACACAATATGCCAATTTATAGGCATTTGAATGTAATGTGAAGAGACAAAACTGCCTCTACAAGGAGCTTCCAACATAAAATATTCCTAGAAAATACACAAGCATTTTTCATCTTCCAAAATAGCCATGGGAAGTGTTGCAGAGCTTTGGAAGATGAACAGTCACAGTAAATGCTGGTTTTTGGTTTGCAATTCCAACACTCCTCTTCAAACCAAAACCGGCTTCATCCGAGCATCGTTCTTAGTCGTTTAAATGCATCTATCGATAATGTCTTTGTGAAAATATCTGACACCTGTTCCGTAGTATGAAAATACTCTAATTTCATTATTTTCTACTTCACGTGATCTCTCAGAAAATGATATCGGGTATCAATGTGTTTGCTTCTTCCATGTTGCACTGGATTTTTGGCTAGCTCGATTACCGACTTGTTATCTACATATATGACTGTGGATCCTTCCTGCGGATGCTTCAGCTCCTTTAGCAGGTTTCTTAACCAGATTCCCTCACAGATAGTGGACGATGCTGCCACGTACTTTGCTTCACATGTGGACAGGGCGACCACACTCTGCTTCTTCGAATTTCATATGAAAGCAGTCGTTCCAAGATAGAATACATAGCCAGTGGTGCTCTTTCTTTCATCCTGGTCACCTCCCCAATCACTGTCTGAGTATCCATACAGTATTACTTTATCATCGTATGGATAGAAAAGACCGAATTTCATTGTTCCTTTGACATACCTGAGGATTCTTTTTGTGGCTAGCCAGTGTGATTCTTTTGGTGCTTCCATGTACCTACTTAGAAGCCTAACACTGTAGATGATATCCAGCCTTGTGATTGTGAGGTACCTTAGGCTTCCAATCAGACTCTTGAACATAGTCGAGTCAACGCTTCTTCCTTCTCCGTCTTTTATCAGTTTTAAGCCTGTTGCTACAGGCGTGCTTAGGGTATTGTAATTAGCCATCATGAACTTTTCAAGCAATTCCTTCGCATACTTCTTCTGAGGTATATAGATGCTACCATGTTGTTGCTTCACTTCAATGCCCAGAAAAAAAGACATCAGACCTCCGTCAGTCATCTCGAACTCCTTAAACATGGCCTTCTTGAATTCATCAAACATTGGTTGGTTGTTTCCTGTAAACAACAAATCATCAACATATAGGCATGCTATAAGCATATCGCCATGAGCATTCTTCTTGATGTAAATTGCATGCTCATATGGACATTGGGCGAAGCCGTTCTCTTGAAGATAGTTGTCGATGTGTGCATTCTGAGCATGTGGAGCTTACTTCAACCCATAGAGAGCTTTCTTTAGTTGATTCACCTTGTGTTCCTCCCCTTACATAACAAAGCCTTCAGGTTGGTCAACATAGACCTCTTCTTCCAGAATTTCATTCAGGAATGTAGATTTCACATCCAGTTGGTAGATCATCTAATTGTGATGGACTGTAAGGGAGATAATCATCCTCACAGTGTCAAGGCGAGCAACAGGAGCGAAGACTTCTTCATAGTCTACCTCGTACTTCTGTTTGTAGCCCTTTGCTATGAGCCTTGCCTTGTAGCAATCAATCTCACTATCAGTATTTCGCTTGATCTTGTACACCCATTTGACGCCAATAGTTTTCTGGCCATTAGGAAGCGTAGTCGGCTCCCATGTGTCATTTTTCTCAATGGCATGAATTTCTTCTTTCATAGCAATTCTCCAACATTCTTCTTTTATGGCCTCCTGAAATGTCAGAGGCTCATGATCTGTATACAGGCAGAAAAGATTGACCTCGTTTGCTCATAGATGTTGCTTAAGCTTTTCATTTTTATAGGTACCATGGGTGAGGACGAGCTGACCGAATTTTGACTTGATGGAGTGCTTTAAGGAGTGATGGAATGTACTCCTGGACTTCTGTGTACTGATAATGCGGCTGAAGAAGGTGTTGCGGGCGTTTGCTCTTGATGGTTATGCCTTTCTTCATGTTCTTCTGTTTCGACTATAATATCTTTGGTTGATTCTTCATCGTTCCATTTCCAAGCTTCTTCCTCACTAAGGACCACATCTCTACTCACCACTACTTTATTGGTTAATGGATTGTTGAGCTTGTAGGCTTTAGATCCTTCACTGTATCCGATGAAGATGCATTTTTTGCCATGATCATCAAGCTTCTTTGTTCTTGCTTTTGGAACTTAAGCATAGGCAACGCACCTAAAGATCCTTAGGTGCGCCATGCTCGATTTGTAGCCACTCCAAGCCTCCTGTGGTGTCATGTTTCTGATACTTTTAGTTGGACAACGATTGAGCAGGTAGGCAGTACATGCAACTACCTCTGCCCAGAAGCTCTTTGGCAGACCTTTCTCCTTCAGTATGCTCCTCGTCATGTCGAGGATGGTGCGGCTTTTCCGTTCTGCAATGCCATTCTACTGTGGCGTGTAGGCTGTAGTGTATTGCTACTTGATGCCTTGTTCCCTACAAAAATCTCGAAATACATTTGAGGTGTACTATCCACCTTTATCAAATCTGAGTACTTTAATTTTGTGACCACTTTCAACTTCAACATGAGCTTTGAAAATTTTAAAGATAGTGAAAGCTAAAGATTTTTCTTTGATGCAATACACCCAAAGTTTTCTACTGAAATTATCAATGAAGGGAATAAAATATTTATTACCTCTAAGAGAGGGTGTTTCAAGTGGTCCTCAAATATCAGTGTGAACCAACTGAAGTGGTTCCTTTGCTCTTCTAGACACTCCATTTGGAAAGGAGCTCCTTTGTTGCTTGTCGAGTGTGCACGCCTCACACACATGTTCTGGAGCTTCAATAGTCAACAAGCCATGCACCATGCTTGATGAGGATAAGAATTTAAGACCACTGAAATGGAGATGCCCAAAGCGAAGATGCTATTTCCATAAATCATTCTTCACGAGTCCATAGAGGCACTTCTCAGCCTTTGTATTAATATGGAGCGAAAACATGCGATTCTTCGCCATTTGGACTTGAGCCACAAGTCTTCTGTGAGCATCTCTTATACAGAGAGAATAGTTCTCTATGTATATGACATACCCCTTCTCAAGGAGTTGGCCGATACGGAGGATGTTATTTTTCATAGTTGGTATGTAATATACATTAGAGATATAATTTGGCTCACCATTCTTCTGATAGATTTTAACTTTTCCTTTGCCTATCACGGGTACTTTGATGAGTCGCTCAAATTCACGTTGCCACGAACTCCTTCTGTGAGTTCCACGAACAGTTCTTTGTTACCACTTATGTGGTTGCTTGCACCAGTGTTTAGATACCACACATCTGGTCATTCGCATGCCTTTTCTTGTGCGAGGAGTGTGGAGTCTTCTTGTTCATGGTGTAATGCTTCAGTATAGTTGAATCGTTCATCTTGATCCACTTTGCTCTAACACTCAGAGGCATAATGGCCAAATTTCTTGCAATTGTAGCATTGAATATTTTTTGTGTTTCCACGACCACGTATGAATCGGCCTCTACCATATCCTCTTCCACGGAAACTGGTAAACTTTTGTTGACTTTGTTGATAGCTTGGATGATATCCACGCCTTCTGCCTCTTGCACGATTGCTAGTGCCACGACCCCCTCATTGTGTATGACCATTCTTTTGTTATTTTAGAGTCAACTTAGACTATAAGGCATGTTCAAGCATTGAACCAGCTTTCTTTTGCATTTGTTGCTCATGCACTTACAACGATCTCATCAGTTCTTCAATGGACAGTTTTTCCAAGTCCTTTGATTATTTGATCGCCACAACCACGTGCTCAAACTTTGTTGTGAGAGATCGTAGTGCCTTTACAATGACATGTATGTCTTCAACTTTTTCACCATTTCTTTTTAAATTGTTAATAATAACAATTAGACGGGAGAAGTAGTTAGAGATACTTTCACCTTCCTTCATGTGCGCCGCTTCAAAATTGACTCTTAGTGTTTGAAGACAAACCCGCTTCACTCGATCAACACCCTTGAAGATGGTGCCAAGAGTATCCCAAGCTTGCTTGCTTGATGTTGCTTCAGCAATTTTTTCAAAGGTTGATTCATCCAACCCTTGATAGAGGAGGAACAAAGCCTTGCTGTCTTTCTTCCTTTGATTTTTGAGAGTAGTCTTTTCTTCATTGGTGAAGGCAGCTTCTTCCTCCATAGTAGGTTCTACATACCCATCTGTGACGATCTCCCATAGTTCTTGCGACCCAAACAACGCCTTCATTTGGATGCACCACTTTTCATAGTTGTCCTTAGACAACTTAGGAACCTGTGGCTGGATTGTGCTGGCCATCTTTTCTATTTTTTAAAGAAGGAATGACTGATTTTTTTTCAAATGAAAGGAGAGAGAGATATGAAATAGAAAACAGATTTTTTAGCTAGAAAAGCTTTTGAAATCTGATTTTTTATTTTTTTCTTTTTTAGGCTGAAAAACAAAATTGCTGAAATCTGATTTTTTCGGCTGAAAAACTGCTGGAATTTGATTTTTTGAACAGATTTATTTATTTATTATTATTATTATTTTTATTTTTTTTTTCCGTTGGGAAAAATTTGCTGGCAACTTCAAGCAGCAAAATAAAAAAAACTTTGGCTCTGCAATATGAATTCTTTTTTTTTTTTTTCAAACAGATTTTTCTTCAGAGAAATCTGTATTTGGCTGTTAAAAATAATTGAAAACTTCTTCTAGAAAATGAAAATTGCTGCACCAGTTGTTGTGCAGGATCATGGAGGTGCAGGCAGAGGTAAGAGGCAGCAGTCAAGGGTGCAGAGAAGCACAGGGTACATTCACAGCTCTGTTGATACCAAGGATTCAGACGTTGAACCAGTTGGTAAATCTGATAATCAGCCACTCACCTTTGGATCGGTTGAGTTGGATGGGAGAAGCAATTTGAGAAACGAAAACCTAGGCATCAGTGAACACTTGCCGTCCCATTGGCAGCCCAAATCGCAAGCGTATTCAGCTCTGATACCAGTTTGTTGGCTGTATTAGCTAGAGTTTTTCCTTGGCTTTACAAAGCCTAAGATTCTAACTTTACTGGACACGTGAAAATTGAGAAGAGAAACTTTGCTATTTTTTACTGTTGCTTATAAGTTCACTGACTTTGCTTTTCTTGCTACAACTGAATACACAATATTCCAGCATTTGAATGTAATGTAAAAAGACAAAACTGCGCCTACTAGGAGCTTCCAACGTAAAATATTCCTAGAAAATAAACAAGCATTTTTCATCTTCCAAAACAGCTCCATGGGAAGGGTTGCAGAGCTTTGGAAGATGAACAGTCACAGTAAATGCCGGTTTTTGGTTTGCAATTCCAACAATTTGAAGAAGAATAAGATAAAGAGGAGAAAAGAGGATACTGACTTTGATATGCTTCTTAGCAACGGCAAGATGGAGGATAGTGTTGTGTTCATCATCCTTCATTTTCACAAACTCATTATCTTTCCCATCCTGTACACAATCTAAGAGCCACTTCACGGAGTCAAAGCGGTTATGATTCACACAAAGGTGCAAAATCGGCTCTCTTTGACTCGTTAAGACCCGAGTAGCTGCTCTCTTTTTATTAACTAACACCTTCACGACCTCCTCATGACCGTTGAGTGCTGCTACATGGAGAGGAATCCTTCCATGTTTATCACGAACAAGGCACATATCGGCGTCGAGCGCCAAAAGTTCTTTTACCATTTCTACATGCCCTTTTGCTGACGCCAAATGCAAAGACGAAGATCGTTCAGAGTCTAATACACGCGTGAGTTCCAGCTTTCTTCTTAAGATAATCTTTGCAAACTCGACGTGATCAAATAGAGCTGCTATGTGCAAAGGGGTCTCCGCAAAATCAGCTGCCCCATCGAGAATGTTAGCATTTCCTTCAAGCAATGTGGACAAGGAATCAACATCGCCCATTAGAGCTGCTTCGTGAAGCTTGGCATCCATTCTCTATCTCTCTCTCTCACAGACAATTAACTTCTTCTTGTGAAGCAAAGTGGTTTGAGATGAAGACTTCTACACTGACTCCGGCTATTTATATGGAATTTGTGAAGTCGGACGCGGTTTGGCTAGTGATATGACGGAAGCCAGTTGCGTACTACTGTGGGGCCCACCGTGATGTAAGGGTTTTATCCACGCCTTTCATCTACTTTCTCAGATAATTTTACGGCAGTATACCAAAAATGAGGTAGGTCGTTGCTCAGGACGCAACTGGCTTCCGCTAGTGACGCTGCAACTAGCGCTGGCTAATGGTCGGTGCTCCGTGTGGCCAACAATGATGTATGTGTTTTATGCACCTCGTCCATCCAATTTTCATTTTTAAAGATAATTTTAGCCATTTATCCCTAAAATTGGAAGCGGATTGGCTGGTGTACCATGAAATCGGATTGCGTGCTGTGTTACTCGGTAGGCTTTTATCGGACTGCGTAAACTCTGTTGGGCCCACAGTGAATGTATGTGGTTTATCCACGCCGTCCATCCGTTTTTTCAGCTCATTTCAAGTGTTGATCCCAAAACTGAAGCATATTAAAAACTCAATTGGACCAGGAAACATTGGGAATAATGATTTCCACCGTTGAAATTTTTCTTGGGCCTACAATGATGGTTTTTTTGTTATCCAACCTGTTTATAAGATCACACGGATATGGATGAAGGGAAAAAAATATAAATATCAGCTTGACACATAATTTCTGTGGCCCAAGTATTTTTCAATGGTATACATTGAATTCACACTATTTCCTGTGGTGTGGTTCACTTGAGCTTTGGATGTACTTTATTTCTTGTCTCAAGCCCTAAACTTATCTTATAAAATAGATGTACGGAGTGGATAAAATATATAGATTACAGTGGGCCCCACAGAGTTTACTCAGTACGCTTGGCATACCGTGTTACTTAGTACGCAATCCGCTTCTTTCTACCACACAACACCGATCTAGGGTGTGTTGATGTCACCAAGTTATGTGAGTCAACATATCCAAACCGTCTATCCATTTGGTGAGCCTGTGGTAAATCTTTAGCCGAAAAATAGAATAGATCTAAAGATCAAGTGGGCCACACTGCAAAAAGCAATGGAGGATTGAATGTCTACCATTGAAACCCTTATGGGGTCACAGAAGTTTTGAATCAATATGATATTTGTTTTTCCTCTTCATCCATGTCTTGTTTTACCTTATGGACAGATTGTACGGAAAATAAACGTTATGGTGGGCCCTCCTAACAGCGAGAATCATTGTCCCCACTGCTATTTGTTGTGTGGTCCAGTTGAGCTTTGGATATGAATATTTTTTAGCTCATGTGTAAATTGATTGCAAAAAAATAAATGAATCGGTGTGGATATAATAAATACATCATTTTGGTGCAATGTAACTTTGATCTCTTTTGAACCGTTCATACAACTCGAGCACTGTCTTTGCACGACACCTACCGAGACCAGCTCCAATTCTCAGGTGGACCATATCGGGAAAATAATAGGGATTGAATGTCCACAATTTAAAACCTTATAAGGCTAACTGTAATGTTTATTTGACATCTAACCTGTTGATTTTTTGTTTTTTATTTGTTTAACATACGCACACACACCACCACACACTCATGCCATGGTGGGATTTCACCACCTATGGGTACTCGAACCCTCAACCAGGTGTTGAAACTCCTAAGAGTCTACCACTGGAGTAAGAGTAACCCCATCTAAACAGTTGATTATGTCTTACAGACCCCGGTAAAGGGAAAATAAAATTATCAACTTGATTGAAAACTTTCATAGTCATCGGGAAGTTTCTAACGGGTGACCATTCAACAATATATGATCTAACTTGAGTTTTGAACCTAGTTCTTCTTTTTTTTTTTTCTTTCTTTTGTTTTTTTTCTTTTTTGTTTTTGACTCATATCATTTTTATGATATGAAAAAAATGGATGGACAACATGGACGAAACAAATACATCATGGTGAAACCCACAAAACACTGACTACTAGCCTCTGTCACTAGCCAATCCGTTTCCACTTTGGACGGGGCTTGGTGCTGACACATAAGGCACGATCGATCACTGTTTAGGCTAGACATGGGCTCAAGTCCTTCTAGCCTGACCTGGCCATCGTCACATGTATAGGTGCTTATCCTGCAAAAATGCCGCTCTAATCCCTGGATAAGCAACACATGCAAGATCTTGCATATAGATTATTAGTTTCATACTCATGTGTACATGTGCATGCCATTTGATCAAGCAATGAATTCAAACAATCATGCACAGAAATAGGAATTTTTAACAAATCTAGCCTGGGTTTGGCCAGCTGGGCCCTAATAAACCTTCTTTAGTCAACCCCAGGTCCATTGTGGGAGCCCATAACGCATTCAGGCAGTCCTAATAATGTTAAGCTCAACCTATACTGTTCTAGCCTAATCTCAGTCCATTGGCTCACCTAACCAAAACCCATTATCCGCTCAGGAAGGGGGTTCTATGGGCCCTACCATCATGTATGGATTTTTTCCATGCCGTCCATTCATTTTGTTCGGATAATTTTAAGTATATGCACTCAAAATTGAGGCAAAATGAAAGCTGATCAAGTGGATCACACCATAGGGAGGAGATGATAATGGATAGGGATGTCAATGGCCAGGATTGGGGTAGATCTTGGCCTAGATTTTGAACTATTTTAGGCCGGGTTGGGCTGCTGTAACGCCCTGTGTTTTTAGAACCCGAGTATATAACCCGTTTTCCAAAAACCTGAGTATTAGCTTATAAAATTCAGTGTAAATTTGAACCGTTTATCATTAATCAGAGTTAACAGCAATGAAGCTAGAGCAAACCATGCAATGAATAAAAACATTCTGATCATTACAAAATTTCAAATATTGTAGCGCCCATACAGGACTTTTACAATCACAAATAACCAAGTTCATTAAACACAAGCAGGAATCTATCAACTAGTGGTGAAGCTCAATATGGGTCGCAGGGATCCCGTCTAGCTCCTCAGCTACCCGATCTACTCTAACAACCCGGTGAACGGCATCGACTCGCCCTACAGTTGTATCATGCCCTAAACTCGAAAAATAGGCTCACAAAATTCTCGATCGCCGAATCTAGCGCCAACAGCCTTCATAGTGCCCCATTCTCGGATTCCGGCACTCACATGCCCGATTTCGATCCTAGGATCCTACAAGGAGGATTTTCAGTATGATTTTTTTTTTTTTTGTAATGAAGCATAACCATAAGCATAACCAAGTCACAAAACAATATCACCACATATCCACTATATAAAAAAACTTTAAGTACAATGTGAAAAGAGAAATACAAGGTGATCAAGAACTCTAAAATAATCTGATGTGCGCTCATGCCTTAGCGTTGGTGCGATCTAATGCCACTTGCATGCAACGGTCGTGCATAAGCTTATAAAAGCTTAGAGGGTGGTGTAAGTGTGTGCACAAGGCAAGTGCCAAGTGTACAATATCAGAGTAATGCAGAAATATGCGGTAAGTCC
This sequence comes from Magnolia sinica, assembly GCF_029962835.1. Taxonomy (NCBI): domain Eukaryota; kingdom Viridiplantae; phylum Streptophyta; class Magnoliopsida; order Magnoliales; family Magnoliaceae; genus Magnolia; species Magnolia sinica. The sequence goes on from NC_080581.1 coordinate 62,815,093, forward strand.
ATGAATGCTATCAGCTGTACCAAAGCTATGTGATACAAGGCATGAATGCTATTGGCCATACTAAGGCCATGCGATGTGAGACATGAATGTTATCGGCCATACCAATGCAATGCGAGGCCTACGTAGCCGAATGCCATATGTGAGATGCAATACAAGCATAACAGCCTTCATCAAGTACACATATCAGTACAGTTCCTCTCTGGATATCACTAGGGTCTAATACACTTCACACTGACTGCCTCCTCCCTAGCTACACAGCAAGCAAGTGGAAGAGACTACACTATCCGCCTGACCAGTAGTCTGTCAATACCTATCCAACTCGTCGATAGTAGACTCATTTGCGAGCTGGACAAACCCAGCCTACCTTATAGCCCCCTCACTCGGGCAGATAAGGCAACACCCCCTTCCAAACTGACCACGACACAGTGGGAGACGTGGCCTACTGGTATTCTGCACTCGGGCGCTCGTGTACCCACTTGGTTTAGATGTTGAAGCATCTCCTGGTACCAAAAAGGTTCTGAGATTTTCACCCAAGGACATCTTAAGTGGCCACAATACTAGAGCTAATATTTTCGGTATCCGATACGATCATCCACGATGTGCCTGTGGAGGCCACGACCCTGATGTCGCTAGGGCATGTAGTGATCAAGTCACAAATATGCGGGATGCATGAGTCACATCGTCAAATCATGCAGCAAATCGTGCGCATACCGCGCGCTCATGTGGGGGCACTCTGTCTCATAAGGAGTCCTGTAAATGTCTCAGGCTAACGACTTATGCTATGATCAAACATTCCTCATATCAAGCACACATATGATGCATATGGGCATGAATCATGTAGCTATACTAAGCATGTTATAAAGTGATGAACTGTCCTTACAATGAAGATGGGCCTAGATGACCTACACACAATAAGTATGGGCCTATCAATGGGCCCTAGGGAGAGTTATAATGCGGACATTTAACCAACATTATTCTTATAATGTGGACGTCAAACCAACATTGCTCCGAAGGCATGGCTCGCCATAAAAGAACATTACACAAACCATGGAGGAATCACACATTGCAATGGACCCTAAGGACATCCTGTTGGGCCTCGACCCATGGGCCTTAGATACATCAAATGGGCCACATCATATGGGCCTTATATAAATCAAGTGGGCCACATCAATGGGCCTTATGTACATTGTAATGGGCCATAACCCATGGGCCTTGAATACATCACAATGGGCCTCATACGGTAAGTGGGCCACATCACATGGGCCATATGTATATCAAATGGGCCACACCCAAATACAAGTGGTGGTAATGATTTCCACCATTAAATTTCCCAAGGCCCACCATGACATTTATTTTCCATCCAATCTGATCATAAGGTCGCACAGACCTGAATTAAGAGGAAAAACCAATATGCTATTTAGCCCAAACTTAGTAACTCAAGGGCCTTAATGGTGGACGTTCAAACCCTTTACTTTCTATAATGTGATCCACCTAATCCTAGTTCTATCTTATTTTTAGTCTCAAACTTGTAAGACAAGCTAGCCAAATGGTTGGACAGTTTGGATGCAACACATACATCATGGTGGGTCCCGCCGTCCAGGTGTGGACGGTGTGGATAAAACACATAAATCATGGTGGTTGCCACCGTCCACTGTTGTGGACGGTGTGACGAAAACACATACATCATAGCGGGTTCCACCGTCCACTACTGTGGACGGGGTGAATAGAATACATACATCCTGGGGTCCCACGTGGGGCCCACCATAATGTTATCTACCATCCAACCTGTTGATAATGTCACGCTGACCTGGATGGAAGGAAAAACAAATTTCATATTGACCCAAAACTTCTCTAAAGACCTAAATGGGTTTCAATGGCAGCCATTTAATCAATTGTTTCCTATGATGTGGGCCACCTGAGTTCCCTACATGGCTGATTTTTGGAGGGGGGCCACTTCAGGAAGGGGCCCACCGAATGCACGGAGTGGATGCTGAACACACATCATGGTGGGGCCCACGGCTGGACCGTGGGTCCTGCTATCCGTCCGCCCAAACGCCGCAGGTGCTGCCTGCGCGCCTCTGGCAGCAGCAGCGTCTGCTGCCTATATATATATATATATATATATATATATATATATTGAAATCGTGTATTTTTATGGTTTTTCATGTGTGGGGCCTGCATCGGAAGAATCCACCCCACCCACTGGTTCCCATAGCTCAGGACAAGCCAAACAAGCCCAATATCCGATATATTTTGGTGTATAAAAACGACAGGTGATATTTCAATGGTAAGCACGCTGTTTGCTATGCTATGGCCCACCCGAAAATCGGATTGGCCCCATTTTTTGGCTCAACACCTAAAATAGTCTAGGAAAAGGGATGGACTGTGTGGATTGGTTTTAAACATCAAGGTGAGGCCTACATGAACAACCCTTCCCAAAAGCTTTTAACTAAAGCTAATATTTATTTTTTTTTCCAAGTTTACGTCCAGACGCTGGACTGTTTTTGGGCATGTAAATTTGTTTAAGGTGGGCCCTACTTAGGTGGGCCACCACATGGCTGGGTGGTGTACATATATCTCAAGTGGGCCCCGCCTACAAATGGCTTGGATCAAATACATGCTTCATGGTGGGGTCCATCCAGGTGGGCCACATGGCCATATCATTACATAAGAGAGAGAGAGAGAGACAGGTGTGTGATGGGCCCTCCTTTGCAACCAATCATACATCAAGTGGGTCCCATAACATGTGGGCCCATCAAATCAAAGATCAACGGTGGAGATTCGTTCTCCACCAAAATGGAAGGTCTAGATGACTTCTAGCCATGCAAAGAAAATAAACATCATGATGGGGTCCATGGAGAATGGCCCCATCATGGAATGATCATGTGGATCAAGGTGGGCCATTGGCCACACCTAAGGTCTAAAGTGAGATCCATACCATTAATCGGTAGGCCTCACTTTGCCCATCATCAAAACATGAAAATTCTAGCCTAATAAGCACCCACCGTTCAATCTTCTTGGTCCGATGAAAAGCCGATCTCTTTGTCCTTCTCTTTGATGGAGGGTGATGAGGTTTAAATGGATAGGATGAAGGATTTGAGATGGAAAAGTGGGCCACACAAAAATCACTTTTCTCTCTTTAGAAATGTTGGACGTTCACACTCTTCTCTCTTTGGTGTTGCTTGGAAAGTGTGGAGAGAGAGAGAGAGAGAGAGAGAGGGGTTGTAAGGAGAGGTGATGTGTGATGGAGGGATGGTAAGTGAGTGATGGGGTGATGGGCATGTACTTGACATGTATGGGTGTGTAAGAGAGAGAGAGAGGGAGAGAGTTGACTTTGGGGTTGCTTTTGGGGATGGGACATGTACTTGACATGTGAGGTGATTGATTGGATTGATTTGACATGTCGTAGAGATTCTCTTGGGGTTGCAAACACGCGGCGTTTCCTCGAACTGAACGTGGGTCTACATCTCCCTGCCAGGGTATCAGATCGGTATGCAAGACGCAACGTTGGAACCGCATCGACGGTGTGGTCACAATAGTACAAGTCCCAGATTAAGCCGACTCAAATTTACTAAATTCAACTTACGTTCGCGCGCAAACGTCGATTATACGTCGCAGGTTGCTAGAAATCGACAGGCAAGATCGCGAGAATCGACGGAATACTATAGACTAGGATACGGGTCTTACAACTCTCCCTACCTAATAAAAATTTCATCCTTGAAATTTATACTACCATCGCAACTAACCACAACTCATAAGGGAATAGCAAACATAACATCATATATAATCAAAACACAATACATTATATGATCAAACATAAAAAAGATGGGGATAATGCTCTCAAATCTCCGCCTCGCGTTCCCAAGATGCCTCATCCACACTATGATGACCCCACTGCACCTTCACCAAGGGGATGACCTTGATCTGCAGGACCTGCTCCTTCCGATCGAGGATACGAGCTGGCTGCTCAACGTAAAAAGCATTCTCACTAACCTCCAACAACTACTAATCAATAACAGGCACGATGTCTGACCCGCACTTCCTCAACATAGAGATAAGAAAAACATTGTGAATGTCAGACAACTGAGATTGCAAGACAAGCCGATAGGCCACGGTGCCAATGTGTCATGTGATCTTGAAAGGTCCTATAAATCTTGGGGCAAGCTTGCCCTTCGCTCCAAAACGATCCACACCCTGCATGAGTGAGACCTTGAGATACACATGGTCCCCAACGACAAACTCCAAGGGACGACGCCGACTGTCAGCAAAGCTCTTCTGCTGGCTCTGACCTGTGCGCATCCTCTGTCTAATGATATCGATAGCCTCTGATGTCTGCTGCACAATCTCAGGACCTAGGAGATGCTGCTCTCCAACCTCTGTCCAACAACTCGGAGATCTACACGGTTTGCCATATAATGCCTCAAAAGGAGCCATGCCAATGGTCGCTTAATAGCTGTTGTTGTACGTAAACTCAGCCAATTGCAGGTGCTCGTCCCAACTACCTAAGAAATCAATCGTGTAGGCCCGAAGCATATCCTCAAGGATCTGGTTGACCATTTCGGTCTGCGGATGATACGTGGTGTTGAGTTGCAAATCAATGCCCATCACTCTCTAAAAGCTCCTCCAAAACTGAGACGTGAACCTCGGGTCTTGGTCTGAAATGATCGAGACAGGAACACATGCAGTCTCATGAAATTATCAACAAACAGCTTGGAGAGCCAGTCCACATGTCAGGTCTCACGAATCGTAAAAAAATGTGTCGACTTCATCAGACGGTCCACAACAACCCAGATGTGATCATGATCGCGCTGAGTCCTTGGCAAACCCATGACAAAATCAGTAAATATGTGCTCCCACTTCCACATCGGGACGCTCAACAGCTACAATAGACCAGGGGCTCTCTGATGATCGGCCTTGACACGCAGGCATGTGCCACACTCGGCCACAAAATTGGCTATCTGGCACTTCATCCTCGCCCAAAAATACTGACACCTCATATCGCGGTACATCCTCGTCGAGCCAGGGTGAATAGAGAACCGCGATCGGTGTGCCTCGATCATAAGATCTCTGCATAACTCAAGAATATCTGGGATACATAATCGGCCTCTGAAACGAAGTCCACCATTAGAACCAATCTACCAATTTGTCTGACTCTCAGATGCTACCTCTTCTCGGTAATCCTACAATGACTCATCTACCTACTGAGCCTCGAACATCCTTGCGACAAGAGAGGGTTGAATCGATAGGCTCGATAACTGCATAATAGAAGACTGCAAGCTGATCTCGAAGTCAAATGCAGACACATCCTCAAGCATCCTCCACTCCTGAATCATCATGTGCGCCACCAGGCCTCATAGCTGACGGGTGAGGGCATCCGCCACCACGTTCGTCTTGCCTGGGTGGTATTGAAGATCAAAATCATAGTCCTTCAGGAGCTCCATCCAATACCTCTGCCTCATGTTCAGCTTGGACTGAGAGAACAGATATTTCAAGCTCTTGTGGTCAGAGAAGAGCTCAAACCTCACCCCATAAAGATAGTGCCTCCACACCTTCAGTGCAAAGACAACTGCTACCAGTTCCAAATTGTGCGCGGGGTAGTTCAGTTTATGGACCTTGAGTTGGTGAGGCGCATAAGCCACTGGCTTCCCGTGCTGTATCAGGACAGCACCCAAGCCAACTCACAAGGCATCGGTAAATATAACAAATCCATCACTCATAGAGGGAAGAGTGAGAATAAGAGCAGACATGAGGTGGTCCTTCAGCTCTATAAATGCTTGCTCACAAGCGTTGCTTCACACGAACTCGGCACCCTTCCGGGTCAACCTGGTCAATGGGGCTGCAATACGAGAGAATCTCTCAATAAAACGTCAATAGTAGCCCACAAAACTAAGAAAACTGCAAATCTCGGATGCGTTCATGGGCTGGCCCCACTGATACACGGCATCAATCTTTGAGGGGTCCACTGCGACACCCTGCCTTGTTACCACGCAACCGAGAAACTTCACCTCCTCCTGCCAGAACTCGCACTTCTCCAGCTTCATGTAAAGCTGGGATGCATAGAGGGTCTGCAATGTAATCTCTAGATGTCACTCATCCTCCTCACGGGTCCTTAAATATATCAGAATGTCGTCGATAAACACCACAACAAACTGGTCGAGATACGGACGGAAGACCTCGTTCATCAACTGCATGAATACTGCGGGCGCATTGGTCAGTCTGAAGGACATGACCTGGAACTCAAAATGATCGTAGCGCATCCTGAAGGCTGTCTTCGGGATATCCTCATCTCGGACCCGAACCTGATGATAACCGGACTGTAAGTCTATCTTTGAAAAGAACTGCGACTCGTGCAGCTGATCAAACAAATCATCGATCCTCGAAAATGGGTACTTGCTCTTGATTGTGACCTTGTTGAGCTCGCTGTAATCTACGCAAAGCCTCAACAAGCTATCCTTCTTCTTCACGAACAGTACCGGTGCTCCCCACGACGAACTGCTCTGACGGATAAAGCCTAACTCGCGCAACTCATCCAACTGCTTCTGCAGTTCCCGTAACTCCAATGGTGTCATACGATACGCGGCCTTCAAAATAGGCACAGTACCAGGCACAAGATCAATTTGAAACTCAGTGTGCCGACGAGGTGATAACCCCGGAATCTCCTGGAACACATAGGGAAAACCACAAACGACTAGCAGCTGGTCGATACTCAAAGCAGCTGGCTCCTCAACGGCACACGATAATAGGCAGTAAAGCTACTCTCCTCTAGGCTCGGTAATAAACTGAAAATCTGACACGCCGGGTATACAGAACGTGATTGTCCTCGTAGAGCAGTCTAATATGGCGTGGTACTCGGTGAGCTAATCCATGTCCAAGATGACATCAAACTTGGACATCGGCAATACAAACAAATCAGCAGACAAAAAGATACCCCCAGTCAGAATGGGGCAAGATGCACAAAATCGGCCCAACACTGCAGTCTTCCCTAAGGGCATCGATACTGACAAACCCTCATGGGCAGACTCCATCGGCAAACTAGTAAATCGGCAGAAATCATTGGCTACAAAGGAATGCGATGCACCAGAATCAAACAATACATGTGCAATGCATGCAGAAATAAGAGAGTACCCTCGACGACCCCTCTTGATGACTGAGGGTCCTGCTGGGCGGCATAAAATTTGCCCTAGGCCTACTAAAGAGGTGCAGGTCCCCTTTGAGGTCTCTACTGATGCTGCTGCCGCTGTGGCGACCTGATCTGCTACCTCTGCTGCTATGGGGGAGGCCCTGAAGGCTGGTGCTGTGGTCATTGCTGCTGCTATGGTGGCTATCATGGAGGCTGATGCGGTGTCCTTGGCTGCTGCTGTGGATGGGGATACTTGTGCACACGATGTCCTGTCCTACTGCACCCAAAGCAAGTATCTGTAAACGGTCCCAGAGGTAGTGCTGGGGGTACTACTAGTGCTCGGAATGTCGTGCGGGTCGTGCGTCGCTAATGTGAACGATGCTGCTGGTGAGAACTACCAGAGGGCGCCTTCCTCTTCTGATCTCCCCTCTGGTCACGAGCTATCTGCAAACTGGCCCAATCTGACTCGTATATCTAGGCCCTCTCCACAATCTGCTCAAAAGTCAGAAGCATGTGTCCGATCATACAACTCCTGAGGGTAGGATGCAAGCCGTTCTCAAAACGACGGGCCTTCCACCTCTCATCATCAACAAGATACGTCATGAATCTTGATAGTGCGATGAAACGAGACTCATACTGGGACAGAGTCATGTCCCCCTAGACCAGAGTCTCAAACTCTAGTGCGCGCTGCTGTCGCACATGCTCGGGAAAGAACTTCTGGTCAAACCGGTCTACAAAGTCCTCCCAAGTCCAAATGAAATTGGCCGCTACCGCTCGGGCGATGGATGCCCACCAGTGCTAAGCCTCACCCTAGAGAAGGAAAATAGCTAATAGAGCTCATTGATGGGTTGTACATCTCATGATGTCGAATATCTTCTTCGCTCGAAGCATCATATTTCTGCTGCAGTAGGGTCTGGGTCACTCCAGAAACGTGGAGGATCATGCTATTGGAAGTCCTTAAGAAGGACGCTCGCACGCTCCTACTCAGCTTTGGCTGGTGTAATAGTGAGACGTCTGCTCTGCCTCTAAAGAATAGCAGTCATCGCCTGCAGCATCTGCTATAGCTGAGTGGCACTCACAGGTATGGTCGGATTCACACTGGTCTCAGGTAAAGGAGTGGCATCCTCAAGTTGGAAATCAGGAATATCCGGTGGTGGAGCGGGAGTAGCAGGAGTCGCAGGTGGTGGAGCAGGAGTCGTAGGTGGAGCGATATTTGTTCAGGTCGCTCTTCTAGGCATCACGTCCTATAGGAAGGAACAAGGGCCTATCAGCCTTGAGAATTCTCGAAGGCATAAACGTTAAGGGTCTACATTGGAAAATCGCTACGTCATTCAGATTTGGAACTTATTCATTCTAAATTCATAATAGATATATGATGTGATCCTTAGGTATTCCGAAGTTATGCTCTAATACCAACTTCTATCACGCCCCAAACTCGAAAAACGAGCTCACAAAATTCTCGATCACCGAATTTGGTGCCGACAGCCTCCGTAGTGCCCCCTTCTCGGATCCCGGCACTCACATGCCCGATTCCAATCCTGAGATCCTACAAGGAGGATTTTTAGTATGAATTTTTTTCTTCGTAATATAGCATAACCACAAGCATAACCAAGTCATAAAACAACATCACCACATATCCACTATATAAAAAAAACTTTAAGTACAATGTGAAAAGGGAAATACAAGGTGATCAAGAACTCCAAAATAATCAAATGAGCGCTCCTGCCTCAGCATTGCTGCTATCCAATGCCACTTGCATGCAACAGTCATGCATAAGCTTACAAAAGCTTAGAGGGTGGTGTAAGTGTGTGCGCAAGGCAAGCGCCATGTGTACAATATCAGAGTAATACGAAAATATGCGGTAAGTCCATGAATGCTATCAACTGTACCAAAGCTATGTGATGTAAGGCATGAATGCTATCGGCCATACCAAGGCCATGCGATACGAGACATGAATGCTATCGGCCATATCGATGCATCGCGAGGCCTACGTAGCCGAATGTCATATGCGAGATGCAATATAAGCATGTCAGTCCTCATCAAGTACACATATCAATACAGTTCCTCTCTGAATATCATCGGAGTCTAATACACTTCACACTGACTACCTCATCCCTATCTGCACAGCCAAGCAAGTGGAAGAGACCACACTATCTGCTTGACCAGTAGTCTGTCAATACCTACCCGGCTCATCGATAGCGAACTCATTTACGAGCTGGTCAAACTCAGCCTAGCTTATAGCCCCCTCACTCAGACGGATAAGGCCACACCCCCTTCCAACCGACCACGGCACAGTGGGAGACGCGGCCTACTGGTATTCGGCACTCGGGCGCTCATGTATCCACTCGGTCTATATGTTAGAGCATCTCCCGGTACCAAAAAGGTTCTGAGATTTTTATCCAAGGACATCCTAAGTGCCCACAATGTTAGAGCCAATATTTTCGATATCTTATACGACCATCCACGATGTGCCTGTGGAGGCCACGACCTTAATGTCGTTAGGGTGTGCAGTGATCAAGTCACACATATGCGGGATGCATGAGTCACATTGTCAAATCATGCAGTAAATCTTGCGCGTACCGCGTGCTCATGTGGGGGCATTTCATCTCATAAGGAGTCCCGTAAATGTCTCAGCCCAATGGCTTATGCTATGATCAAACATTCCTCATATCAAGCATACATATGATGCATATGGGCATGAATCATGGAGCTATACTAAGCATGTTATAAAGTGATGAACTATCCTTACAATGAAGATGGGCCTAGATGGCCTACACACAACAAGTATGGGCCTATCAATATGTAACGCCCTGAAATTCGGGGGTCGAGCATAACTCAGCTCCCGAGTTCCAAAACATCACTTATGCAGCATATGTAATGATTGATGAATGTTGTCTATATTAGTGCATAAAACATGAAGTAGATTAATCCAAAATTGTAAACATAATCCAAGGACAGGTAAAACATGCAAGCGGAAGACGTAAAGGAAATTATGTATCGATATAAGCCTCTGGGATATGTATACTCTACCAAGTTATAATTACATGCGTGTGTGTCTCAAAATACAAGAATCAAAATGGAATAAACCATTACAGTAATAACTCTGAATCCCCGTAGCTCAGGACGCGGCTCACATGAACCCGCCTGAGAACTGTATAAAGGAGAACGCCTCCTCATCATCCTCGAACTCGTGCTCTGCCTCATGTGTCGCATCATCATCTGTATCTAAGACAGAGTCTGGTTGGTGTTTAAACACCGTCCCAGAACGTGGGAGTAAGTGATCAACTCAGTAGAACTATACAGCAATGGTTAACATGTTATCAATTCAATCAAGTAGTAATGATAAAGCAATACAATCAAACATGTCCTAATTACTCTTGTTAATGCAAGGATGTATGTAGAAATGATGCATGCCCTCGCCTGCACTCCCTCAGCGTCTTCATCTTACGGTACACATAACAACCTCCCTAAGTGCTCCACAACGCCAAGGCACATGCAATGCGGTGTATGAACATGATTACCAAGTTCTTATTAGTCATTTTCATACAGCAGGATTGGGAAGCTAAGGTACCTTCCCTATATCAATTCCCAAATAAGGATCCATTCTAGGGTCATCAGTCCTAGACAATCTCATACAATGTTATGGTTCTAGGTCGCTGCAAAGGGCTCGTCACCAATCAATGCTTGCCTAGTCATACCTTAATTGCTACATGAAGGCTCGTCGCCTCAATGCAGTAACACGGTATGCTCGAGGTCACTACAAAGGGCTCGTCACCAATCAATGTAGGCCGATAGCACGAATATAGTGTCCCATACCACCATAATCAGCTCATGAGTTTGGGTGCTCACTGGTCACTATGGGGAGGCTTGTCACCCCAGCGTAGGCCGACAGCTCGACCACGGTGTCCCATACCACCATGCCCGGCTCATGAATCTTAGCAGATCAAGGTACCATAGTTAATAAGATTTGCACTGGTAAGTCTGGTACCCTAGATTCAAACAGAAGCGTCCATACATGGTGAACATACATCGAGCCAATCGGGTTACTTGACGAGCTCGACTAGCACGAGCGCACGTTGGGTTGGACGACATAAAGTGCGAAAATACTCCGTGTGGCCAAACCACTGCCGTCAATCCTAATACGACTCGGGTTCGTCAAACACGTCTTGCGTGGCGAAAGCTACCTCAGCCACGAACTCTGAGTTTATTACCGATTGCCTGGACCAGAACGTGGCCCCGTACACATTCAACTATAATAGCAAACATATTATAAGATGCAAGATTAAGAAAATCCATACACATGCATTTCATAAGTAAAGCGATAAGATTAACAACTTGCATAGAGGAAATCATACGCATAGTTAACATGGGTAGTTAAACTAAGCAGTTCATGGAGGAAATAGTACATATAAAGGAATAGTTGGGATCTCACATCTCAACTCCCTCATAATTCACACCTTACTAACTATGAACTCATTTAGACATTTTTACAAACACTTAGATTACACTTGGCAACATACATCACATATGTCAGCCATATTACACATTAGGACAAATTCTTTTGATAAGGAGTTTCGCATAAATAACAAGCATATTCCTACAACAAATAATCATGGCAATCACAACGGCAAATTCCAAATGCATGCAGACATTTCAACCAACACAGGGATCACGCTATTTACAACATAGGTTATACATATACAGAAAACGAAACAGATATCACATTTGGCATGTGAAATGGCACCCACATCAGTAATAAATCATTAACTGACATTGAAAGCCTTGAAAACTATAACCTATACGAATATAGTCCGCACCTTAGACCGGAAACGGCGCAACGGAGTTGATTTAAACGATGAGTCTTCGTCAACGGCGAATAGACAACCTAAGGCATGAATTATGTTAGCTACATCGATACTTAGACTTTTCTAAGTTCCAAAACAGGTTAGGGTTTGATTGAATTACCCAAATATGAGATTAGAATCGTCGGAAAAACGATTCAGATGCGGTGGATTAGATACGCAGGAAAACTAGGAAGAATCCCAAGATGATTCACCAACTTCTCTCTCTCTCTCTCTCTCTCTCTCTCTCTCTCTTTTCTAGCTAGGGTTTGGAAAATTCGTATGGAATTTGAGAGTTAGGGTTTAAGGTCTTTATATAGGCTTAAAATTGATGGAATTAGCCCCAGGGCCAAGGTATACTTAGGTTATAACCAAATCGGGTAAATTTTAATTAAATGGAGCGTTTTTGGAGGTCCTTTTACTGAATGCGGTCGGACTTAAGCAAGTTAAGTTTTTATTCCGATCGGGTTTCCAGATCGTCCATGGCGGACCAATTTCAGTTCAACGGTCACCGAAACTTGATCAGGGCCACAAGCACTTTGACATGTGTGGGCTATCTTCCCTGATCCGAGGGTGAATTTGGGTCAAAATCCAACAGTCAGAATGCTTAAAATCGGCGCGCAAGCGACACGACTCAGATTACTTAAATTCATATTTAATTTTCTAAATAATTTCACCATTCTCACACTCTTCACTCCGGACGCAAGCAAATGGTCTCAGGACATCATCTGCATTTGATTTTCGAGGTGATTGTCAAGTCCAACTAGGCGGTCATAATTGTCTAAGTTTATCACAATCGGACTTTCGACATGCGGTCCAGGTCCAAAACAAAGTTTCTGAATGCTCCCGAGAGCAACTGGGTTTAGCATTGAAACCTAGGTTTCACGGTAAAATAGCGTTAACGATTCTACAGGTTTTAGGTCTTACAGATCGTATTTAAAGTGGTTGGTGCTAATTTCACAGGTAATCTAGTTTAGCGCTAGTTAATTTACGTTTACTTTCTAAAGGATTGAGTTCTAAGAGAATTCTGGTTGAGATGGTGCTCGGGTTGTTGTACGGTATTTTCCAAGATGTTACATAATAGCCCTAGGGAGAGTTATAATGCGGACATTTAACCAACATTATTCTTACAATGTGGACGTCAAACTAACATTGCTCCTAAGGCATGACCCGCCATAAAACATCATTACACAAACCATGGAGGAATCGCATATTGCAATGGACCTTAAGGACATCCCATTGGGCCTCGACCCATTGGCCTTAGATAAATTAAATGGGCCGCATCATATGGGCCTTATATAAATCAAGTGGGCCACATCAATGGGCCTTATATACATTGTAATGGGCCATAACCCATGGGCCTTGAATACATCACAATGGGCCTTATACGGTAAGTGGGCCACATCACATGGGCCATATGTATATCAAATGGGCCACACCCAAATATAAGTGGTGGCAATGATTTCCACCATTAAATTTCCTAAGGCCCACCATGACATTTATTTCCCATCCAATCTGATCATAAGGTCGCACAGACTTGAATTAAGAGGAAAAACCAATATCCTATTTGGCCCAAACTTAGTAGCCCAAGGGTCTTAATGGTGGACATTCAAACCCACTACTTTCTATAATGTGATCCACCTAATCCTAGATCTGTCTTATTTTTAGTCTCAAACTTGTAAGACAAGCTAGCCAAATGGTTGGACGGTTTGGATGCAACACATGCATCATGGTGGGTCCCGCCATCCAGGTGTGGACAGTGTGGATAAAACACATAAATTAAGGTGGTTGCCACCGTCCACAGCAGTGGACGGTGTGAATAAAACACATACATCATAGTGGGTTCCTCCATCCAATATTGTGGACGGGGTGGATAGAATACTTACATCCTAGGGTCCCATGTGGGGCCCACCATAATGTTATATGCCGTCCAACCTGTTGATAAGGTCATGCTGACCTAGATGGAAGGAAAAATAAATTTTATATTGACCAAAAACTTCTGTGAAGACCCAAATGGGTTTCGATGGCAGCCATTTAATTAACTGTTTCCTATGATATGGGCCACCTGAGTTCCCTACATGGCTGATTTTTGGAGGGGCCCACAGAAAAAGAAGCAGAAAAAGAGTGGGGATGGGGAGAAGGGGTCTAAACGAGGAAAGGAGGATTTTAGAGAAGCAAGATATATATATATATATATATATATATATATATATATATATATATATATATATATATATATATTGAAATCGCATATTTTCATGGTTTTTCATGCGTGGGGCCCGCATTAGAAGAATCCACCCCCCCACTGGTTCCCATAGCTCAGGACAAGCCAAACAAGACCAATATCCAATATATTTTGGTGTATAAAAATGATAGGGGGTATTTCAATGGTAAGCACGTTGTTTGCTATGCTAAGGCCCGCCCGAAAATCGTATTTGCCCATTTTTCGGCTCAACGTCTAAAATGGTCTAGGAAAAGGGATGGATGGTGTGGATTGGGTTTAAACATCAAGGTGAGGCCTACATGAACAACCCTTCCTAAAAGCTTTTAAGCAAAGCTAATATTTGGTTTCAGAAACACGTATCCGTCAATCCCTGGCAACGGTGCCAAAAACTTGTTCACTCCCCAAGTATAGGGTTGTGATGTAGTAATAAACTCGGTAAGACCGAGGTCGAATCCACAGGGACTGATACCTGTACGTTATCTGAAACCAAGTAGAACTAGAACTAAACTAAGATATGATCTAAACCAAATAGAGTTTAAGGAATAATTGTGGAATAATTATCTAAAACTTTAAGGAATTCAGAGGAAGAAAACTAGGGATTCAGAGGATCCACTTGTAGAGATCAGGTAGAACTTATGCCTGCTTCAGAAATCATAGAAATTAACTAGACTTCCTTTGATATAGTTTTCAAGAGGTGAAAGGTATATGAATTAGAATGGATTCTATCACCAAGCCATGCCCAGGAGACAAAGTAAACAACAGAATTAAACTAATTACCAACCAACCAACAATGTATGAGGATCAGGAAGGGTACTGTCATCCTACCATGCCCATGGGACAATGATGAACAACAGGGGTTCCTGACTTCATAAACATAAAAAGGGAAAAGAAATACTCAAAGCCATTGCAAACCCATTGTAATTTTAGTCACAACAGACCATAAAAGACTAAGAAAAATATTCCTTTAATAATCAACTAAATCAAGTTCAGTTTATGAATTAAAGGCACAAAGTAAAATCTCCCATCTCGCTACAGGCTTCACCTCTTAGCCCTAGCTAAGAGGTTTAGCCACACATGAATGGGCTAAATTCAAAATCAACAACAGAAGAAGGAGAAAGGAAATAGAAAAAAAACCAGGTCCAGGTCTAGCCCAAGCCTTGCTCCACGTCCGTCTTCCTTCTCAATCCTTTCTCATCTCCAAAACCGATCCCTTTGGATCTTCCCTGACGTCCAGCAAAAAGCCCCCTGTTCTAGCCAAGTCGCTCTCTCTCGTTCCAGCCAAAACCCGACTGAGCTCCCTGACGTGTAGCTCCTCCTAAGCTTTTCTTCTTTGTTTCCGTTTTTTTCCTCCACACGCTGCCAGCAGCCAACCTCCTCTATCCCTCTCTTCTCTGTTTCCTCTTTATAGAACTGTCGTCGGGGAAGGATTTCCGCACTCCCTGCGGAAGTTTCACGAGCCGGAAGACTCCTTGCACAACAAGGCCGGTGCGTAGGCGTTTCTGCAGCCAAGAAAACGGAAGAAAAAGACTTCCACTTTCCTCACATTCTTTCCAAATAGATAACGTCCCTACGGACGGTTTTGGCCCCTCTACACAATAGATGGTCCGGATCACTGTTTTGATCAGCGATGATGGCCCACCTGGATCGACCGCAGCTTCCTGTTGCGAACAGAGCTCGCATGGTCGGGCGCTGTGAAGGCGGCGAACCGCTGATTGACGCCGTGTGTAAAATCTACTCTGACCATTCGATTCGCGTCGAAAAACCAGTAAGATTCGACTGGTTTTATGTTAGATTCGGTGTGGCCCATGCGATCTTTGTTCCCATCGTCCATTCCTGCGTTTACATAAAATCTGCCTCTGTGTGTGTGCATGGGCCAAAAAGGAAAGCTAGGCGACGGTGTTGGTCACCTCGCAGAGCATATGGACGGCTCTGATTGTCGAAAACTGTGATTGATGGGGCCCACTACACGAAAACGGACGAATAGCGTCCGCCCGCTGTTCTCCGTATGTGAAAAGGATCGGGTCAGCGGCGCTGACCCGATCGGCTTGATTCGGTGCACATCGAGTGCACTTACGCACTGTGCACTGGCGATGTCAGTGGGGTCCACTCGTGATGAATCTATACAATCCTCTCCGTCTATCTTCTTCCCCATTTAATTTAAGATGTTGAGTCTAAAACTGAAGCGCATCCAGAGATTAGGTGGGCCTCACTTGAGGTTTTAAGGGGCTGCTCTATCCGTTGAGCCACTTCCACAGCGATCCAATGGCTGATTTTTGATGCGTACGGTTAATTCATGATCATCGGGCCTCATATAAAGTTTGGAGCCAATCAGATGGTGGGAACCCCATGATCTTGTATTCTGGACGTCTTTTAGGCCTGTTTAAGATGAGTGACTAGACTTTCTCTGATCTCTGACGTGTAAATCCTCGATCGTGGTCCCATGGGGCCCCGTCCAATGTCTTGGTGATGCCTAAGCTTTAAATCCATGCTTTTAGCATCCTTTCTAGTCCGTGCTCGTGAATACGCCCTGCATCACAAACATGATTCAATTAGGCCGTTAAACAAAACTATGTTTGTAAATCATGGCAACAACTAGGGTCTGATATGCAATATTCGACCCTCAACACACGTCCAAACGCTGGACTATTTTTAGGCATGCAAATATGTTTAAGGTGGGCCCTGCTTAGGTGGGCCACCACATGGCTGGGTGGTGTGGAACATACACATATCTCAAGTGGGCCCCACCTACAAATGGCTTGGATTAAATACATGCTTCATGGTGGGGTCCATCCAAGTGGGCCACATGGCCATATCATCACATAAAAGAGAGAGAGAGAGAGACACGTGTGATGGAGGGACCCCGACACTATAGGCCCTCCTTTGCAACCAATCATACATCAAGTGGGTCCCATAACACGTGGGCCCATCAAATCAAAGATCAACGGTGGAGATTCATTCTCCACCAAAATGGAAGGTCTAGATGACTTCTAGCCATGCAAAGAAAATAAACATCATGATGGGGTCCATGGAGATGGCCCCATCATGGAATGATCATTTGGATCAAGGTGGGCCATCGGCTACACCTAGGGTCCAAAGTGAGATTCATACCATCAATCGGTAGGCCTCACTTGGCCCATCATCAAAACATGAAAATTCTAGCCTAATAAGCACCCACCGTTCGATCTTCTTAGTCCGATGAAAAGCCGATCTCCTTGTGCTTCTCTTTGATAGAAGGTGTTGAGGTTCGAATGGATAGGATGAAGGATTTGGAGTAGGAAAGTGGGCCACACAAAAATCACTTTTCTCTCTTTAGAAATGTTGGACGTCCACACTATTTTCTCTCTTTGGTGTTGCTTAGAAATTGTGGAGAGAAAGAGAGAGAGAGAGAGACAGAGACAGAGAGACAGAGAGAGAGGGTTGTAAGGAGAGGTGATGTGTGATGGAGTGATGGGAAGTGAGTGATGGGGTGATGGGCATGTACTTGACATGTGTGGGTGTGTAAGAGAGAGAGAGGGAGAGAGTTGACTTTAGGGTTGCTTTTGTGGATGGGACATGTACTTGACATGTGAGGTGATTGATTGGATTGATTTGACATGTTGTAGAGATTTTCTTGGGAATGCAAACGCATAGCGTTTCCTCGAACTGAACGCTGGTCCATATCTCCCTGACAGGGTATCGGATCGGTATGGAAGACGCAGCGTTGGAACCGCGGCGATGGTGCGGTCGCTATGGTACAAGTCTCGGATTAAGCCGATTCAAATCTACGGGGTTCGACTTACGGTCACGCGTAAATGTCAATTATACGTCGCAGGTTGCCGAAAATCTACAGAAAGGATTGCGGGAGTCGACGGAACAGTACGGACTAGGTTATGGGTGTTACAACCTGCATCAACTGTTGCGGTTTGGTAGCGTCAATGGTTATCACAGTGAGGAGCACCCTCTAAGATTACGCACTTATCATTCATAATCCAACTTAAATCACAATATGTGAGAAAAGGGTAATTTAAACAACGCAGTTTAAGAATCATGATCATGCATTCAGAATTTAGCAAGTTAACATAATTTCAATATTAAGGGAATGTAATGAAAACCACAATGCAAAGGGATGTATCCAGATAGTCAAGCAGTTAATTTTTTGACCTTCATAAAATAACTAGGAAACCAAGCTTCAAACGTCTGCTTCACACGGAAATCATATCGTACGTGAACACCGCAAGATGGCTAGGAAATCGCTAAGCGAACACCCGCTCCACCTGAAAATCCTGGTATGATTGAACACAGCAAGATGAAGAGATAAACAACATACAAACTCTAGACCACCCAGAAATCGTATCGTACGTGAACACCGTAAGATGGCTAGGAAATCGCTAAGCGAATACCTGCTCCACTCGAAAATCACAGTATGACCAAACACCGCAAGATGGATAACAACCCAACATGCAAAACTCTACTTCACCCGAAAATTATATTGTACGTGAACACCGCAAGATGGTTAGAAAATTACTGAGCGAACACCCGCTCCACCTGGAAATCACCATACGATTGAACACTACAAAATGAAGAGAGAACCAACTAGCCACAAAGGGCACCTATGTTCCATCAAGGCCACCAAGGGCAAATTAACAGTCCGAGCGACATGGAGTAATTATGCAGTCTAATCCATATAAGACAAAGCGTGGTCCAAGCTATATGAGGCCGGTGTGTGATCAAGCCTGTATAAGTCAAATAGGACCCGCCAGATGGTAAGTCTTTAACATGTTATATTCAATCCATAAGATAATCACAAACAACCTCATTTGGTTAATTTAGCAAACTCTACAACATATGGCAACTGAATCATTCATGTCACTAGCATTAAAGAGTCATAACATTCATACGTTACATGAACCAATCATGCACCACATTAGCATATTCATGAAATGAAATAGTAAACTAAATAATTTAGAGTTACTAACTACATAGAATTAAAGTATCATTTATGTCCAGGTTAGTGAATTTAAGTGGGAAGCTCAAAGGGTGAGTCCTCACCTTCTGAATGAACCACCTGCACTCAATTTAGTGTAGAGTCGCGGCGAGATTAGAAGTGGAATTGGAGAGGACAGGCTCCTACATTCAAAAAAGGATGTTAATGAAAATTTATTAAATTTTAATTCGAATAACGATGGAAGTTTTGAGAGACACATACCCAAATGATTTGGTTCTAACTCGCCTTAGCCAAATTCCAAAATCTAATTGAGGTGTTGGAAAGCTTATAATTCCTTTTCAAGAGTAAATCTCATCTTACAAGCCCGATTCGTGTTTGACTCAGTTTTAAACTGAGTTAACTCAGAACTTTTCTTCCTTCCTTCCTTCTTTCCTTCTTCATTTCTTTCTTTTATTCTTTCTTTCACTCCCTCACACCTATCCTTTGCTAGAATATCCAACAAGAATTTGGACCGAGTCAACTCGGCAAAGACCCAAACTCCCCCTTCCTTCTTTGCTTTTCTCTCTCTCACTCACCCTCTTTTCCTCTTCTTCTCTTTTTCTTTCTTTCTTTTCTTTTGTTTTTCCTCTATTTTTGTTGAGGTGTCCAGCAATGTCTGGACCGAGTCAACTCTCAACTCAGCAGCGAGTTGACTTGACTCCCAACTCTCTCTTTCCTACTCCTCTACTCTCTATCTCTCTCTTCTTCTCTTACTGCCTTCCCCTTTCTTTTCTTTTTTTCTTTTAAAATGCTGGGATGTCCAGCCATGCCTGGACCGAGTCTGACCCGAGAACCACTCGGTCGAGTCAGGTGGTGCAACAGTCAGTCGTTCCCTCTCTCTCTCTCTCTTTCTTCCTCGTTTTTCGTTCTTTCTTTTCCTTCTCTCTTTTTTTTCTTTCCCTACTGGACTCCTAGGCCAGCACTAAACACGTCAGGGCGTGGGCCATCAAGTCACTGGGACAGGCCCCAAACTGAGTCTGAACTCGTATGCAGCAGTAGTGTTGCAGCTGCCACCCCCTCTCTCTCTCTCTCAGATCGTTTGGATGGCAATGATGTGGGCCATACATTCGTAACTCTGGATCAAAATCGACACCATATCACAAGCTGCGCTGATGGTGCAACTCGCCGTGGAAGACGACCGAGCTCCAATACGATCTCACAGAGACCGTTTAAACAAGGAAGATAAGTAAGATGTTAATGGCAGATTTGGGATCCTAACCTTTTTCTTTGATCGAAAGTTGATAGACAGTGAGGATCTATCCCAGGAAGCTTAAGGATGTGAAGGATCGAAGCTTTAACGAGTTTTTCTAGATGGGTTCGGAAATAGGAGAAAATGGTTTGAGTTTCGCTGGTGCGACTACAGGGGATAGGGCAGCGCACCCATTGCATTATAAACGCTCTATTTTGATGCCCTAAATCTCCCAGCACCGTCGGATGGAGTACGCATGGCCAGGATTCAATCCTGCTGTCTGGTTTTCTGAAATAATTTAGCAAAACAGTGGGCTTTGGCGTCGGTTTTCTACAGAAAACCTGATCTATGTGAGTAGAAATGAATGGCTGAGATTAGCTTAAATGAAAGGCTAGGATGGATGGACGCACAAGCACACGGATTGCCAGCGTGGAGAAAAACAGAGCTTTCTGTTTTTGGAAGGAATGGAAACACACGTTTTCTCTGTCTTCGGAAAGTGGTTGCGCGTGGCCTCACTACGCTCCTGTTTGTGGTCGCACGAGTGCAAGGCATCGGGTGAAACTAGGTAGAGTTTGCACCGCTTTGGGTCCTCCAACAAGTGAACGGTTTAGATCTTCAAATGGGATGCTGATGGTGGGCCACAACTCGCTGAGAACAGACTCTGTCCGTCCGTCTGTTTCGGCGGGAGGGGAAATTTTCAAAAGAAAAGAAGGAATTTCTTTCCTCTTTTGCAACTGGCAGCTCAACCGACCGAGCTTGACCTGCTTCGACGGTCCAGTGCACAGCGAGTGTGCACTTGCTGTGCACATGCACCACGTCAAGTGGGGTCCATTATGAGGATTTCCACTAATCCATTCCGATTATTTGTTTTATCAGCCCATATTAGGGCCCAGTCTAAAGAATAAGGCAGATCCAAGGCTTAAGTGGGCCAAATTTTGTGACTTGGGGGCCTTAATGGTAGGTTTTCATCAATCCAACGGTTAGATTGCATCGGAAAGTGTTCATCAGTGGTTTTAAAGGTTTGTAGTTCATTTTAGTGAAAAATTTCATTTACTTCTATGATCCATGGATCCTATAACTAAATTGAACGTATGATCGTGAGTTTTAATAGACGGATTGCCTCAACACGGATTGATAGTGGTCCACAAAGTTGTTTATACGAAACCTAACCTGTCCATCAGCCCAATTAGCTTGAGGTGGGCCACTAATCTGATCGTGAGGTAGGTCCATAGCCCAAGTGGGCCTTACCTGATGTTTTACATTCCCTTTAGTGATACTTTGTGGTCTAATGGTCGGATCATGACCTAATATGTTCATTAGTGGTTCTTAGTACTTCTAGCCTTGCCTATATGGAAATATTTAGTGGGTTTGATGATCTTAGGGTCCAATCACAATAGTAGAGTGGTAGATCGTTAAATTGAGTGGATTAACTCAATAATTTGTGGATTGGATGTTTGAAACGACTGCCTGGTGTAACCTTTGATAGTCAGTCCTTAATACCGACAATCTGATGGTGAGATCTACTCAAATCTCTAGTTCATAGTCTTATGACTATTCGAATGCACCTAGTTAACATCTATTTTAGCGGTTAGATCATTTTGAAGTTGAACATCAATCGTCTGAATGTCCTAGGCTCTATTTTGAGTGAGAAATCAAGTTGGGGATTGTTAGGTTAAGGGATCTATATTCAGTGAACAGTGGATATAATGATTTGGTCCTAGGTCTAAGGTGTTCTAAGGTCTAATGGTCCACTAGGTGGACAGTTTGGATCCTTACAAGATGCCTTCAACTTGCCGATCTATTTCGGGT
This sequence comes from Magnolia sinica, assembly GCF_029962835.1. Lineage (NCBI taxonomy): Eukaryota > Viridiplantae > Streptophyta > Magnoliopsida > Magnoliales > Magnoliaceae > Magnolia > Magnolia sinica. The sequence goes on from NC_080581.1 coordinate 62,837,239, forward strand.
GGTTCAGACTTGTTTTGATTCCAAGACAAGGGTTAGAGGTCCAAGATTTATGATTTGATTGCTATCTCGCTAAATAGACGTGTCCCTTACAATGTACACATGGGATTATTGGGTTGTCTTATATTTTTGATTCTATAAGGTGATCGGTGAGTAGGACACTTCCTATATGTCATTGGACCCATAGGTTACAAGGTTGGTCTCTCTGTGAATTATTTGATAATAATTCTATAGTTTTATTCCGCGTTTCACACGTGCCTGAATGCTTTCTATGACTTAAACGGTAACACCCGAGTGTTCAAAGTATGGGGTGTTACAGCTGCCCTATTCAAAATTCTGATTTTTCAGGTTAACACCTCTAATAATTAAGTATAGTTATCAGAGGCAGTGTATAACAAATGTTATACAATGATTATCATGGAAATCAGATAAGGTTCATCAGATACGCATTCATCAAATAAATTATACAAAATAATCTTGTTTAAATGCATGGATGCATGCACATGCTCACAGACTTGGGGATTCACATCTAGCTGGTAAAAAGTCACCCAAGGAGAACTAGCCAGCTGGAAAAGTACTCAAAGGTATGCCCAAAGAAAATTAGCCACTCGGAAAAGACTATCCAACAAGGTCGCCCAAGGAGAACTAGCAATTCGAAAAAGTACTCAAATGTACGCCTAAGGAGGACTAGGCACCTGAAAAAGTCCATACAACAAGGACACCTATAACGGTATGAATGCACGAAATAAAAGTCACCCAAGGAGAACTAGCCACCCGAAAAAGTACTCAAAGGTACGCCCAAGGAGAACTAGTCACTTGGAAAAGACTATGCAATAAGGACGCCCATAGCGGGCCAAGAAAACCCCCGTGTCTTGCATCGACCACCCGGTAAAATCCGTGTGCCATGAAAATGCATGATTGACCCAACCGTTATTATTCCAATTTTGAAAAATTATTTTAAGAAAGCTCAAAGGTCACTATAGGGGTTTATCACCTAGCATAGGCCGGCAGCTCGAGCATATTGTCCCATTCCACCATCCTTGGCTCATAAGACTATTAAATATAGTGTTTTAAGGGTAACCTCTTCAACTAGTGACCTATTGTAGTCCAACAGGTGAAAATTACCACCGTAAAGTTATATAAAATAATCCATTAAAGCCACGTGGGGCAATTGTTCCATAAAAGCCGCAAGGGCCAAATATTCCACCTAATAGTGTGGTAAAAAGGGATCATTCCCCAAAAGTTATATAGGCATAAATGATCCACAAGGTGGTAAGTCCACGGCATAAATTTATTTAATCCATTACACAGATGGTCACTAGTTCAAGGATTTCCTAAAACACTATCAAATAACCATAAGTGGTAGAACAAGCCATGTACAATGTCATTAGCACTCACACATGTAAAATACACATCAGAGTAGGAGTACTAGTGATTCATAACATGTTAAATTACTTGAATTTAAATCTAAACATGTCGCATTTATAAGGGATTACTCAAATGGAACTAACATTCATCATTATTTTCACATTGTACTATATTAAGTAATTAATAAACCCAATGAACTAAGCTAACTATCATGACGTAGAAAAGCTTGAAGGATGATTCTCAAATTAGGGTTGGATTATCCCCTGGTGTTGGTAGGATTGAATGTTCGCGCTTTAAGATTGACATCTTAGAAGTGCGGATTCACCACTCGAGTAGCTGGGAAGTAAATACAGGTCCTCAGCACCCGATCTATTTCGACTTAAGTTCACTTGATTTGATCAGTGCAACACGACCCGATTTTTGCTTGGCCATGACTCAATATGAAATAGGATGCCATGGAAAAATAATTAGAATAAATCTAAATCCATTTCAAAAGTACTAAATAAAGACTCATTTAGTTAACTTACCCACAACGATTTGACTCGGTCGCCTTAATATCTTGACTCAATTCTAACCCAAACTCAAGTGTAGTTGTGACTTGGCACTAACTCGAATGTTACGGACCGGTAACTGCAAGGATGGGCCGATTCGTCTGAACTAGGATTAGTCATGAGCTTGAACTCAATGGACTCGGTCGAGTCAACTCGCTAAAGACCCGACAACACCCCCATTCCCCTTTGTTTGATCTTTCATCCTTCATTCTTTTCCTTTCTTTTCTTCTTCTTTTCTAGTAATTAAATTAGAGCCTGCAAGGCACTGAACTCCACCCAACTGAGTTAACTTAGTTCAAGTCAACTCGGCATAGCAACGCCGATTTCTTTCTTACTCTCTCTGTCACAGTTCTCTTCTTCTTCTTTCTTCTTCTTCCTTCTCTGATATGACCAGGACTGAGCCAGGCTCAGTAAACGGGGACCGAACTTGCCCCAGTTTGAATCCATGGCAACGACTCGGTGCGGCATGGCGTTGCACCATCCCTCTTGCTGTCTTCTCTCTTACCCCTCTCCTTATACCTTCTTCTCTTCGTCCACTCTCTATTGCATTGTACAACAACCTTTGGACTAAGACAGATTCGAGATTAGGGCGTCGCAGATCGTATGGTGGTGGCGGCTTCTCCCTTTTCTTCCTCTTTCTTTCTTATCTCTTCTATCCTCTCCCCTTCTCTTCTCCTTTTCTTTGTTTCTTAAAAGTCTAGGAGTATCTGGACTCAACCCAAATGCAACCCAAACTCGATAGACTCGGGTTGAGTCTCAGTGTGGCAAATGGCCATGGCCAGCAGCTCATCCCCCATGCCCCTATTCCTTTCTCTCTTCCTCTTCTTCTTCTCCTGCTTCTTCTCTCCTTCCTTTCTTCTTTTGTTCGTCCTTCCTACATCCAGATAGAGCCTGGCTCTGCTACGACTCAGCTAAGACTCGAACGGGTGGGTGTGGCACAATTCAGAGCCGCTCCATGCTCTCTCTCTCTCTCTCTCTCTCTCTCTCTCTCTCTCTCTCTCTCTCCCAATTTTTAGGGCTGGCTACCTAAAATAGAAAGAGAACTTTTATAGCTCTCGAAAGTAACTAATCAAATGATTAGTAGCTCTATCTTTTTCCTTTAACCGATCCATAATCGAGATGGTGAACCTCAGATCTATTTGCATGGATGCAATCCGAAGATGCAACGAAACTTCTAACATTGTGGCCCTCAAAATGAACACATCTGATTAGTCAGTAGGGTCCACTTAAGAAAGATGGTTTTTTCAGATTAATGGAGAAGATGATGAGGTTGATAATGGTGGATTATAGTTCAATGGCTATTCCTTCAATCCAATTCGTATGGATGGTGTGGATTTTATTCTAAAACACGGTGGGACCCACCGATCATCCAGGCATTCCTCCAAACTTAGTGGGTTCAAAGTCACTTGCGGCAACTCTCTCATTACAAAGAAAGCCCTAGAGCTGGCTTGGGCTGTTTGGCTGAGATTTGCTGAGGTGGAGGGCTAGGATGTAAGGGGAGGGTGTGTGCAAATGCCAGCTAAGACGAAAGAAAAATAGTTTCCATTTTTGGAAGTATTTGCATGCACAACTCTTCTTAAGCCCGAGCTTGTGCGTAAAATGTGGTCAAATTCACATGGGACTCATGGGGTTTTGGTCATGTCTGTGTCGTGAACGTGGTGGATGGTTTGGATCAGCACGATAGCCTGATGGTTGGCCGCACTTGAAACCAAACGGCAGTTACTCGTTTAAATCACAGATGTGCAGGAAGAAAGAGATGAGTCTTTCTCTTTTCGGGAGAGCTTGGGTCAAACCCGGTTTGACCAAGCTGGAAATTTCTATGCTTGTGAGTGTACATGTCCTCGGTGCACACGTGCCACTAGTGTGGGGCCCCTGTGATGGCTTTGATGAATCTGGTCTATCAGATCCTTTTGTAAGACTATGATAGGATAGGGGATTGACGATGAGGTGGATCCTAGCTTTAGTGGACCATATTAATGCAATGTCAATCATTAATTAGCAATTATTGTTGATTCGACGGTTGGATTGGTTCTAATTTGTACATTAAGGGTGCTAGTAGTCCTCTTATAGTATATTTTAAGTTTTCCTGAAATCATCTCCGAGTCCATTATTGGATTAGAGCATTTTGGCAACGTTTGGTTGAGTTTTAACCCATCGATGCATAATAACGTCAAAATCAATGATCAATAGGTTCTTCATGATTTTGAGGTGTGAGTGTACCATTAGACTCGTAGATCTACAGTCAGATTGGCCTTGATGTAAATGCATGAGTAGACCCTTAGATCGCCACTCTGTTTACGTAACTTACAATTAGATTGTTTCAAAACAGGTTTTCTACTAATAGGGCATATGTCCAATTCTAAGGTAGATCCATAGTTTAGGTGGGCCATAAGTTTGAATTTTGGCCTTCAAATTGTAGATTCTCATCGATCTAACGGCTAGATTTCATTGAATTTGATAGTTAACTGTCATCAAGGTTCGTAGTCTAATTTAGAGCAGATTTCGCAACATCTTATTAGCTAATTAAATGAATAATCATGAGTTTAAATGACTAGTTTATTTCAGAATTGATCTTTTATGGTCTAGGAGTTCTTTAAAGTGTCTAGGTGAATCTAATTACTGTTTTAATGGTTAGACCCTTTATCGAATGATGTGAGGTCTAATTCTAAAAACCAATCTCAAACCTCTTGATTGATTGATAACTTGATGTCTAGATCTTGTAGTCCCACTATAAAATTGTCCTGAAATTGATTCCCTTTGATCCTAAGTGTCCTAAATCTTATCTAGCTGGAAATCTAGCTTTGATTTCATAATTAGACAATTAGTTAGTTTGATTCATTGATAAATATTACTCTTAATGTATAGAGTGTAAGTGAACGACTCAAAAAGTTAAGTATTTTGGTAATACTCGAGTATTGAAAAGTACGGGGTGTTACAATAAATTTCTTGTGATAGCAGATGTTCATAGTTCATTTGCATACTCTTATAATTTGGAAAACATAATGTGATGAACATATATGTATATGTATGTCAAACTTTTCATGCATCAATTTAGGGCTTTAATTGCACATTTTAGTATGATGCACAACTTGGAAATATAATGCAGTAGCAGCATGTTCTTTTGTTAGTATTCCTTACATGATACTTATTTTCGATGGGCAGAGCTATGTTGGAGTTTAGTTAGTACCTAAGGCACCACACACAGTTTAAGATCTTAAGTAGTTAGAGCAAACACAGTTTAGGCTCTTGAGTAGCTGGAGCAAACACAATTTTTTAAGATCTTAAGTAGTTGGATCAAGTAAGACCTATACAAATGGCATCTATAACTCCTAAGATTTCACTGAACCACTGCAGCCTGGGGACTCCACAAACCGTGGTCTATCAGAGGAGCCTAGTGAAGCTACCGAGGCAGTGAACTCGGTAGGATTTACGCGTAGGGTTGGCCTTAGTAAGTCTCTAGAGTTCGAGAGGTTCAGAAGGCTATTTATTTGGGTACTAAATCCAAGGCCATCAATCTATCAATGAGGGGGGAGCCCATTTAGAGGTCGACCCTTCCCCATGAGTTTATACTTAAAGTAAGCTAGGAACCTTGAGAGTCTTACTCATGGTTGGCCTATCAAAGGATGAACCAAAGATCTCACACTACGGCCTGCTTTTTCTTCACCCGCATAACCCAGACTCAATCATAAGGGGGCATTTTCTCTGACCCATCCCCATGACGTTCTCAAAGAGTGATATAGGCGACACATGTCTCATGCGTGGTTAGCCTTTTTGGACTTTTGGTCGTTTGGGCTTTTAACCAATGGCTCTCTTCATTGCTCGCATGGGTCTAAGTATGTAATTGCCTTCGTGGGATTTTTAGGGCTACTGAATTTTCATTGCTGCCCACATAATATACGAAGAATTGGTGACATAGCAGGTCTAATGCATGGTTAGCCTTCATGGGCATTTGGCCGCTTGGGCTTTTAGCCATTGGCTCTCATCGTTGTCATAAATGATAAATTGCCATCACTAATAATATAGGGTTTATGCGTGGTTAGCCTTCGTGGGCACTCACCGCTGTCGTAAATGATAAATCGCCCATAAATGATAAATTGTCATCATTGATAACATAAGGCTTATGCGTGGTTGGCCTTCGTGGGTGCTCATTGCTCCCGTAAATGATAAATCGTCATCGCTAATAATATAGGGCTTACGTGTGGTTGGCCTTCGTGGGCGCTCACCGTTGTCGTAAATGATAAATCGTCATTGCTAATAATATAGTGCTTACGCGTGGTCGGCCTTCGTGGGCCTCACAGCTTCCTTGCATGATAAATTAATAATATAATCAATCCAATGCAGTCAACGATGATCAATAATTTGTGATATCATTAATGCAATGATAATATCAATATGGTGATAACTTACGATGATATCAGCTTGGCAGTAATCGATGGGCGATATCGTCAATGTGGTGATAATATCAATATGGTGATAATCAATGATGATGTCAATTTGGTGGTAGTCGGCGATAATATTATTTTGGCGATAGTCGACGATAATATTAGTTCATTAGTCAACGATAATATAGTTTAATAATAATGTTGACGTGTCAAGGCGATAATATCATTTGGCGGCAATATTAGTGATGATCTGTAATAATATTCCGTAATCGATGATGTCTCAGTGATCAACAATGCTTTGTAATGATATTCCATAATCAGTGATAATTGGTGATAATGACGATAACCAATGACATTATCAATAATCGACGATGCTCTATAATGCAAATGAGGCGTTAATTATTTGGCAGTTTGTAAGTCGCCTGCTAACTGTTAGTATTCATATCGCCGTTATGATCACAGATTATTCGATTGTCGTTTTGTCATCGATTATTGACTCAAAAGGCCCATATGAAGCATCGGGAGTAATAATATGTTTGTGAATTTGTTTTTTATTTGGAGCAATATACGGAGAATACATGTACTTTATAGAGAAGCTTCTTGCAATCATGGTCCTACCTCATTTGATTGGGATAAATTCTCTTGATAATCTTCCACAATCAAAATTTACTCATCTTTCAAGGATGATATTTTTGATAAATCAAGCATCGACAGGTATTTTGACACATTGCCTGTTTTGACTTGTAATCCAATAGGCCCCTTTATAGAAAATCTCTGTTATGATATATAGCCTGCCTCTTTTGGAGTCAGAATTGCCCTTGGTTCTATGGATAACCATAATAGGTCTCTAATCATATCTAGTGTTTATCTCGTTGAAGGACATGATTGCTCATTTCATGTTATGGGAGATGCCCCCAGTTCACAAAACTTTTAACATTTTCTTTCATTTTTACCAATTAGGACTTGAATGCCTTTACCATTACCTAGCACTGTCCGCTCATCCTAGTTGAACCCCATATTTTGCATAATTTTTCTCTTAATTGCACTGTATTTTTTTAGATCCTCTAATGAGAGTCTATCATAAGCCATTGTTTCATTCATCCTTTCTTCTATTTCTTCCTTTGACAAAGTGTAAATTCAATTGGCTCTAAATTGCTAGAGTTAGGTTATACATAGAGTCTTTTTGGCATAGTGGGGAATGGTTTACTTCTCTCAACTCGCGGTATTGGTAGCATAAAATTCGACAGTAATGTTTTCACCTATTTCAGTGACAACAATGTTAGAGGGGGTTGTCCAGGTTGCTTTAGTTGTTTCGGCACAAAATAAAATTTCTTCTTTTTATCTCTCTTTTCGCTCAATTTCATTTTCAAGACTTCCTTTTCGATTATTGATATCATATCACCTTTTGACATTATGTTTCTTTTATTTTCTTCTTTGTTATTTTCTTCTGTTGTGAACTCATCATAACAACTTGCATCTACAAAGAAAGATTTTGCCTCTATATATAGTTTTGTGTCAGTCATTACTTTATATTGGAGCCCATTCTTGCAATATTTGAAACATTGGTGCAGGGTAGATGAAACAATACCATATTGATGTTTCCATGGTCATCGCAGGAGGAGATTATACGTTGTTACTGCATCGATTATATGACACATGACATTCTTGATTAGATCTCCTATCTCTATTTTGAATGTAAAATTTTCCAATGCGCGCTGATCATCTTGATTGAAACCCTAAATCATCATCCCGCTGGAGCACAGATGAGAAGGACGATACCTAGCTTATTAAGCATATTCAGTGGTACTAAGTTAACTGGAGAGCTATTGTGCAACATTAGCTGCTTAACTTGTTTCTCATGGATATGACCAATGACCATTAATGGTCTATTATGTTCCTTGTCATCTGTTAAATCATTGTCACTGAAGGTAATAACAGACATGCAACTATATATACTTCTGCTGGTTCGGGCGTATTAGCCTGTGGAAGGCGATTTTCTTTTTATTGGTTCTATATTTTCTATTTCAACAAGCAACACTTTTCTAACGCTATCATCCTATAGGGCTTGAATCAACATTTGGTGAAAATCTGTTGACAACCATAATGCATCATATATACTTAACTGAGTAGGGATACCTTTTAAATGGCTTAAGTCGTCATAAGTTACTTTCTCCATCAATGATGCTTCCTTATTCGGCAATCTATTTATCTCATCATTTTCACTATTTCGCAACATCTCTGGTGCTTTATTTTACATTGCTATAAATTCTTGCTTTCGGGGTAGACTTGCTATATCTTCTTTCCCGAACGCAATGTAACTACTTCCACTTTATCTGTAGTTATCGATAGTGATCTGGTCGGTTCGTTAGATGATTCGATAACAATCACATTACAATCTTTACCTTTCCATTCATTGCATGGATGTTATTCCCTCTCAGTTCTTTCACATTTAGTTTTCTCGTATGAGGTGTCCTAAACAAACATCATGTTCGTGGTCACTTTTATATTTCTTTCATTTTCTTTCTCCTTCGTGATCTTGCCTCTGTTTGTCATTCTTTGTAATATGTTTTTCAATGAAACTTTTTTTCTATCAGATGGCCTAATAGGAGATGATAATGGTAGTAGTTCTTTTCTTTTGTCATCTTGATTTCTTTTGAATGCTTAGATTGGGGCAATTTAATCATTCTGATAGTCAACAGTTGATTAATCATGGGTAAAACATCTTCTTTCTCAAACGAGTACCCTTCATGAGAATCATATGAACTATGTCGCTTGTTATTAATCCGGCCATGATAATGGTCTGTATCCTCTCTTCTCTTCGTTCTACGTCGATTACGGGGGTCCTCTTTTTTCTTCTCTTGATCGGCGATATTCGCTACTAGTTGACTCAGCCCTCATCACACTATTTCATTTTGGAAGGCCGGCATTTTCTTAGTCATAATCTCAAGTGTGTGAACTTTCATGGTGAGGTCGTAGAAAGTCAGTATATCGCACTTTTTTTCCATGTAAGCTCAGTGCACATGATCGTTTCCTTCTTCTTTTTTTTAAGGAAACCATCATATCATATATATATATATTTAAAAAGGAGCTATACACTGTATGGATATATCATACTTGTTAAGCCGAATGCAATTCATGTGTCCATCGAGTTCAGACACATCTTCACATGTTCTTTCTCTTCATGGAGTTGTCTGCATGATGTTCCTAGAGTCTTCCAATTGTCAATAAAATTTTCTATTGATTCGCCTTCCCTTTATCATATAAAAGATAACTCAGTAATGTTGACATCCCGATTGGACGAGAAGAAATTGGCCATGAAAGTATCTTTCATCTGATCCCAAGTACGTATGTATCTTGACGCCAAACTAAAATACCACCTGAAGGCTTTCCCGGTTAGTGACGATCCAAACAACTACAAATAATACCATAGGACTATCGAAAAGTTACCCATAGTAGTGATGAAGTGTATAAGATGTTCCTCTAAAGATCTATCTTCGCTGAACTTATGAAAGTTCGGATATTTGAAGTTTGTGGGGAATGACACATCTTCAACTTCGTATGGGTATGATGTCCTAAAATGGAATCTCTTAGGGAGTTCTCATTCCCTTTTTATTTTGACGATTTTTAACACCACCTACCATATATCATTCAGTGTTATCGAATGAATTACAGGAGCTAATCCGTACGATCTTCCTCTTGGTAGTTGTGAGCCTTCTCCTACTGTTCTTGGTCGTTTACCGTGGCCATGGCAGGAGGAGCAGTGACTCGAGCTACATTGTGCGCCAACATAGCTAATGCCTCTCTTAGACTTCTACATTCTTTCATTAAGATTGTTTATGTTGAAGCCATCTCAACTAGGCATTCATCCATAGGCCACGGTTGATTTTGACTTGTTCTATTCATATAAACAGCGACTTTTCCACTCCCTGATTGCCTTACTATTGAAGGAAAGGAAGGATACATTGTCGCGGGTGAGTTTGGAGAAAAAGAACCTTTCTCAGACCTATTGGTGTTCTTATGGGACCCTTGCGATTTAGGTGAAGATATATAGGTCTAGCATTAACATACACAATGGCGTGGTTCTAGTAAACTCTGTTGATGACGATTTATTGATCAAAGGAGACTTCCCCTTTTCTTTTCGGGTCCACTGCGAAGTTGTGGTCGGCAGGACATGAAAATCTTATGAAGTGAAAGAAATAGCTTTGGCTTACCCTAGATAAAGTGGAGGCAGAACTAACGTGAGATTCTTTCTTACAACGTTATGAGTGATAGGTCCTCTGATTGCCAGTAGTGGAATTGGACTTCTAGCCAGAGGAGATCGAACTTTCACTCTCCTAGATGATACTATTGTCCATTCTTCTATGTTGTTTTATGTGATTGGTGATGCAGAAATCACTCCACTCATCGCTTTTGTCTTGTTGTCCATGGTCGGAGTTGACTGAACTTTCTTGACCAAGGTCTCAGGTGATGTTTGCACATAGTTAATAATGAATCCATTGGGCGTAAAGTAAAAGATATTATTGATTTACGAAGAAGTCATTGTAGCTATAGAGAGTTGAAGGTCCTGGAAAAATGACAGTACACTAGTAGTACGACTTGAACGAAATATACTTTATATCGAAGATGAAGGGAAGGATGTTCCCATTGAGAGTCACCATTTTGGCGCCATAGCGGTGCCATTTGATGGTAATAGTTCTTTCGATAATTTCTAAGTTAGTATTTAATATGATAAATCCTCAGCAAAGTTGCCATTTTGTTTTGACAAGAAATGAATGTATTGCGGTTGGGATATTTTATTCAATAATAACATAGGAAAATGAAAGAACAATCACCATTGGATATTTTTATTGATTGTAAAGTTCATTTACATCCTCTTATTTTTCTTGATTCCAATACAAAGTATATCCAATGAATATAACAACAATATTAATAGTAATGGTTTGAATAATGATTTCAGTAGTATTCTGGCTTGCAGTTATTTATCTTTATGAAAGAGGAATTGTGCGGATTTGAGAATCCTTTAAAATCCTTTATTCCTCTTTTGAATTTCCTGGGATGATAATCTTGAAGAAGATAATTAAATCCCATTGAAGATCACCGACATTACGAAAAACCAGCAAAACATATGCATGAGGATAGTTTATTACGCGTGCAACAAACATGTTGTGCGCCGTGCAATAGATTCTTGTTGTGCATGCCTGCGCAATAGGTGTTTTCTCTTATTTCTTTCTCATTCTTCTTCTCCTTCTGAAGAATACTTGAAAGATGTCTTGAAGAAATCTTAAATTTCTTCAAAATTGTTTGGAGCTTCATACTTGTGAATGAATCAAATAAGGGGGGGGGGGGGGGGTGTATTTATAGACAAACACACGTGTTTGTGTGGGCACATGAGATGCTTATTGCGCACCGTGTAATGGGCCACAATCTGGCCCGTGCGACACCTTTGTTCTGCACAAGTAAAAATTTCTCCTCTTTTTTTTATTTCCCTGTCTTGATTTTCATACTTTCATTACTTTTTTCTTTCTGATTTTTTTTTTAATTCCCCAACAAACATGATCTAGAGTTTGCAGTGGGAGATCATGTATTTCTGAATGTCTCTCCGATGAAGGGGCTCACATGGTTTGATACATAAGGAAAACTTGTGCCATGATTTATTAGACCATTTGAGATTCCTGAGCGGGTTCAAGCAGTGGCATACTGACTTGATTTACCTCATTAATTTGAAAGTGTTCAAAATGGTTTTCATGTGTCGATATTACAAAATATGGACAGGATGCTTGCCACATTATTGAGTGGCAAGACCTCGAGCTGCAAGAAGACAATTCCTATATAGAGAAGTTAGTTCAAATTTTAGACCTAATGAGCATATCTTATGTACAAAGACTATACCGTTAATCAAAATCTTATAATCAAATCATAGAGCAAATGAAGCATCTTGGAAATTAGAACGAGAAATTCACTAGAATTCACTACCAAAAAAAGGGGCAAAGGCTACAAACTACGTCAGTTTTTTGCTACGGATATAAACCGTAGCTAATATTGCTACGGTTTTAATCCGTAGCTAAAATGTTGCTTCACCATTCCTAATTAACGGTGGTGTAAGGGGCCCTATAGGGCTTAAAAATATATATATGTTATATCTAAGCAGTCCATCTATTTTGAAATATTATTTTAGGATAGGAAATAAAAACTCAAGTAGATTGAAGGCTCAAGTGGACCACACGGTAGGAAACATGGAGATTAAATCACATTTGCTTCCTATGGTGTGGTCCACTTGAGTGTTAAATCTACTTTAATTTTGGGATCATCAACTAAAATAATTTATTAAAATTAATGATCGGAATGGATGACCCAAATACATCATCGTGGACCCCACAGAGCTCTTGATAGGACTGTCCAGGTCCGTCTCACGAAAGGACGCCCAAAATTGGGCGCGTGCTAAAAAATGGAGCCGCGCCCAAAACTCTTATCTCTCTCTCTCTCTCTCTCTCTCTCTCTCTCTCCGTTCCCTAATCCTCTCTCCCTCCATTCCCCGATCCTCTCTCTCCCTCCCGGTCTCTGCTCCATCTTCTCATTCTCCTCGCTCTCTCTCCAACGCATCTCCGCCCTCTCTATCTCTCTCGCCCACTCTCCTTCTCAACCCAAACCCAAACCCTCCTCTCCCAACATCCATGTCCTAGGATGGCGCTCTCTCCTCTGTCCGATTGATAGTCCAAGGCAAAAATCATGTCCAAAGATCGGGAAAGGCCCGAAGCTCCGCAGGTGCGAGGTGCGTGTAGTGGTATTTCCATAGTTCTTATTCTGGGTGTGTCGTTTTTCGATGGAAATTAGGGTTTCGAGGGAGTGATCGGCGGTAAAAAATTAGGTATATTGTTCTTCCTTCATTTCCTTTCTTGTAATCTATGTTGAATTGAGATTTGATCGGAATTAGGTTTATCTTTGTTGAATTCCTTGTTCTGCTTTTTGAAATGTTGATTTATGGTTTTAGTGGAGAGATCATTGATTGTAGAAATAAGTCCTTTTTCGTTATGAGATCATTAAGGATAGAAGCTTCTTCAATGATCTGATTTGCATGATTTTTGGTTCTTATATTTACAATAATGATGCTAACTGTGGTAGCATTGATGATGCCTTGAGGCTGTTTGGTAAAATGCCTGAGAGAAGGTATTTGTAGCATTGATGATGCCTTAAGGCTTATGCATAACTACGCATATTCTCTGAGAAATTTGTTTCTCTTTATACTCATGCACTTTCAATTTGTTTCTCTTTTCTTTGTTTTTTTAATCAATTCTCTGAGAAATTCTACTTCATGTTTCTCTGATGGATTTTGCAGGATTTCAGATTGTTTTGTGTTCTTCATTGTCCTATGATAGACTAACCATTTATTCTCGTCAGTTGTTACTTTATCATATAGCCCTTGGATGTTATACTATCACAAGGTCATAACCTTGATTTTCTACCTCTAAGGTACCTTGAACTACCTCTGTTTGGACATTTATCATAGAAGTAGCTCATGATCTCAACTTACCTAATGTCTATTTGAGCATTTGTCTAAGGATGGCAAGCACTAAAGAACTTAAAAGCTTAGTTCCCATTTTGGCCCAAAGCCTATATTTTGAGAGTAGCTCGTGAACTTAAATGTATTGGTCAAATGGGAAGCTCTTACTTCTTGGAGAGAACACATGTATTAGTCAGGTCCTGGCCATGTTGGAAAACTGGCTGATTACAACGTACAGGACACAACAACATTGCTCAGAGTTGTCGATTGCAACAGATATTCAACCACGGCCTTGTTTCATCTAGGAAAGGGGGTCTTTTAGAAGCTACATCTGGATTTTTCTTTTCGTAGCTCAGTTTTTTGGTGAATCTATGTTGAGTGCCTCTATTGGATTCTTTATTCCTCAGGGAAAGCAAGATTCATGGAGCCCGTATGGACAAGGGTTGAAAGACATGAATTCAAACCTGGATTTGATCTCAGAGTGTTTGTTCTCAATGATTGGTTTTTGTAATAGGCGTGGATTTTATGTCAATTTTATTCAATATTCTCATGAGAAGCATTTTGTTTCTACAGATTTCTTGATTGTTTCTACAAACACTCTTCAACTTTCACAACCAAGGAGGTGATTCACATTATTCATTATTAGTGTAAGTTATTTGTTATGAATGGCTTTACTACTTTGGATGTGGCATGGGCTAGAGATTGTCTATTTATCCATTTTATTAGCAATCCTTTTTTGTTGGGAATTAGTTTGGATAGAGTTACAATGGACTGGCCATTGAAAGTTTTAGTTGTGCATGGCACTTTAATAATTCTAGTCCCTGCATGCTGGAAGTAGATCAGGCCATCAAATCGAGTGGTTCTATGAGGTTCGTCTTTCTCCCAAACATGATACATGTTGTAGGGAACTGGACCAATGCACAAGGTGGGCTTCACCGTGACGATCACCTGGAAATAAAATCAAGCCAGTCCGCTCTTTGAGTAGGCCCCACAACCAAAATCAACGGACGACACTACAACAAAAGGTAGCATTGCCAATGCATTTTTGTCGGTGGCCAACATTTACCACCGACGCTATAAGAATCAGGTTTTGAGCAAGGAACTTCTTTTTACCTTTATGGTAAAATGAGTTTCTTTTGTATCTTTATTGGTGTTTTTATTAGTAAAGTTTTATTTTATTTTATTAATTTTTTGGTTGATTTAGGTAAAGGCTTGGATTACAAAAGCTTCAAAGAGTACATCATCATTTTGGAAGGTCCGTAAAAAGAACTTAGGTGAGCCCTTTTACCTTTTGGCATTGTTTTAACAACGGTTTGTTTCTGGACTCAAATCATTGTTTTTGGTTAGGTTATAATGCAGGTGATTCTGATTCGGATGAGTCAAAAGGCGATTTGAAATAAAGATCAATAAGATATGTTTTATTTAAACGGAAGAGTGTAGGTGAGTTAAATTTCTTTCGGATCTATCATGGTGTTGAAATTGCTTGAAAAATCATGATTACAAATTTTCAAATTTTATATGTTTTAGTTTATGCAAACTCATGGTACAAGGAAGCCATCCCTCGAGTTCTTTGTTCCATCATTTTAATGCAATAATGTCATTTCTTAAGCTCTTTGTTCATTTCATTATTTTAGAAGAAAAAGAAGGAATGAGGAGAGGAGTTATGTAATATACTCCTCTCAAATCCTTTATTTCTAATGATAATCAGTTACAATAGAAATTGTATTCAATGCTTGTTACAAGAAATTGTACAATGCATTTGAGCTAATAACATGACACTCCTTGTGGATGGGCCCCATGGGGTCCATAAAATGTTTTAGTCATGTAAATGGATCCAAGCTAGTAAGAGGGTCATTAGTTTTTTTTTTAGATGTATGGATACAAAACTTTAAAAGCATCACTTCTGTTTTTCCATTTCTTCATTAAAACTAATATTCTCAACATTCTTCACTTTTATGTAAGAGATTTGGTCATCATCACCAAAATACAAGTTTCATGACATGGATGCCTCACACCTAAAAAATCTTCCATTAACAAAAAAAAAAAATCAGTTTGTTTGACTATCAGCTAGGTCACGTGTAAAAATAATAATAATAACCTAAACCAATAATAATAATTTTTTCATTATAGTGTATTCACAATAGTTATCATTGTGGTTATAGTTATTCATTATGTGACAGGTTTTCAGGTGAGATGAACGAGTTTCAAAACAAAACAGTCTGCGGTTTTGAGAAGCGATCGATTCCCAGGATGTATGTGTCTTTCAGGGGTCATCTGCACCTTGGAAGCATACAATGGAAGGTAAGGAAAACCCTCGAGTTCTCTTCTTTGAATCATGATTGGAGTGGCCTGGCCATTTGGACAGGCCATATTTATGAACCGTTGCTCGAAATTGATGGAGCAGACCTGGATGCGTGTCGGAGCTATCCGGAAGAGCGGGGGTCCCTGGAAGGTGGGAACCGCTGTTATGACCATGATGAAGCTGTCCATTTCCTATGGACAGCATTGGAGGGGCTTGGCCATTTGGACAGGCCGTGTATATGTATTTGATCGAAATTAATGGAGTAGACCCGGATGTGCGTCGGAGCTATTCGGAAGAGTGGGGTTCCCTGGAAAGAGGGAACCGCTATTATGACCATGATGAAGCTGTCCATTTTTTATGGACAGCATTGGAAGGGCCTGGCCATTTGCGCCGGATGGCCGTATTTATATCTGTATTTGCAGGGACCATACCCTTAACCTAAACCAAAACCTATGACCTAAAACCTTACCCTATAACCTAAACCTCAACCTTAACCTAAACCTAAACCTTAACCTAAAACCTAAAACCTAAACCTAAACTTAAAACCTAAATGTATTCTCAAATCCCTAAACCTAAACCTACACCTAATCCTAATCTTAACCCCTAACCTAAACGTATACCTAAACTTGAAAACACAAACATAAACCTGATCCTGAACCCGAACCCGATTTCCTAAACCCAAACCTTAACCTATTCTCAATTCCCTAAACCTATATCTTATAACCTAAACCTAAACCTAAACCTAAACCTTAACCTATACCTATAACCTTAACATAAACCTAAACCTTAGCCTTAACCTTAACCTTAACCTAAAACCCAAACCTATAACCTAAACTTAAATCAAAACATATAACCAAAACCAAAACCTATATCCTAAACCCGAACGCATTCTCAAATCCTATAACCTATAATCTAAACCTAAACCTAAACCTAAACCTATAACCTATAACCGAAACCAAAACCTATAACCTAAACCAAAGCCAAAACATATAGCCTAAACCCGAACCCATTCTCAAATCCAAAAACATATAACCTAAACCGTTAACCTATAACCTAAATCAAATCCTATAACCTAAACCTAAACCTAAACTTGAAAACCCAAACCTAAACCCAATCCCAAACCTGAACCCAATTTCCTAAACCTAAACCATAACTCATACTCAAATCCAAAAACCTATAACCTAAACCTAAACTTAAACCACAACCAAAACTTATAACCTAAACCCAAACCTATTCTCAAATCCCAAAACTTATAACTTAAACCAAAACCTATAACCTAAACCCAAACCCATTCTCAAATCCCAAAACCTATAACGTAAACCTAAACCTTAACCTAAACCTATAACCTATAACCTAAACTAAAACCTATAACCTAAACCAAAACCAAAACCTATAACCTAAGCTCGAACCCATTCTCAAATCCCATAACCTATAACCTAAACTAAAACCTATAACCTAAACCTATAACCTATAACCTAAATCAAAACCTATAACCTAAACCAAAACTAAAACCTATAACCTAAACCCAAACCCATTCTCAAATCCCAAAACCTATAACCTAAACCAAAACCTTAACCTAAGCCTATAACCTATAACCTAAATCAAAACCTATAACCTAAACTAAAACCAGAACCTATAACCTAAGCCCGAACCCATTCTCAAATCCCAAAACCTATAACCTAAGCCCGAACCCATTCTCAAATCCCAAAACCTATAACCTAAACCAAAACCTATAACCTAAACCAAAACCAAAACCTATAACCTAAACTTGAACTCATTCTCAAATCCTAAAACCTTTAACCTAAGCCTAAACCTTAACATAAACCTATAACCTATAACTTGAATCAAAACCTATAACCTAAACCAAAACCAAAACCTATAGCCTAAACCTATAACCTATAACCTAAACCAAAACCTATAACCTAAACCAAAACCAAAACCTATAACCTAAGCCCGAACCCATTCTCAAATCCCATAACCTATAACTTAAACCAAAACCTATAACCTATAACCTAAATCAAAACCTATAACCTAAACCAAAACCAAAACCTATAACCTAAACCCAAACCCATTCTCAAATCCCAAAACCTATAACCTAAACCTAAACCGTAACCTAATCCTATAACCTAAACTCAAACCCCTAAACCTTAACCTATAACCTAACCTAAACCTATACTTATAACCTAAAACTATTCCCAAATCCCAAAACCTATAACCTAAACCTAACCTCTCCCAAAACCTATAACCTAAACCAAAACCAAAACCTATAATCTAAACCCGAATCCATTCTCAAATCCTAAAACCTATAACCTAAACCAAAACCAAAACCTATAACCTAAACCAAAACCTATAACCTAAACCAAAACCAAAACCTATAATCTAAACTTGAACTCATTCTCAAATCCCAAAACCTTTAACCTAAACCTAAACCTTAACATAAACCTATAACCTATAACCTAAATCAAAACCTATAACCTAAACCAAAACCAAAACCTATAACCTAAATCCGAACCCAATATCAAATTCAAAAACCGATAACCTAAACCAAAACCTATAACCAAAACCAAAACCTATAACCTAAACCCGAACCCATTCTCAAATCCCAAAACCTATAACCTAAACCAAAACCTTAACCTAAGCCTATAACCTATAACTTAAATCAAAACCTATAACCTAAACTAAAACCAAAACCTATAACCTAAGCCCGATCCCATTCTCAAATTCCAAAACCTATAACTTAAGCCCGAACCCATTCTCAAATCCCATAACCTATAACCTAAACCAAAACCTATAACCTAAACCTATAACCTATAACCTAAATTAAAACCTATAACCTAAACCAAAACCAAAACCTATAACCTAAACCCGAACCCATTCTCAAATCCCAAAACCTATAACCTAAACCAAAACCTTAACCTAAGCCTATAACCTATAACCTAAACTAAAACCAAAACCTATAACCTAAGCCCGAACCCATTCTCAAATCCCAAAACCTATAACCTAAGCCCGAACCCATTCTCAAATCCCAAAACCTATAACCTAAACCAAAACCTATAACCTAAAGTTGAACTCATTCTCAAATCCCAAAACCTTTAACCTAAGCCTAAACCTTAACATAAACCTATAACCTATAACCTAAACCGAAACCTATAACCTAAACCAAAACCAAAACCTATAGCCTAAACCCGAACCCATTCTCAAATTCAAAAACCGATAACCTAAACCAAAACCTATAACCAAAACCAAAACCTATAACCTAAACCCGAACCCATTCTCAAATCCCAAAACCTATAACCTAAACCATAACCTATAACATAAACCTAAACCAAAACCTATAACCTAAACTTGAACTCATTCTCAAATCCCAAAACCTTTAACCTAAACCTAAACCTTAACATAAACCTATAACCTATAACCTAAATCAAAACCTATAATCTAAACTAAAATCAAAACCTATAGCCTAAATCCGAACCCATTCTCAAATTCAAAAACCGATAACCTAAACCAAAACCAAAACTAAAACCTATAACCTAAACCCAAACCTATTCTTAAATCCCAAAACCTATAACCTAAGCCCGAACCCATTCTCAAATCCCAAAACCTATAACCTAAACCAAAACCTATAACCTAAACCAAAACCTAAACCTATAACCTAAACTCAATTCCCTAAACCTCAACTTAGACCTAAACCTAAACCTATAGCCTAAACTCAAATCCCTAAACCTTAACCTATAACCTAACCTAAACCTATACTTATAACCTAAAATTATTCCCAAATCCCAAAACCTATTACCTAAACCTAACCTTTCCCTAAACCTATAACCTAAACTCAATTCCTTAAACCTAAACCTACACCTAATCCTAATCTTAACTCCCTAACCTAAACCTAAACCTAAACTTGAAAACCCAAACTTAAACCCAATCCTAAACCTGAACCCGATTTCCTAAACCTAAACCATAACCCATCATCAAATCCAAAAACATATAACGTAAACCTAAACCAAAACCAAAACTTATAACCTAAACCCGAACCCATTCTCAAATCCCAAAACCTATAACCTAAACCAAAACCAAAACCTATAACCTAAACCCGAACCCATTTTCAAATCCCAAAACCTATAACCTAAACCTAAACCTTAACATAAACCTATAACCTAAATCAAAACCTATAACCAAAACCAAAACCTATAACCTAAGTCCGAACCCATTCTCAAATCCCAAAACCTATAACCTAAACCAAAACCTATAACCTAAACCAAAACCAAAACCTACAACCTAAACTTGAACTCATTCTCAAATCTCAAAACCTTTAACCTAAACCTAAACCTTAACATAAACCTATAACCTATAACCTAAATCAAAACCTATAACCTAAACCAAAACCAAAACCTATAGCCTAAACCCGAATCCATTCTCAAATTCAAAAACCTATAACCTAAACCAAAACCAAAACCTAAAACCTAAGCCTATAACCTATAACCTAAATCAAAACATATAATCAAAACCAAAACCTAAAACCTAAGCCTATAACCTATAACCTAAATCAAAACATATAATCAAAACCAAAACCAAAACCTATAACCAAAACCAAAACCAAAACCTATAGCCTAAACCCGAACCCATTCTCAAATCCAAAAAACCTATAACCTAAACTTAAACTTCAACCTAAACCGTTAACCTATAACCTAAATCAAAACCTATAACCTAAACCAAAACCAAAACCTATAACCTATAACTTATAACCTAAACCCGAACCCATTATCAAATTCCAAAACCTATAACCTAAACCGAAACCAAAACCTATAACCTAAACCCGAACTCATTCTCAAATCCCAAAACCCAAACCTAAACCTATAACCTAAACCTAAACCTATAACCTAAACTCAAATCCCTAAACTTAAATCTAAACTTAATCCTATAACCTAAACTCAAATCCCTAAACCTAAACCTAAACTTAATCTTATAACCTAAACTCAAATCCCTAAACCTTAACTTATAACATAACCTAAACCTATACTTATAACCTAAAACTATTCTCAAATCTCAAAATGTATAACCTAAACCTAACATTTCCTTAAACCTATAACCTAAACTTAATTCCCTAAACCTAAACCTATAGCCTAAACTCAAATCTCTAAACCTTAACCTATAACCTAACCTAAACCTATACTTATAACCTAAAACTATTCCCAAATCCCAAAACCTATTACCTAAACCTAACCTTTCCCTAAACCATAACCCATTCTCAATTCCCTAAAGCTATAACCTAAACCTAAACCTAAACCTAACCTAAACTTATAACCTTTCCTTAAACCTTTAACTTAAACATAAACTTAAAACCTAAATATATTCTCAAATCCTTAAACCCAAACCTACACCTAATCCTAATCTCAACTCCCTAACCTAAACCTAAACTTGAAAACCCAAACCTAAACCCGATCCCGAATCTGAACCCGATTTCCTAAACCTAAATCTTAACCTGTAATCAAGTTCCCAAAAGCTATAACCTGTAACCTAAACCTTAACCTAAACGTAAACCAAAACTTATAACCTAAACCTTAACCTATAACCTAAACTTAATTATAACATATAGCCTAACCGTAACCTAAACCTATAACCTAAACCTAAACCAAAACCTAAACCTATAATCATATGGTGAAACCATTTCTTTTATGTCAATTTAATTCCTCTTTGAGTTTTTTTTTTAATTCATTAAGAAAAAAAAGTGGTTATACGTGATGCACTTCTTTCACTGTCTTTCTTTTCTCCAATGGGCATTCTAATTTATGAATGACATGACTGTTTGTAGGATGATGGAATATACGAAGCTGTTGAAATTTCAGGGTGAAGTCGAGCACATTTCTCTAATGAAGCCAAAGATTTGTATTTTCAGCATTATTGTAATTGTAACTGTAATTGATTGTAATCATAATTAATTGAATGAAGGATTGTAATTGTAATTGAATGAATGAAGGATTGTAATTGAATGAATGAATGATTGTACAGGTGGTAATTGAATGAACAGGTGGTAATTGAATGAACAAATAATTTAATTTTTCAATGTACAAAATAGCTACGGATATTGACCGTAGCCACTAGTCAGACAGGTGTAGCGTTTTAAATTTTGACATATTGCTACGGACTTTCAGCTACAAATAATATCCGTAGCTGTTTAAAGTTTTTGCTACAGATATAATTGCTATGGATTATATCTGTAGCTATTTAACATATAGCTACGGATTAAATCCGTAGCCAATAATCAGACAGGTGTAGCCTTTTAAATTTTAGCCTATTGCTACGGACTTTCAGCTACAAATAATATCCGTAGCTGTTTAAGTTTTTGCTACAGATATAATTACTATGGATTATATCCGTAGCTATTGAACCTATGGCTACGGATTAAATCCGTAGCCATAAGTTCCAGACCTATCGTTATGGCACCTACGCCGACAGTCGTGTTACGGACTAGCTACGAACTAAATCCGTAGCCATAGGCCTATGGCTACGAATTTAATCCGTAGCCTTTGCCCCTTTTTTTGGTAGTGATTATACTCATCTCTTTATAGAATGAACTCAGGTAAATTTTAAGGACAATTCCTTTAAGGAGGGTAGAATGTATCGCCCAATTATTCTTAAAATTTTAAATTTTTTAAATTTAAAATTTGAGTGAGAGAGAGAGATAGAGATCTGCCAATCTCATCTCTCATCTTATTTGTCCCTCATCATCATATCTAGTAGTCTCCCAACGAATCCTCTCTCTTAAGGAATGAACGTGTACGACAGAGAGAGTCCTACTAAGACTCAAAGAACCAAAGAAAGAAAATCGTAGAGATAAAAATGAGAGAGAAATTGGGAAAGAGGCTTTTGGTATTCACTTATTCAGGTTAGTACATTGATTTCCTCTCTGTTTTTCTTGTTACAGTAGTTTAATTCGGTATTGATCTATACATTGGACATATTAGATCAATCAAGTATCCATTGTGTATGTCTAACTCATCCGTGTGGAAAGGTACACTATGCGCATGGCTTTAGGACTAATGTGTAGAAGGTGAGATTTTTCTATGATGGAGAGCGATCGATATGATCTGTACAGTTCACGGGTTTTCCAAGACTCGATCACGTAATGATTTCAAGAATTAATCTTATCCAACACCTTAATGGACCATATTGATCATATATTTATCAAGGTTCTTCCTTGATTTGCAGAAATTGAATTAATAACGAAAAGGTAATTCTCTATGTAATCTACAGCTTGACACAGAAAATTGTATAACCTAATCTGAGACATGTGATTAAATCATCGTTGTGTATCGAATTTCTAAGAACAAAATTCATTAAAATTCTTAACTCTAGACTGATTAGACTATTGAATGAGCCACATCGATATGATATAATGGTATACAATGAATTATGTGTTAATTTATTGTTTGGAACCATTGGAATGTTGAGATCTAACTCAATATGGGCTAACTATCAAAATTCATACATCCGATAATGAAGACATCCGAATTTGATGATTGATTTAACCATCAAGTGGGGCATATTGTCCAATTAATGTGGTCATTAGGAATTATAATAAATTAATGTATGGATGGTAGGATCAAGATGATCATAAGTTGTTCCTTGAAATTGATTAAGTGACAATCAGTGGATGCCCTTAATCCATCTATCAAAGTAGATAAATCTTTAATTTTTTGTGTAAATTATTACAAATTATGTAAAAATTTAAAATTTCAGCGCTAAAAGAGAATTTCTCACGAAGTCAGAGGGTTTAAGCATAAAATTTCATAACGTTATAGAATGTCGCCTGAACTTTCAAAAAAAAAATCCAACTTTCAGGATTGTTACTAAAAACAGCCCAAATCTGTACAATTTTTACAAGACCCATAATCTCGTGAGACCTTCCATACATTTCAACTTCAGCACCGGTATGTTCCTAGCGGATTGGATCGGCGAGTTTTGATCGCAATACTATTTTTTGTACCGCAACACCCCAAGACTTGTACCCTTGCGACCGCACGGGCGCTACGATTCCAACACTGTGCGGTAAGCTCCAATGCGACCCCTAGATTATAAGTTGCAGTTTTGACCCAATCTGAGGTGGGCCTCGTAACGCACTCAGGCCCCACTTACATAAATCCTTAGGTTGTCCAATCAATCAATTAATCCATCAATTAAACCATCCATCACTCATCTCTCTCTCTCTCTGTAAGTGTTATGGTTTCTAGCTCCTATAATTGTCAAATTTTGTAGTGCCAAAACCTCTGTAAGTGTCTTGTGTAGCTCATCTATATAATGAAGTCTGTGCATCTCTCAAGCATCTCTTAAGGATGAGGGTCTTTAGTTCAAAAGCTTCAAAGGCAAGAATACTTGTTAATGTTCATGTACAACATCAATTGTGAATTCAAGCTTTTAAGCTTCAAGAGTTCAAGATTTTCAAAGCTTCATACAAAGTCAAGACAACATTCCTAGATTTTGATACTCAAGTTCAAGCTTCAACGTTAGTTAATTTCAAGCTTCAAGAGACTCAAGTTCAAGCTTCATCCTATGATAAGATCTCAAGCTTCATGAACTTCAAAGAACAACTATCAACTGAAGGAAAAGAAGTTTCAATGTTCATACATCATGTTTAAGGTATGAGTGACGTTAGATTGACCTTAGGGTAGGTCATTTTGAATACATAATTCAATTAGATCATTTTAGAAGTGATTAGACTGTTTTTCAACTAGTCTTGGACTCTGTTAGACTAGTCCTAGTCCAAGAAATTCCTCGACCAATCTTGAGTTTGTTACAGATTTTCAAAATTTTTTGTTAAGCCTCAACTAGTCCTAGAGACTGCTCGACCGATCGTGTGAACAGTGCTCGACTCGTTCTCAATCAGTCCTGTAGCCTTGACTCAAAGTCTAGCAATTAAATCTGGTTCCACACGACCAGTCATGGACAGGTTAGGACGAGTCGTGGAGGTCCCTCGACCGGTCGTGCAGGACTTATGACCAGTCGTGGAACGGCTTTCTTTTATCGTGCCCAAATTTCAAAAATCTGTTGGTTCTACGACCAGTCATGGTGTCCTCTGGACCAGTTGTGAACGTGATTTCTTCACTTATAAGTAGAGCATGAATTTTAGAGTTTTTCAATTCAATTCAAGTTAAATCAATACACCACTTTGAGAGATAAGTTAGTGATGTTTTTAAGCTATATTGTGCTCATTTAATATTCTCTTTTATTAGCTTTCTTTGCATTTGATTTTGAATTTTTACATTCTAATTTTATTCAAAAGAGGGATTGAAGTATTCCCATTTCTTGGAATCAAAATCAAATCAAGCTAGCCCAATGTGCTTTAAATCTAAAATCAATTTAGAACCTAGAACCATTTTATAAGTGAGTTTGGATATTGAACGTCTACGTTGAACTTCTACTCCGATTTGGTTCTTTCTGACTTTATCAAAAAGAGAATATCCAGATATTTTACATTATTATAAATTTCTGTATTTTGGTTTCATTGAGATTGTGCCAGAAAAATCTCTCTATTTTGGTTTGTTTGAGGTGATTTAGAAAACTCAGAGTGTGGGATTTTTGAATTATGTAAGCCCACTTGAAAGACACAATTAAGAGGGGTTTAGGTGAACTTGGAAAAACCTATTTTCATAGTGAACGCTAATATCCACTGTGTGAGGATATTAAGAGTGGAGTAGTTGTGTGGCTGTTTTTCTAAACAGTTGGTGTACACACAAGCGAACCACTATAATTTCTGGTCTTGTAGATTGATTATTTATTTCTTTTTGTGCATGATTGTAATTTTACTTTTTGTATTGTGGAGAATGTTGTAATTTGTTTTATGCATGTGTTGAGAATGTTGTAATAGCTTAAATTTCTTTCCTTGCTATTTATTTCTTTATTCGTCTGTATTAGTTTGAGTTTTTGATACACAAACTGTTCTAGTAAGGTTGTCCTGCCATAAACCCTTGGTTTTTATGGTGTAAGGTTGTCCTTAGAACAACATCTGTATCAACCTCTCAATACTTGTTCATTTGAGGTTGTCTTTAAATTCAGCATTGTGGAATTGTCTATTGCTACCTGTATTTAATTTATTTAAATTCTACTATTATTTTTTTAATTTAGCATAATCCTATTCACCCCTCCTCTCTAGGACATATAGCTCGGCCTTTTCAAGTGGTATCAAAGCCAAATAGTTCATTTTTATTGTTATTACTTTTTGGATTAATTTTCTAAGCTAATTGATCTGAGCTTTGTAAGATGTCAAATTTTGATAGCCTATCAGTCACTAGGCTTCCACCATTTTATGGCTCCAATTATGCCTATTGGAAAGCCAGGATGAGAATTTTCTTAAAATCCATGGATGAGAGCGTGTGGTAAGCCACAGTGACTGATTGAACCCCTCCTACCACTGAAGTAACTGGTGTCGATGGATCCAAAACTATGAGAGTTACACCTTACTTCTCTTGGACCACACTTTAAAAAAGTGAGAGTAGTGCCAAGGTAAAAGCACTAAATGCAATCACTTGCGCACTATCACTGGATGAATTCAAAAGAATTATATCCTGTGATACTGCAAAGCAATCCTGGAATATTTTAGAAATGACACATGAGGGAACATAAATTGTCAAGAAATTTAAAGTCCAATTCCTCACAACCAAATTTGCGAAAATACGTATGGAGGAAAGTGAAAATTTCATAGACTTTTATAATAGATTGAATGACATTGTCAACTCTATGTGGGGTCTCGATGATAATATCCCAGAAAGTAAAGTCTATGCAAAGATACTGCACTCACTACCTGAACGGTTCAATTCAAAGGTGACTGCGATCCAGGAACTTCGTGATATGAATAATATGAGGGTAGAAGAATTAATTGGGTCATTACAGACCCATGAGTTAAACTTTAAAGCTCCTAAAGGTAAATCCATTGCTCTTAAATCTTCTACATATTTTTTTCAAGAAAATAGTAGTAATTCTGATTAAAAATTTCTGAAGATGATATGGCCCTTTTAGCTAAAAAGTATTAGAAAATTTTTAAAAGTAAAAAGAGGGTTGATTTTCAAAAATCTAATGATAAGAAAATATTTAAATCTAAAACTTAGAAATCATTAAAAGACAATCAATGTTACAATGGCCATGAATATGGGCATTTAGCAAAAAAGTGTCCTAAAAAGGACAAACCCAAAAAGAAGGGTATGTTGGCTACTTGAGATGAATCTTCCTGCTCTGAAGCCTCTTCTGAGTCAGAAGATTCTGAAATCGAGTCGGGTAATGAAGTCAAAGCCCTTATAACTCTAGCCAAGTTCACTTTTTCAGATAATGATGATTTAACTAGTGAAGAAAATCTGAATAGTGATCATGAAAATGAAGAACATCTTCAAAATGCTTATAATGCCCTATATAAGGAAAGTTGTAAAATTGTGGTAAAACTAAAACTTCAGAAAGAAAAGTTTTCGAAACTTAAAGAAAATTTTAATACTCTTGTTTTAGAAAAATCCCACATTTCAAATTGTTTTAAAAAAACTAAATGCGATTTAGATTTCAAAGCCTCCTTTATTGAAAATCTAAAATCTGAAAATGAAAAACTAGAACTTGAAGTCTCTTCACTTTTGAGTTTAAAGGATACATGGAGGTATGCCCAAGGTAATCCTAAGTTAGAAAAACTATTATCCAGATCCAGAACATGTGGCGACCGATCCGATTTGGGCTACGATAAATATATTCCTCCGAAACATAAGAATACTCCTCCTAAGTTTGTGAAAGGAGAGTTTTCAAACTCAAAAGGGAAAAGTTCAAATCAAAATTATTCTTAAAATGCTAAAACTTTTTAATCCTTAAAACCTAAAAGCAACCATATCAACTATAATCAGAATCGTAATCCTTTAGCTGAGAAAATTGTTAATTTACTTAAGGAGCTCTTAAAATCTAACTCAAAGGGTCGGTCTTATATCAACTACAAACACAAGAAGACCAACTATACTCATAAACCCAAAACTGTAATGAAATGGGTTCCTAATGTTACTTGCTTAGTTGCCCACACGGCTTTCAAAGCTCTAAGCCATTCAAAGTGGTATTTAGACAGTGGATGTTTCATGCACATGACTGGTGACAAAGGTCTGTTCACTAATCTTAAAGACATGACTGATAGTTCAGTCACATTTGGTGATGTTAGCAACTACAGGATTATTGACCAAGGTACGGTTTAACTTTCTAACCTCCCTTTATTTAAGAATGTTTTATATGTAGAAGGTTTAAAACATAACTTATTAAGCATTTTTCAAATATGCGATAAAAATCATAGCGTAAAATTTTCTAACCTAGGGTGTGAAATTTTAAATAAAAATGGTTCAGTAATATTAACTGGTCGTAGAACTTCTGAAAACTACTAAATTGTAAGTGATTCAAGCTCATCTAATCTCTCGTGTTACATGGTCTATACCGATGAGACGGAGTTATGGCATAAACACCTTGGACATGTACACTACCGTAACTTGTATAGATTGAGTAAAAGAGAGTTAGTAAGAGGCCTACCCAAAATATAAAAAAAAATAGATAAAATATGTGGTGAATGGTAGATTGGCAAGTAAACTAGAAGTTCTCATAAAAAAGTGGAATCAATGCCACATCTAAACCGCTCAAACTCTTCCATATGGATCTTATTGAACCAACTAGAACGGAAAGTCTAGGTGGCAAGAAGTACATACTGGTAATTGTTGATGATTTTACCAAATATGCTTGGATAGTCTTCTTAAGAGACAAATCAGAAACTCTTGATGAAGTTAAAAGGATACTTAGACATATCCAAACTGAAAAAGAGTCTCAAGTCTGTAAGATCCGTAGCGATCATAGATCAGAATTTGAGAATAGTGGTTTTGAGAAGTTTTGTAGTGATCAAGGAATATCTCATGAATTCTCTGCACCCAAAACACCACAACAAAATGGTATAGTAGAAAGAAAAAATAGAGTACTTTAAGAAATAGCAAATGTAATGTTAAACAGTATGAAGCTCCCTAAAAATCTTTGGGCCGAAGCCGTAAATACTGCATGTTTATAATTAACTGTGTTTATACTAGAAAATCAAACGGTAAAATGGCTTATGAAATGTGGTTTAATAAAAAGCCTACTGTCAAATACTTTCAAATTTTTGGCAGCAAGTGCTACATTTTACGTGACTGAGAAACTCTTGGTAAGTTTGACACCAAAAGTAATGAAGGGATATTTTTAGGGTATGCTCTAACTAGTTGAGCATATAGGGTTCTTAATAAGAGGACCGGTGTAATTCAAGAATCAATTAATGTGGTTATTGATGATCACTTGAATACACTTGTTTCAAGTTCAGATAATGTTGAAGTACTAATTGATAAACCAGCTTCTTCATCAAGTCAAAATAACTCTGAACTGAGAACTGTTAAAGACCATCCAACTAATCAAATTCTTAGAAACCCTCTCACTGGTGTACACACTCATAGACAACTAGAAGATGTGTGTAACTATGTGTGCTTTACATCCCAGATAGAACTGGTTAGCGTAAAAGAAGCTCTTACTGACGAAAATTGGATAGTTACGATGCAAAAAGAGCTTAATCAATTTGTTAGAACTAATGTTTGGTACTTAGTTCCTAAACCGAAAGATAAACATATTATCGGAACTAAGTAAATTTTCAAAAATAAGTCTGATGAACTTGGTAATATAATTCGAAACAAGGCTAGACTGGTTGTACAAGGGTACACTCAAATTGAAGGCATCGATTATGATGAAACATTTGCCCTAGTAGCTCATCTTGAATCAGTCAGGCTATTTATATCTATTACTTGGTTTAGAAAGTTTAAAATTTATCAAATGGATGTAAAGAGTGTTTTTTAAAATGGTGATTTGCATGAAGAAGTGTATGTGAACAACCGATGAGTTTTAAAGACCCTAAGAATACTGATCATCTCTACCGCCTAAAAAAGGCTCTCTATGGTTTAAAACAAGCTCCTAGGGTATGGTATGAAAAGTTGATTACGTTTTTACTAAGTCATAATTTTTTAATAGGAAGTGTTGATAAAAATCTATTTGTAAAGAAACATAATGATCGCATTTTAATAGTGCAAATATATGTTGATGATATTATTTATGGGTCTACCTGTGCTAACATGACTGTTGAGTTTGCAGATTTTATGAAATCTAAGTTCGAAATGAGCATGGTTGGAGAATTGAATTATTTTCTTGGGTTGCAAGTTAAACAGCAACCTGATGGTTTCTTTATTTCTCAAACCAAATATCCTCTGAACTTAGTTAAAAAGTTCGGATTTGAGAATGGAAAAAATTTTGATACTCTTATGAGTACGACTCTAAAACTTTCAAAGGACTCTACAGGTAAGAAAGTGGATCCTAAATTGCATCGCAGTATGATATATAGTCTGCTGTATTTAATTACAAGTAAACCTGATATTGCACTTAGCGTAGGGATTTGCACTAGATATCAATCTGACCCTAAAGAGTCACGTTTAATTACTGTTAAGCAGATTATGCAATATGTCGCAAGTTTAGTAAATCTTGGTCTCTGGTATCCACATGATACTAGTGTTCAATTAGCTGGTTACACGGATGCTGATTGGGCTGGTAACATTGATGACCGAAAATCAACCAGTGGTGGTTGTTTTTATGTTGGGAATTGTTTAGTTTCTTAGTTAAGTAAGAAACAAAGTTCCGTATCGCTCTCAACTGCTAAGGCTGAATATATTGCAACAGGAAATGCATGTACATAGCTTGTGTAGATGAAAAGAATGTTAAGCGATTACAGAATTGCACAAGATACTATGGTTTTATATTATTATAATTCAAGCACAATTAATATCTCTAAAAATCTAATCCAACATTCATGAACCAAGCACATTGACATTAGATATCACTACATTCGTGAATTAGTGGAAGACAGGATAATTTCTTTGGAATATATATCGACCGAGACTCAACTTGCTGACATATTCACAAAACCGCTCGACGAACGCAAGTTTTCTAAATTGAAATTTAACTTGGTATGTGTAATTTGAATTGATTATTTATGCATTTCTGTATCATATTGTATATATTTGTTAGTTTAAATGATTAGTATTTCAAATTTAATGAAAAATGCATATTTTGGACTATGCATGACCAGTCGAGTGCATATTCGACCAGTCGTGTAGCGCGGGTTTGATGCTTATTTGGAGGAAAAACTCATTTTTTCTTCATTTGGTTTCTTCTCCAATGGGTCCTAGCTCGACCGGTCAAACCCATCTCCCTAATTCTTTAAGGTTAGTGTTTTATTTCTATTTTCCTTATAGATTCAAGTTCATATCACTTCTTTTTCATCTTTAGAGTGATTTATTTCTTATTTCATTGAGGTTTTTGGGGTTTTCTTCTCTAAAATCTGATCTTGAGAAAACCCACTCTACTTCTTTTGCAACCTTTTGATTCCTTAATTTTCTAATTGCAAATGGAAGGTAGAGGCAAAAAGAAAGGTTCTTGTGGTCCTTTAACATCTAGATCGACACCTATCACAAGGCGCACCTTTGGTCACCCGAAGATGATCCCTCTCATGTACGGGATTTAAGGTTGCGCAATGTTATAGTTGAACGACCTGTTCATATTGAACATCTTGCTCAATTTGAAATCCTTCCTCTTCTCTAATCTGTAGGATGGGCTAACATTCTACATTGGGGTGGGCCAGCATACCGGTCTATTGCGCAATTTATGTATGCATGTATTTCTGATTTTTCAACTGAAAATTTAACTTTTATTATAGCAACTAGAGAAGGTCCATTCAAAGTAGACCGACATCTGATTTCTGGCCTATGGACATACCTGTTAATGATGAAGGTATTCCAATTAGCACTTTAGTAGATAAACCATTTGAATCTGAGAAACGTATGCTTACTAGAGATTTATGCAATATAGATGCGCAATGGAGTCAAAATGAGAATGTTTTAAAGTATTTGTTACCCAAATACAGGGTCCTTTACATGATATTTATTTCAAATCTTTATCCACATTCTGGTAACAAAACCGAACTCACTTCTTTCATGGTTCAGATTCTACATTCCATCATCTCTGGTACATCTGTATGTCTTCCTTCTTTAATCTATCATCCATCATACAATTTTATGTCCATCTTGGACACAATGATATCCCTTTTGTATATCTTATGACTATGTTGGCCACTCATATGTTAGTGGCCATGCCTGTTGGAGAGGCTCCTATTCAATACCTAATCTTCAACAACTCAAATATAAACAAGATGAATTTGAGGTTAACCGCAGGCCAAGTCAATGTAGGTGTTGATGGAAATGATGCCGCAAATGAAGAAAAAGCTGGTGATTTACCTCTAGATGACATTAACATGGACGATATCTTTGATGAGATCGAATCAAATTCTGAGGCTGACCCTGATTATCAGCCTTCTAATTTCGCTGAGAGATTGAATACTCTTGAGGAACAGGTGGCTCAAATTCGTGTAACCAAAGATTCTCAATTTACTTATATATGTAAATATACGAGGCACATTAATAAGGGTTTACATCAAATTGATCCATCTATTCCTGCTCCATCTTCAGGATATAATTAGTATCTTCTAATCTTGGTTTGTAATAACTTTAATGATACTTGGATTTTTATCTTGTGACATTATACTTGACTTAACTTGGTGGTACTTGGTGGAACTTTGTTAATTATATTTGAACATGACTTGCTTATGGATTTAATATGTTGACTATCTTGATCATTTATTCCTCAATGTTCTTCTTATTTTTCCTTCTTTATCTACTTCCACTTCTATTTCTTGATTCCTTCCTTTGTCATATTGTGACAAAAAGGGGGAGAATTTTGGCATGCTTAATATATGGTGATTGTGGTATATTGGTATATGGCATGTGGATTATATATAGATCGTGGATTATGGATGAATTGCTTGTGAATGATTCTATTTTGGTGAAGCGGAGTTAAGTAAGGGAGAGTATTGTTGGTGGAATTGATGCAAATTGATAACTGGTGCATGATTCTTTGTGTGTATAATGCTTATGTTTGTATGGAGTGTGTTTTGTCACAAATTTGACAAAGGGAGAGATTGTAAGTGCTATGGTTTCTAGCTCCTATAATTATCAAATTTTATAGTGCCAAAACCTCTCTTGGAATCTATGTCTTGTGTAACTCATCTACATAATGAAGTCTGTGCATCTCTCAAGCATCTCTCAAGGACAAGGGTCTTTAGTTCAAAAACTTCAAAGGCAAGATCACTTGTTTATGTTCATATACAACATCAATTATGAATTCAAGCTTTCGAGCTTCAAGAGTTCAAGATTTTTAAAGCTTTGTACAAAGTCAAGATAACGTTCCTAGATTTTGATACTCAAGTTCAAGCTTCAACGTTAGTCAATTTCAAGCTTTAAGAGACTCAAGTTCAAGCTTCATCCTATGATAAGATCTCAAACTTCACGAACTTCAAAGAACGACTATCAACTGAAGGAAAAGAAGTTTCAATGTTCATATATCATGTTTAAGGTATGAATGACCTTAGATTGACCTTAGGGTATGTCATTATGAATACATAATTTAATTAGATCGTTTTATAAGTGAATAGATTATTTTTCGAATAGTCTTGGACTCTGTTCGACTAGTCCTAGCGTAAGACTCGTGTCCTAGTCCGTACCATTCCGTTAGTTTTCGCGGTCATTCCGGTCGAATTTCGGTAATCCTCGACCCGTATCCGACGTTTGCGCGCGATCCTAAGCCGAGTCCCGCTTACCGACGTCAGCTCGATCTGAAACTTGTATCATAGCGATCGCGTCGTCGTCGTAGTTCCAACACCGTGACTTGCACACCGAACCGATACCCAGGCTAGGAGATGTGGACCTGCATTCATTCGGAAGAAACGCCGCGCGTTGCGAATCTCGAGGGAATCTCTATAATAAGTCTCATCAATCAACCATAAATGCATCCCTTATCCAAGTATAACCACCCCACTCCTCCTTTTCCCATAAGTCAAACCTCTCTCTCCTTCACCATCCCTCTTTTACCCATTTTTCAAACCAACCCATACTTCATTAATTGCACCCACCACTCCATCCATCACTCTTAATATTTTCTCTCTCTCATTTCTCAATCTCCCAAGCAACCTAAATTCCACACGTCCAATCTCTCTCTCCCAAACCACAAGTGTGGCCCACCCTCTCATCTTCCATCCACACCATCAATCTTCCATCAACCTCCATAAAAAAGCAAGCTAAGGAGCATTGGAGTCTAAGGGACCAAGAAGAAGGAAGATAAGGTGGGTGATTTACTGTTATTTTCAATTTTAGGGCCCACTTGTTGGTGGGACCCATTTTGATGTATGTGATTTAAGCAAGAGGGGCCTATAGTGGCGGGGTCCCTCTATCTCATCGTATATTTCTCTCACTCTCTCTCTCTCTCTCTCTCTCTCTCTCTCTCTTTCTTTGTGATGGTGTGGATCCCACCAATATATGTTATATCTACCCCATCCATCTACATCAGACGGTGTGGCCTACCCTATTGCAGGTGATGATCCACACCATCCACTATTTGGATGGGTCCAAAACATCCTTCTTTCTATATGTTATATTTTATATAATATATATAATATATATAATATAATATGTATTGTATATATATAATATAAGAGATATATTATATGTACATATGTTGGTGGGCCACGTCCATGTGGGACCCACCACAATAATGTGTTATGTATGCCGTCCAGTGTCCCTGGACGCTGGACGTTGGCGAACAGTGAAGTGTAAACTGACATGGGAGTGTACTAACGGGCTAGCCAAAGAGAAGGGAGTGGTGGGCCACTCATGCAGGTCCCACCTTGATGTTTTCATACAATCCAAGCCATCCATCCTCTTCCTCAGATCATTTTAGGCGTTGAACCGAAAAATGAGGTTGATCTGGTTTCCTGGCGGGCCATGGTATAGGAAACAGTGTTCCTACCTTTGATTTACTCCCTGATGCTCCTGTATATCAAAAATAGTACAATATTGGACTCTATGGGATTGTATCGAGCTACAAGGACCAATGGCTAGGATGGATCCATCTGAGGTGGGCCCCACCTATCAAAAACCATCGGATTAATGGTTTTAAAAAAAAAACAAAGAAAAGGGGTAGCAGCACCTGCTGCCGCCGCTGTCAGTGGGCGGGCGGACGGCCTGGCAAGCCCTCACGGCCCCAGTTGTGGGCCCCACTGTGATGAGTTTCGAACATCCACACCATGCATTTAATGGGTCCCCACAGACCAGGTGTCCACCCCAAAAATCAGCCTTATACGGAACTCAAGTGGGCCACACCATCTAAAATCATGTGAAGACATGCTTAAACATATAAAAACACTTAGTGAGGCCTACCTGAAATTTGGATGCGGCTGAAACTTGGTCTAAACCCTCAGCCAAGTGGGACGCACCTAATGAGTGGGCTGGATTTGTGGACCACATCACGGTGGGCTCCCTGTCCACGTGATAAAAATAATAAAACAAAAAATTTCACTGTGGGCTCCCTGACTTGACCATGTGACCCTGTCAACGGGTTGCATGGCAAATAAATGTTACGATGGGCCCCAGTTTCCCTG
Source organism: Magnolia sinica (assembly GCF_029962835.1). Taxonomy (NCBI): domain Eukaryota; kingdom Viridiplantae; phylum Streptophyta; class Magnoliopsida; order Magnoliales; family Magnoliaceae; genus Magnolia; species Magnolia sinica. The sequence continues at coordinate 62,872,934 of NC_080581.1, forward strand.
GTCCACGTGACCTCATCAACAATTTGGATGTCATATAAACACCACTGTGGGCCCCTGGTCAGTTTGGATGCAAATAAATATTATGGTGGGCCCCTGGTCCACGTGACCCTTTGAACAGGTTGTGTGGCAAATAAACATTACTGTGGGTCCAGGTCATGTGTGACCTTATCAAAGGGTTGGGTGGAAAATAAATATTAAAGTGGGCCCAGGTTGTGTGGCAAATAAACATTACTATGGGCCCTCGATCTGAATGACCTTGTCAATGGGTTGGAGGGAAAATAAACATTATGGTAGGCCCCACATGGGATCCACTTATGTATGTATTGTAATCCACATTCTCCATTAGTGTGGGCTCCATCATGATGCTTGTGTTTCATCCAAACCGCCCAACCATTCTGGAGATAATTTAAGGCCCATTGTAATGTATGCAAGGCCCATGTTGATGCATTTGTGGCCCGTCATTGAGGCCTATCTTGATAAGTATATACGAGACCTATGTATGAGGCCCATTTGATGTACTGGAGGCCCATGGGTCAAGGCCCAATAGGACGTACATAAGGCCCATTGTAGTGTGATTCCACCATGGTATATATGTTGATTTTATAGTAGGCTATACCTTGGGAGCAATGATGGTTTGATGTTCACATTGTAAGGATGATGTTGGTTAAATGTCCGCATGTCACTCTCTCCCTAGGGCCCATTAATAGGCCCATACCTGTAGCATATACTCCGTCTAAGCCCATATTCGTTTTGATCAGGGCCCATCACCATATAACATGCTTAGTATATATTCATGATTCATGATCATACGCATCATATGTATGCCTGATGTGAGGATTGATTGATCATTGCACATGCCTTCAGGTAGATGGTTTATGGGCTCCCTGATAGGCGGAGTCGCCCCACATGAGTGCTCGGTACGCGCAGAATTGTTGCATGTCTGATAGTATGATACATGCACTTGCATTGTGTGATTGTGATTATTGTATGCCCTAGTGACACCAGGGCTATAGCCTCCACAGACACATCGTGGATGGCAGGATTGGATACCGAAAATATTTGGTTCTAGCATACAGGCGCCATAGATGTCCTTGGGTGAAAATTTCTAAATCCGATGGTACCAGAGGATGACTCCAACGTCGAGACCGAGTGGATACACGAGCGCACGAGTGCCGTATACCAGTAGGCCGCGTCTCCCACTGTGTCGTGGTCTGTTGAAAAGGGGTGTGACCTTACCCACCTGAGTGATGGGGTAATTTTTAGGTTGAGTTTGACCAACTTGAGGAATCGGTCCGCTATTGACGAGCTAGGCCCGATATTAGCAGGTGGATAATGAGGTCTCTTCCACCCTCCCAGTTGTGTGTCCGGATAGGGGCAGCAAGCTGGCGTAGAGTGTACTTGACCTCGGTGATTATCCATACTAAGAACTGCACTGATTTGATGCTCTAGTGAGGAGCTGCATTGATATGTGGATGAGGATTGACATGCTTGACTTGCATTCTGCATCGCATGGTCTTGATGTGGCTGATCGCATTCATGTTTCACACCGCATGACCTTGGTATGGCTGATTGCATACATGTGTTCATCAGCATGATCCCGCATTCCTCTAACCTTCCATCCTGAGCACGCTCATATTGTGCACACACTTACACCACCCTTTAGGCTTTCTATAAGCTTATGCACTATTGATGCCTGCAGGTGACCCAGGTCACAGCCGTAGCATAGCAATAGCAAGAGTGTGCAGTCGACCATTTGGAGTTTTGTTATTCACATTATCTTGTATTTTCCTTCAGACGCATTGTACTTAAAGTTTTTTATCATAGTGGATTTTGAGATGGTGTTCTTGTGTTTATTGTTCGTGGGTTATGCTTTTGGTTATGCTCATTATAATTGAACTGATGATTTGAAATCCTCCTTGTAGCATCCCAGGATCGGAACCTGGTGTATAGGTGCCGGGAGCCGAGAATGAGGTACTACGGAGGCTGTCGGCGCTAGATTCGGCAATCAGGAATTTTGTGAGCCCGGTTTCCGAGTTTGGGGCATGGCACCTAGCACCTGATCGACCGGTCCAAGAAATTCCTTGACTAATCCTAAGTTTGTTATAGATTTTTGAAATTTTTTATTAAGTGTCGACTAGTCCTGGAGACTGTTTGACCGATCGTGTGAACAGTGCTCGACTCGTTCTCGACCAGTTCTGCAGCCTTGACTCAAAGTCCAGCAACTAAATCTGATTCCATACGACCAGTCGTGGAGGTCCCTCGACCGGTTGTGTAGGGCTTATGACCAGTCGTGGAACGGCTTTCTCTTATCACGCCCAAATTTTAAAAATCTATTGGTCCTACGACCAGTCGTGGTGTCCTCAGGACCAGTCGTGAATGCAATTTCTTCATTTATAAATAGAGTACGAATTTCAGAGTTTTTCAATTCAATTCAAGCTAAATCAATACGCTACTTTAAGAGATAAGTTAGTGATCTTTTTAATATATGTTGTGCTCATTTAATATTCTCTTTTATTAGCTTTCTTTGCATTTGATTTGAATTTTCACATTCCAATTTTATTTGAAAGAGGGATTGAAGTATTCTCATTTCTTGGAATCAAAATCAAATCAAGATAGCCCAATGTGCTTTAATTCCAAAATTAATTTAGAACCTATAACCATTTCATAAGTGAGTTTGAACATTGAACTTCTACGTTGAACTTCTACTCCGATTTAGTTCTTTCGGGCTTCATCAAAAAGAGAATATCCAGGTATTTTACATTATTGTAAATTTCTGTATTTTGGTTTCATTGAGATTATGCTAGAAAAATTTCTCTGTTTTGATTTGTTTGAGGCAATCTAGAAAACTCAGAGTGCGGGGTTTTGGAATTGTGTAAGCCCATTTAAAAGACACAATTGTGAGGGTTTTAGGTGAACCTGGAAAAGCCTATTTTCATAGTGAAGGCTAATATCCACTATGTGAGGATATTAGGAGTGGAGTAGTTGTGTGACTGTTTTTCTAAATAGTTGGTGTACATACAAGCGAACCACTATAATTTCCGGTCTTGTAGATTGATTGTTTATTTATTTTTGTGGATGATTGTAATTTCACTTTTTGCATTGTGGAGAATGTTGTAATTTTCTTTTTATGTAAGTATGGAAAATGTTGTAATAGATTAAATTTCTTTCCTTGCTATTTATTTTTTTATTCTTTTGTATCAGTTTGAGTTTTTGATACAAAAACTGTTCTAGTAAGGTTGTCCTGCCATAAACCCTTAGTTTTTATGGTATAAGGTTGTCCTTAGAACAGCATCTGTATCAACCTCTCAATACTCGTTCATTTGTGGTTATCTTTAAATTGAGCATTGTGGAATTGTCTATTGCTATCTGTATTTAATTTATTTAAATTCTGCTATTTTTTTTAAAATTTTTAAAATTGGCATAGTCCTATTCACTCCTCCCCCTCAAGGACATATAGCTCGGCCTTCTCTCTCTCTCTCTCTCTCTCTCTCTCTCTCTCTCTCTCTCTCTCCATTAGTCAAACAAGCCCATGCTTCTCATCATGCAACCTATATATGCCTTGCCAATGCTAAGTCATTTCTCTCTCCTTCTCTCCCTCCCCATTCTACCCCTCCATCTTTTCATAATCCCTCTTATATCTTAAAAATTCTACCACAAATTTCCTAATCTCTCTCATTTCTACCACATTAGCTAGCAAGAGAGTAAAGAGAGATTAAGAGGAAGAAATCGATTAGAGAGAATTAGGGAGAGATTATGAGAGAGAGATAAAAAAAAGAAAGAAAGATTAGAGAGAGAATTAGAAAATTGGTTTGAGAGAAAGAGAGCTTGAGGGAGATTAGGAGAGATCAAGAGGTTAATAGGAAGAGAGAAGAAGAAAAAAAAAGAGATTAGAGGAGATTATAGGTGGAGAGGAGCTTGGTGGACTGTTCAATCACCGATCCGAGTCAATCCAACCGTTCATCTGACGTAGTGAGTGCTTGAGAGGATCAAAATCCTCACTTGTGATTTTTTTCATTTTGGTGGCTCACAAGGGTGGAACCACCTTGATCATGTATGGATTGTATGGTAGACCCCATGGTGGTGAGGCCCTACCTTGATGGCTAGATCTCTTCCCTTGCATTTCTTTTCTCATTCTTTCTTATAAAATTATGATGTTGTGGGGCCCACAAGTGGGCCACACTGTTACAGAGCATGCCCCACACAATATCACAGCGTGGACAGCCTTGTATGGTCCACCGTGAAGTTTATTTTCCAATCCAGCGTCTCATTTGGTCATACAAATTTTATGGACGGTGGAATTGGTTCGATCCGAAGCCCATTGGCCCACCATGACTAGTATAACTTTGATACTCTGATAAAGGGTGATGATTCATACACAGTCACTTAGAAATTGTCGACGTAGAATAAAAGTAATTGAAAGAAACCGTCCGTATAGTGGCTCCCAGTTTAGATGGGTTATAAGCCAATCATACACTCTAACTTATGCCAAAGTGGCCCATTGTTAGATGTCTAAGAATCAACGTCCAAATCTAAATCTAACAAACCGATGTAGTTTAATCAGACGATGGGATTGTTCAGTAGCTGGTTTTAGTATATGATCTATCTAAAGCTGGCCCACAATTTGAACGGTCCTGTTTGAGTTACATGTATGCCACACGTGGAGTTGAGTCCATGAGTGTGAACCATCACACTCAGCCAGAGTATCAAAGTAAGAACTAAAATGTTTAAAGCATGAAAGGCGAATATCAGCTGAGTGAAACTTAAATCCAACCGTCCAATTTGTGGGACCCACTGCAGATAGGTGAGGACTCCAAAACAGAACTATTTTAAGATTCCGCCCTCTGATTAAGTAAGCGGATTGCCTCCTGCCCTAATGGGTCCAGGCAGGGGCTCTGTGAGGCCCACCGTGATGTATGGGTTTTATGTACGCCGTCCATCCATTTTTTCCAGATTATTTTAGGATTAAAATCCAAAAATGAGACAGATACAATACTCAAGTGGACCACATAGTAGGGATTGAACTCCCACCATTAAAAACTTCCTGTGACCAGCAGAAGTTTTGGATCAATCTGATATTTGTATTTTCCCTTCATCCAGGTCTATACGACCTTATGAACAGGTTGGATGGCAAATAAACATCAAGGTGGTCCTAGGAAGCTTTCAACGGCGAGTTTCAGATCGCCGCTGCTTCCAATGGTGCGGTCCACTTAGCATTGGACCTGCCTAATTTTTAAACTCATACTCTAAAAAATGATATGGCAAAAAAGATAGACCGTGAGGATGCAACCCATACATCACGGTGGGCCCCACAGAGGGACCCATTAAGCATTTAATGCGTCCAGGCAGTCGCAGGACGCAATCTGCTTCATCTGATTAATGGACATCTGTCCATTGACATGGGACGGTTGGCTGTTCTTCATTTTGCCCATCTATTAGATGTGTGTTATGACTTTCAAGTACAAATATAGAAAGTTGAACGTTCAAGTTCATGGGGCCCACATGCAGAGATGGCCCATTGATTGGAACCGTCAACCACATTCCTGCCACCGTAAATGAACTATATTCAACCAGCAACACTTCAAGAATGATTCTATTCTATCCGTTAGATTTTTTCAGTTGAATATTGTCCATTGAAACTTTCTCATAAAAATTAGGCTTGTAACAGATGTATGTCCAGTGGATCAACTAATGCTGGCAATCCAAACAACCTTTCTCATTTCAACCGTCCATTAGTTACGACCAATGAGACACTCGCCATGTGCGCCACCAGTAAAATGGTTGAATGGAGAGCGTAAGATCATGAACCATCAAAACCCAACAAAGTATCGATAACATTTCATGTAACCAATAAATGCACGTCCTTTCCCCGCATCTTTACAGCTACATTCAGTTAAACCATCTCAACCGTACAACATCATCATGTCACACCCATAAATCCTCTTCAGTAATTTCATCGGACTCGATGCGCACACACGTGGAATAGGTAATAATTACTGACACGTTAGGTAGCACGTCCTTTCCCCGTATCTTTACAGCTACATACGATTAAACCATCTCAACCGTACAATATCGTCATGTCACACACATAAATTCTCTTGGGGCCTGTCTGTTTTTTAAAGAAACGGAAAATACTCAGGAAATAGTAATTATTATAATTTTACTGCGTTTGAAAACTCATGGGAACTTGTGCTTGTGAAATTGGTTCAAAAGATGTAATTTTAATTTTTGAACTGTAAGGTAATGCGAATGATATATCCATTCCGTCAGTCTGTTTTATTACAATATTTTGGAGCATGATATAAAAAATGAATCAGATCTAACACTCAAGTGGCCCACGCCAAAAGAAACAGTGGCAGTGAAAGTTTTTAATGGTAAGTATTTGATTTCTTTTTTTATACGACGTGATCCAATTGAATATTGGATATGCCTCAATTTTTTACTGATGCTATGAATTCAATCGAAATAATAGATAAACGGTGTAGATAAGCAAAATGCATCACAGTGGGACTCACAGATATTTTATAATATTCTTAGTTTTCGTGTCAAAAAGTAAGTAGTCAAATCAGGTAAGCTGTAAATGCCTGGGAAAGTAATTATTACTTTTTTACACTGCATTTGCCATTTCACCGGAAAATCAAATAGGCCCTTGAGTAATTTCATCGGACTCGATGCGCACACACGGGACGCGGATTAGCTAATAACTACTGACAGGACAGGTGGGTATGAAGTGACGTCATTAAGTGCTATGAGCCCACTATGATATATGTGTTATATCCACACCGTCCGTCCATTTAGAAAGATCATTTTAGGACATAAACAAAAGAACGAACCAACAATCGAGTGGACCCCGCCGCAGAAAACAAGAGGGAGAGTGAGTACCACCGTCAGAAACCTTCCCAGGTCCAGCATAAAGTTTGTTTGAGATCCAACTTGTTAGTAAGTTGACGCAAGTGCGAACGAAGGTAAGACACAGATATCAGCTGGATTGAATACTTCTAAAAGATTTTAACGGTAGTTGTTTAATTCCACTGTTTTCCGTGGTGCGTCCGCTCGAGTTTTGACCTGACTTATTCTTTGCACAATGACCTAAAATAATCTCTCCAAGTAATTGGACAGTGTTGATACAACAAATACATCATGGTAGGGCCCACATAACTCGGTGACGTTACTTAAGTAGCGAGTCTCGCTACTCAACCTGTCATCCTGTCATGCTGCTACAGTTATTTGCCTATGACCGTGTCATAGGAACGCGGATTGCCTATGACCGTGTGAGTAGCGAGGTTGCTACTGATCGTGCTCTCTGGGACCCACCACGATGTATTTATCCTATCCACGCCATTTATACATCCTTTCAGACTATTTCACTGCATGAATCAAAAAAATGAGGCACGTCCAATTCTCATATGGACCACACCATAGGAAAGAGTGGTGATTGAACAGTCGCCATTAAAAACTTTTTAGTGGCCACTGGCGTTTTGGATTAAGCTGATATTTTTGTTTTCTCACATCCCTCATTTTTCGGATCATGCTCTTTAATAATCCGTAAAATAAATGGACGGCTACATATATATCATGCGGGGCCCACAAAGCACTCTCAGTAGCCGCCTCGCTACTGACGCTGTCAGTACGCAATCAGCGTCCCAGTAATTTAAAAAGAAAGAAAAAAACGGGATTTGGTAATTTAACGTCCAACAACTCCTTGGAGAGCCAGTATCTAATCCTGGTCCCGAATCCACATGCAGTTACAGCTCGTGGAGTAACGACCATCCACTCCATTATGTGATTCTCCACCTGAAGACCTGCACCTTATTCTCCGGTTTTAAATTGTACACGTGGGATCCACTTTTCAATGATGCAGCTTGCTAGCCCGTGCTCCACTGTTGATATTTCTCCTTCCCAAGAATTTCTCATGAGATTTTCATATTTTTAAGTATTTTCTCTAAATATTATTGAAAATCTCGCTAAAAGTATTTTTCTTTTAAATATTTTATTATAAATTTATAAATAATTTTGAAATTTTAATTAAATTGAAAATCTCGTCTGTTGAACCCTAGCACAAGAGATAGCCATCAGATGATGTTTTAATGGCATCTGGGCCGATCATCAGATGCATGCCATCAAGTTATAAGTGCGTAGTCCCGAAGATCAAGCTAATCCGTTATTCAAGTGGACCATGTCAAGGGAAATAGTTCAAAGGGGATGCCCATCCTTTATTCTATATGAGTCCACCATGCTATGTACAGTATATGCCGCCAACCTGATGTAGGGTGGGTTGCGGACGATTTCAAGGCCAAGATGGACAAGAGAAGGCCTGATCATAGTTGAAAGTAATTGGATAGTCAATAACTTAAAATGGATATATCTTGCAAACCCGAGTTATTCCACATATCATATATGATTCTAAGATAAGAGAAGCTACTTTAGCCGACCAACCCTGGTTTCACATGCCAAATTTATGAAATTTCATTAGATAAATGATTGAAAATTCATTTTATTTCTAATTTTACTCTTTATAGTAAGTTTTAATTCAATCATAACTTTTAATCTATTGAGTTTTAGGAGTTCCACGGAACATGCAAATGGCTTAGAAAACTTCGGGGAATAACGAGGTTAAGCCAAGTTGGATATCTACTATTTTGGTCAAAAATCTTAAAGTTAATAAGTTTACTATTTATGGTTAGTTATGATTTCAGGTAGTTTGAGTTGAAGTTTGATTATGAAACTTGTTCCTAAGTTTGATATCACCATTTAAAGGACCCTGAACTTATTTTTATTATTAATTTGTTTATTTTTAAAATTATTATAAATTATTGTTATTTTCTCTTGTAAAATGAGGAATCTATGTAAGGCCTGCACAAAAACTTTGTGAATTGGGAGCAGTTATCCTTAAGGAAGATGGTGCTGGACCTCATCACATCCATCTTTGCATCACAGCCGAACTTGTATTTCAAGCACTAGCTTATCCCATTGGCCAAGTTCAGTCCTGGTCCTTTTGGGCTAGGTCATGCGGGCTTAGCCAGGCAACACGCTCTATTGCCACCTCTACAGCTACTTCACCATTATCAAGATAATATCGTTTAGTAGATTTATTTATTTTTATTTTTTTTCTATTCAAATTAATAGGTATCTTTAATGAATGGAGTGGATTTATCTAGGTCGACACCACCACCCCTGAAACGAACCAGAGATTGAGGGAGGGGCAGCATCCATGGCTGGCTGCTGGATGACGTTGTTGCCCAGCAGCAAGTGCGCCTGGATAAGTTGGCCCACTCATGGGAGCCACATTGATGTATGTGTCGCATCCACGCCGTCCATCTGATTTACCTTCTCATTTTAGGTATTGAGCCCAAAACGTAAGCCCATCAGAATCTCAGGTGGGTCACACACTAATAGCAGCAGTGGGCCTGGGAGCCAAGCGTCAGTGACACTGGTTGCATGAGAGGGCAATAAGAGTGGGTTCCCACTCGTGGGACCCAATATGATGTATGATCCACACCATCCGTCTTTTTCCCCAGCTCATTTTGGCCAATGGGCCCAAAAACGAAGCTGATCCAACCATCAATTGGACCACACCATAGGAGACGGTGGGTTTGGGAGCACCCCCTCACGATCAGCCATGCAAAGTGGGGTGGGAGTGTACCTCACTCGTGGACCCCAACATGATGTATATGTTAAATCCATGCCGTCCACCTGTTTGTCCGGATCATTTTGGGCCATGGACTGAAAAATGAGGCAGATCAGAGTCTCGAGGGGGCTGCATGGAGGGAAAAAAAACTCTTGCCGTTGAAACCTTACAGGCCGACTATGGGGTCTTGGTTCGTCCAAACTAGTCCAATTCAGGGCCCATTGGACCCCGCTTGAGCTGGCCTATGCGGTGCATGGAGTAGATCATCCTCCTAGGCCCGGCTTTGACAGTGTATCCAAACACAAACACACACACATAAAAAAAAAAAAAAAAGAGCTTGGGGCGTGGAGTGGAGCCCACTCGTGGGACCCACCTTGATGTTTCAGTGACGTCCACGCCGTCCATCCTTTCCTTCAGGCCATGGGCCCAATGTTTAGGCAGATCTGGATCTTAGGTGGGCCGCACCAAGGGAAAGGCTTTCCCATGAAATCTGCGTCCTTCTGCAGTTGCAGGACTGTGGGGCCCACCGTGTGTATGTGTTTTATGATTCCGTCCATCTGTTTTACGGCTCATTTTAACATTGCAAAATGGATGCCCGACGCGTGACGCCGGATAGAAAACATACATCAGGATAGGCCCAACAGACCACCACCATGTTGGGGTGCGGATTAGGTGCGGCACCGGCCTAACCCAAGACTCTGCTGTCATTGCCATCGGGCCCATATGAAGCAAATCATAATCTAAGGTAGATTATGCTATATTAAACAGTAATTTTTCCCATTAAAACCTTCTTTTAATACTTAAAACTTTTGGATTATGTAATTAAAATTTTATTATTTCCTTCATTTAGGTTTAGGCGACCTTATGAGATGGCAAATATATGTTGTAGAAACATTACGTGAATCCCTTGGATCTTTTTAGTAGTGGGGCATTCAATCACCACTGTTTCCTATTGAATGGTTCACCGTGTGAAGACCATAAAATTCGACTGCGACTCATACTTCTCGGCTGACCGCAACTTCATCGTAGGCATTACTTTCACTCACCAACCACGCCATGCGTGGGTTTGTAGAGCCATGTATTTATATGTGGCTGATTGAAGGATTTGAATTTTCTGTCTTTGACATTTCCCGTCACTGAAGTGTGAAGGCCATAAAATTCGTCTGCAACTGGCACATTTCTACAGATCGCAACCTCCCTGTAGACATCTCTGTGGTTCACCAAGTGTCACATGTGTGGAACTTTTACAGCCATCTACTTGTAGGTAGCTGATTCAAAGATTAGAATTTTCTGTCTTGGATATTTCTACTAACCGAATGTGGGCCCATAACTTGTCGGAAGAGTGAAGACCATTAAAGTCATCTGCGACTCATACTGTTCTGCAGACCACGACACCGAGCGCTACATGTGTAATATGTGAATATGCTGCTGATGCTCTCTCTCTCTCTCTCTCTCTCTCTCTCTCTCTCTCTCTCTCTCTCTCTCTCTCTCTCTCCTGTTTTTAATTTGTGCGATTCTGTCTGATTTGTTTTTTTTTATTTTTTTCTTTTATTCTTCTATCATTGATAATAAGAGGTCATTTGGATGATACGCTACTTTACATAAGCTTCTCATGCCGCAAGTAGCATATCTTGACTTTCACAATACGAGCAATGTATATTTGGTAAATATGTTTTTAAAACACCTCATCATAAAAGCACATTGCGTTGTTGAAACGCCTAATCCAGAAATGCCATGATAGTGGGGCACCTTAATGTATATGTTATGCATCCACTTTGTTCATCCATTTTTGGGAGCTCATTTTAGGGCAATGGCCCATAAATGAACTAGATCCAAATCACCACAGGAAATTGTGGTCATTTTTCACGCACCATTAAGAACTTCCTAGGGCCAACAGTAATGTTTATTTTTCACCCAATTGGTTGATAAACTCACATCACTGAAGGTGGGTGATGTCGAATGTGTCACAGATACATTCCTAACATGCTGGACCAAAAGAAGGTGGACCGTAAATTGATTATAACTTTTGATCCAGGTATCGTTACGGCACACTCGATTGAGTATCATGAATTGAAGCAGCACGAGATGTCGATGATGAGTTCTTTTGAATTGAAGGGGACTGATGTAGAGTGGGTCGTGGACACTTTCATATCCAATATGGATCAGGGAATGTCCGATCAAAGGCAGAAGTCATCAAGACTCTCAGAATATTAAAAAAGGCATATCCCGCAAATCAGAATGAGTTACTCGACGTACCATATATGATTTTGGGGTAGGACGAGCTACTTTAGCCAACCAACCCAGCATAACCGGGTTGCCTACACCGAATTTGCAAGATTCCATCATATCAACGGCCGAATTCCATGTTTAATTCCATTTTTACTATTTATGGTAAGTTTTAGTTTGATTACAACTCTTCATCCGTTAGGCTTTAGTTGTGTCCAACATGAAAAGTGGTTAGAATAATTAGGAGAATAACATGGTTAAGCCACATAGTACACTTACTATAAACGTAAATGTTACGAATTTTAGGGAGTTTTAGTTATAGTTTGCTTCTGATTTCTCTTCTTGGTATCCCTATTTATAGGGTTGTGAACTTGTTTATTTCATTCATCAATCAATTTATTCAACAATTTTCTTTCATATATCTTAAAATTATTTCTATTTTTCTGCTTGGATTCGAGAAGTCTCTATGAGGAGTCCAGAAAAGCTCCATAGATTCGGAGTAGTTATCCTTGAGGAATACGGTGCTTGACCTCATCACGTTCATCCCTGCATTAGTGGACCAAAAGCTTGTCTGAACTGTGGAGACCATAAAATTCATTTGTGACTCAATACTTTTCTGAACTAGTAGAGCCATCTATTTAAGCACAACTGATTGAAGGATTAGAAAATCTATCTTAGATATTTTCCATCACTGAAGGCGGTTCATTGTTGGCACTCGGTTTGTTCTCTGTCATGCGTGGTGTGTGCGGGGCATGATAGAATCAATATAGTGGCTCGATACAAACTAATCAAATTTGACCCCAAGCACTAAAATAGGAAGATACATCAAATCTTGATGGTATATAACCAAATATGAGGAGAGCGGTCGCTTACTTAGCCACTCGTAGAATATCTATAATGATTAGGCGATAATCAGATGATGAAGTTCTTCCTCCCAAGATTGGTTGTGCCTTTCCTTTGATAAGAAACGACTTTTCTGTATACCAACGCAATCAAATAAAAAAAAAAACTTACAGTTTGTCACTAAGAACAGTTGCAATAATGTCTTTTGAAAGAATTTCTTGTATTGGATAAGTAAAGCTCAGCGTATGAGAGTAAAATTAAATTACAACTAAGAAATTAACACTACTGGGTTATCACTACTCCTAAGATAGATTGAGCTAAGATAAATTGATAGATTTGATTTGTTTGTGGGATTCAGTTGTGTTTTGCATGTATTTGTTCCAGTACTAATCTTTTGACTATGTATAGATCTTTGCCACAACTATTACCCTGGATGTTTTGCTTCTTTATTAAATGGTTAAAGCAGTAAAAAAAGTCACAATCTAGATTGATCTCTTGTTACGTTTCTCTTTTTTAATGTTCCTTTTCTCTCGGCCAAGCTCTATTCCTTTCGTTCATGGCTTGTTCTTCAACCACTTTCCACACCTGGATGCTCAGCCACACTACTTTGTCGATTACCTGATGACATGCAATATTAAATCGATACCAACCATGATTCCGTAAAAGGTGCTCTAAATATCTTAGAAAATCTTTTCATACACCTTCTATCTCTCATGTAATACCACATGTCACACACATATTAGTTTTTGCAGGAATAGTTAGAAATAGGGTACACACCCCCCCCCCCCCCCCCCCCCGATCACCTTTGGGTAAAAGGTGAGAGTGATGTTGTTTGGTTGCCTGATGCAATTAATGTGAACGATTGTTCATCTATGTGTATCGAGGTTAAACCAAATGACGATCTTTACCTCTAATATGTTGACTGTCCTTATGACATGTTGCACACTTTGAGATTTTTCTGGCTTAACCTCAACTAAAACCAAAACAATGTAAATTACACAAATTGTAAAATACCTGATTTTTTCCTTCGTTGTAGCAGCCCAGAAGAACCAAGTTGGAGTAGAGATTTGAATGTCAAAGTTCAATGTCCAATACTCACTTTATAATAGTTTTAGGTTCTAATAGATTTTAAATTAAAACAAAAGGGCTAGCTCTAATTGATTTTGATTCTAGAAAAAGGAAAACAATAATTCCTCTTTTCAGATTAGATTGGAATGCAAGAAACAAAATAAATCAACAAAGGTAAAGAAAGAGAATATTAAATATGCACACTTAGCTTAAATGGAGCACCGACTTATCTCTCAGAAGACCGAATTAAATTAACTTGAATTGCTTGTTTTATTCTGAGATTTGTGCTCTATTTATAGGTGAGCAAATCACACCTTCGACTGGTCTAAGGACCTCTATGACTGGTCGTAGAACCAACAGATATTTGAAAAATTCGGGCGCGATAAGATTTGGCAGTTTTACGACTGGTCGTAGGTGGTCTACTATTGGTCGTGGGTCTGGTCATAGGTTCACACGACTAGTCGAAGCAAGTCAAATTTCAGCGCTGTACATTGAGTCGTAGTTCTACGATAGGTCGAAGATGCAGTCGACACTGTTCCTACGACTGGTCGAACAGTCCCCAGGACTAGTCGAAGCCTAATAGAAAATTTTCAATTTTTGTAACAAACTTACGACTGATCCAGGAATTTCTTAGACAGGTCGAAGCAGTGCTAGGACTAGTCGAACAAAGTCTAAGACTAGTCTTAGAACAGACCAAACTCACTTATACAAAACATATGAATTATTTATCCAAAATGACCTACTCTAAAGGTCAACCTAAGGTCAGTCATACCTCAAGAGTGAAGTAAGGACATTGAACATAGGAGACAAGTGACCTTTGAAAGTAGTGAAGCTTGAAGTCTTGATGGATCTCAAACTTAAAAGCATCTTTGAGATTCTTGACTTGTGAACAGTGTTTGTCAACCTAAGTTGATCTTAAGTAGAGCATTGTTTTTCACAGATGCAAGTTTCATAACAATGTCTTTGGCACCACAAATTTGACAAAATTATGGCACCTACAATCTCCCCCTTTGTCAAATTAGTGACAAAACACACTTTCAAGATATGTTTCATAACACAGAATATCTGATTAAAGAATCATGCACCACTTATTATTAACCAGCATCCTGCAGACTTGTAAATCAATATATAGTCCACCTCTACACACCTCTGCACACACCTCTGCACATACTCCCCCTGAGTAATATACTCATAAAATATCATACAAAACAATGCTACTCCCTCCTCAAGACAACATCCATGTATACATGTCTATAACATATCCATACTCCCCCTTTTTGTCACAATAGGACAAAGGAAGCACAAAATAGATGGCTGAGGAGAAATAATCAATGAGAAATATGAGAGGTAACTAGTCAAGATATAAGAACATAGTATAAGCAACACACTAATTCATAGACTGAGCTAAGTTAAAGAGAGTAACAAACTCAAAACAAGTTAGGAGTTATAAAGTTATTACAAACCAGTAAACTTAAAAATACTAATCTGACCCAGATGAAGGAGCAGGAATAGAAGGATCAAGTTGATGCATGCCTTTGTTCAAGTGCCTAAGATATTTACGCATATATTTGAACTGTAAATCATGGGCAACAGACATGTTTTCCATTTTAACATTTAGACCCTTAACTTTATCTTCCAATGCACTCAGACGTGCATCAAATGAAGAACGCTTATAATATGGATCATTTGTAAAATCAAACTCATGCTCTTCAAAAATATCATCCATGTTAATATCATCAGGAGGAAGATTACCAGCTTCTTCCTCATGTTCAGCTTCTGCATCGCCAACACCATCACCTTGGCCAGGAAGGTAATCCAGTTTCATCTTATTGATATTGGAATTATTAAATATTAGATGATGGATAGGCGCCTCTCCAACCGGCATGTCGACTGACATATGTATAGCCAACACAATCATCAAATATCCAAAAGGAATGTCACTATGACCAGGATGGAGACGAAACTGAACGAGGAAGTGACAAATCAAGGATGGTAAACAATGTTAACACCTCTAACAACAGAATGAAGAATACGAACCATGAAGGACGTCAATTCAAATTTGTTACCCAACCGAGGATACAAATAAGACACAGATTTTGTGAAGAATTCTATATTTGGGTAACAAATACCTTGAGGGAAGCGCATTCCCTTTATGCGTCCATTGTACATCTAAATTGCATAAGTCATTAGTCAGTATACGTTTTTCAGTGACAAAGGGTTTATCATATAAAGTATGGATAGGAATACCCTCATCATTCACTGGAATATCCATAAGGGTTGAAATCAAATGTCGATCAACTTCAAATGACCATTCTCTTGTGGAGATAGAAAAAGTTAAATTTTCTAGTGAAAAAGCACATATGCATGCAAACATGGATTGAGCAATGGACCGGTATACTGGCCCACCCTAAAGCAATAAGTTATTCCAACATACAGATTGAAGCATAGGAAAAATATCAAACGGAGCAACATGATTAATATCAACTGGATGCTCAACACTAACATTACACAATCGGATGTCCTGAATATAAGATGGATCGTCCTCAGGAGCCCTAAGATGACGCTTAGTAATAGGAGCTGATCTGGAAGAAGAAGACGGACCACGGGACATTGATTTTCTTCCTCTAGAAGCCATATGCAACAATGATTTCAAGAATATAAAAGTTGCAATGGATTGAGAAATGGGTTTTCTTAAATCAAATTTTTTTAAAAAAAATCCTCAAATCTCAACTAAATTCGGAATATATAATTTCAAGAGAGAAATATAAGTAATCTAGAAAAAAATCTACAAGCAAAATGCAAATGGGGCACTAACCTTGAAGATTTTGGAAGATAGGTTCGACTAGTCGTGTGTCGGCTTGTTGGAGAGTGAAGTTGAAATGAAGAAGAAGATAATTTTCACAAATTTTAAGTAAATCTATGTGATTCACGACTAGTCGTGGTTATACACGACCGGTCGTGTGGATACTCACGACTGGTCGAGTACAGGCCAAAAAATCTGATTTTTCCATATTTTTTCAAGATTTGAAAACTAAACTAGCAAATATATACAATATGATACAAATATGCATAATTAATCATTTTAAAATGCACATGCCGAGATCAAATTTCATTTTGTTAAACCTACTTTTGTCAAGCGGTTTAGTGAAAATATCAGCACGTTGATTCTCGGTAGGGATATATTCCAAAGATATAACATTTTCTTCAACTAATTCCCAAATATAATGAAATCTAATATCAATGTGCTTAGTACGAGAATGCTGAATTGGATTTTTTGAAATATTTATGACACTGGAATTATCACAATATAATAACATAGAATCGTGTATAATTCCAAAATCACTTAGCATACGTTTCATCCAAACAAGCGGTGTACACGCATTACCAGCTGCGATGTATTCAGCTTCAGCTGGTGAAAGTGATATAGAACTTTGTTTCTTGCTAAACCAAGAAACTAAATAGTTTCTAATATAAAAACAACCACCACTGGTTGATTTTCGATCATCAAGATTACCAGCTCAGTCAGCATCCAAGTACCCAGCTAATTGAACACTAGTCTCATATAGATACTAGAGACCGAGATTCACAGTACTTGCGACATATCGTATAATCCGCTTGACAGCAGTCAAGTGCGATTCTTTAGGTTCAGATTGATATCTAGCGCAAATACCAACACTTAGAGCGATATCCGGTCTACTAGCAGTTAAATATAATAGACTACCAATCATACTCTGATATAATTTCGGATCCACATTTTTACCTGCAGAATCTTTTGAGAGTTTCAAGGTTTTACTCATAGAGTATTAAAGTTCTTACCATTCTCAAATCCAAATCTCTTAATCAAGTTCATAGCATATTTAGATTGAGAAATGAACATTCCATCAGGTTTTTGTTTTACTTGCAACCTGAGGAAATAATTCAATTCCCCAACCAAGCTCATTTCAAACTAAGATTTCATCAAATCTGCAAACTCAATATTCATGTCAGTACAGGTAGATCCATAAATGATATCATCAACATAGATTTGTACTAATAAGATGTGATCCTTATGTTTTTTAATAAATAGAGTTTTATCAACACATCCCATTTGAAAATTATGGTTTAATAGAAACTTTGTTAGTTTCTCGTACTATGCCCTAGGAGCTTGTTTTAAACTGTAAAGTGCCTTTTTAAGACGATACACATGATCAGCATTTTTGGGGCCTTCAAAATCCATTGGTTGTTCAATATAAACTTCCTCATGCAGATCGCCATTTAAAAATGCACTTTTCACATTCATTTGGTAATCTTAAACTTTCTAAAACACGTAATGGATATAAAGAGTCTGATTGATTCAAGACGTGCTACTGGTGCAAAGGTTTCATCATAGTCAATACTTTCAATTTGAGTGTAACCTTGTACCACTAGCCTAGCCTTGTTTCTAATTATATTGCCAAGTTCGTCAGACTTATTTTTGAAAATCCATTTGGTTCTAATGATGTGTTTATCTTTAAGTCTAAGTACAAGATACCAAACATCATTTCTCACAAATCGGTTAAGTTCTTCTTGCATCGCAACGATCTAGTTTTCATCAGCAAGAGCTTCTTTTACGTTAGATGGTTCTATCTGGGATGTAAAACATACATAATTACATATATCCTCAAGTTGTCTATGGGTACGAACACCAATGAGAGGGTTTTCAAGAATCTGTGTGGTTGAATGATCTTTAACAATCCTTTGTTCAGAATCAGTCTGATTAGATAAAGTATCAGGTTTATCAATTACAAGAACTTCATCATTATCTAAACTTGAGAGAGGTGTGCTTAAGTGATCATCAATGACTACATTTATGGATTCTTAAATCACACTGGTCCTTTTATTTGAAACCCTATAAGCTCGACTGTTTAAAGAATATCCTAGAAAGATTCCTTCATCACTCTTCGTATCAAACTTTTCCAGATTTTCACGATCTCGTAAAATATAACACTTGCTGCAAAAAACTTGAAAGTATTTGACAGTAGGCTTTTTATCGAACCACATTTCGTAAGCCGTTTTATTATTACCTTTACTAGTATGAACCCGGTTAATAATATAGCAAGCTGTATTGACTGCTTCGGCCCAAAGGTTCTTAGAGAGCTTCATACTATTCAACATGACATTAACAATTTCTTGAAGCACTCTATTTTTCCTTTCAACTATTCCATTTTGTTGTGGAGTTTTGAGCACTGAAAATTCATGTAATATTCCCTGGTTGCTACAGAATTTCTCAAAACTGTTATTCTCAAATTCAGATCCATGATCACTACGAATCTTACTAACTTGAGAACCTTTTTCAGTTTGGATCCTTTTAAGAACCTTTTTTACTTCTTCAAAGGTTTCTGATTTGTCCCTTAAGAAGACTACCCATGTATATTTGGTAAAGTCATCTACAATTACCAAGATATATCTTTTCCCACCTCGACTTTCCGTTTTGATAAGTCCTACTAGGTCCATATGGAGAAGCTCGAGTGGTCTTGATGTGGTATTGGAATTCACCTTTTGTGTGAGTTCCTTGTTTGTTTGCCAATCTGGCATTCACCACATATTTTATCTAATTTTTATGGTTTGGGTAAACCTCTTATAAGTTCCCCTTTGCTCAATCTATATAGATTTTGGTAGTGTACATGTCCAAGACGTTTGTGCCATAAGTCAGTCTCGTCTGTATGGACCATGTAACATTATTGATTAGATGAGCTGGATTCGCTAATAATATAGTAGTTTTCAGATGTTCTATGTCCAGTTAGTATTACTGAACCCTTGTTGTTTAGAATCTCACAGCTTTGATTAAAAAACCGTACACTATGGTTATTGTCGCATATTTGAGATATGCTAAGCAAGTTATGTTTTAGACCTTCAACATATAAAATATTTTTAAACAAAGGAAGGTTATAGAGTTGAACAGTACCTTGGCCCATAATCTTGCAGTTGCTACCATCTCCAAAAATAACTGAACCGTCAGTCATGTCTTTGAGATCGGTGAATAAAGTCTTGTCGCCTGTCATATGCCTGGAGCATCCACTATCTAGGTATCACTTAGAATGGTTTATTGCTTTAAAAGTGGTGTGGGCAACCAAGCAAGTGACCTTTGGAACCCATTTCATAACCATTTTGGGTTTAGGAGGATAGCAGGTCTTCTTTCAATTGTAAGAGTTATAAGTATGACCTAGTGAGTTAGACTTTAGAAGCTCCTTAAGTAGATCAACTATCTTTTCTGCCAAAGGACTTTAGTTTTACTTTTTATAGTTGATATTTCTTTTAGGGTTTTGAAAAGATTTTAAGTCTTTAGAAAACATTTGATCTTTCCCTTTTGAGTTTAAGATCCTCCCTTTACAAACATGGGAGAAGTATTCTTTGGTTTAGGAGGAACACTCTTGTCATAGCCTAGACCGGATTGATCGCCACATTTTCTCGATCCAGATAAAAGTTTTTCTAATTTAGGATCACATCGAGCATATTTCCAGGTTTCCTTTAAACTCAAGAGAGAAGAGACTTCATGTTTTAGATGTTCGTTTTCAGATTTAAGATTTTCAACCTAGGAGGTTTTAAAATCTAAATCGCATTTTGTCTTTTCAAAACAGTCTGAAATATGGGACTTTTCTAAAACAAGAGATTCATAAATTTCTTTGAGTTTATAGAATTTCTCTTTTTGAAGTTTTAATTTCACAGCAATTTTACAACTTTCCTTGTATAGGGCATTGTAAGAATCTTGAAGATCATCTTCATTTTCATATTCACTATTCAGATTTTCTTCATTAGTCGAGTCATCATTATCTAAAAAAGTAAATTTGGCTAGAGTCATAAGGGCCTTAACATCACACCCTGACTCAGTTTCAGAATCTTCTGATTCAAAAGAGACTTCAGAATCAGAGGACTCATCTCAAGTAGCCATCATACTTTTCTTTTTTGACTTGCCCTTATTAGGACATTTGTTAGCTAAATACCCATACTCATGGTATTTGTAACATTAACTGTCTTTTAAAGATTTTCTAATTTTAGATTTAGGTTTCTTTTTATCAAATGCTTTTTGAAAATCAACCCTCTTTTTACTTTTAAAAATTTTATAAAATCTCTTTGCCAAAAGAGCCATATCATCCTCAGAGTTTTCTAAATCTGAGTTTAAATCATTTTCAAAAGTTTTTAAAGCAATAGATTTACCTTTTGGAGCTTTAAAGGTTAACTCATAAGTTTGTAATGAGCCAACTAATTCCTCAACCTTCATATTGTCCGTATCACGAAGTTCCTGGATTGCGGTTACTTTAGAATTAAACCGTTCAGGAAGTGAGCGTAGTATTTTAGTACATATCTTTCTTTCAGGAATTTTATCACCTAGACCCCACATAGAGTTTACAATGTCATTTAATCTGGTATAGAAGTCCATGAATATTTCATTTTCCTCCATACGTATTTCTTCAAATTTAGTTGTGAGGATTTGTATCTTAGATTTCTTGACAATTGAAGTACCCTCGTGTGTCATTTCTAATATATCTCAAGCATGTTTTGCAGAATCACAAGATATAATTCTTTTGAATTCATCTGGTGATAGTGCACAAGTAATTGCATTTAGTGCTTTAACATTTGCACTACTCTCAGTTTCTGAAGTGTGGTCCAAGAGAAATATGGTTTAATTTTTATAGATTTTGAACCATCAATCCCGGTTACTTCAGTGGTAGGAGGGGTCCATTCATTCACTGTGGATAGCCACACACTTTCATCCATGGATTTGAGGAAGATCCTTATCCTGGCTTTCCAATAGGCGAAGTTGGAGCCATCAAAGGGTGGAGGCCTAGTGACTGATAAGCTATCAAAATTTGACATCTTTTACATAGCTGAGATCGTTAGCTCAGGAATTAAATCCAAATAAAAAACAATAAGAGCGAGCTATTAGGCTCTGATACCACTTGAAATGGCCAAGTTATATGTCCTAGAGGGGGGGTGAATACAACTATGCCAAATTTTAAGATAAATACAGTGGAATATGAAACAAAGAATAGATAGCACTATACACCAATCACAGAATAGGAATGGAAAGCAACCTAAAATAGAGAAATAGAAACACAAATTATTCTAAGGACAACCTTACACCAAAAACCAAAGTTTATGGTAGGACAACTTTATTTCTAGAACAAATAGAGAAACAAAAGCTCAACGTAATAAATAGATAGCAAAAATATAATGCTGAAATGTAAATCTAAATTATTACAACATTCTCCACTATGCTTGAAATGTAAAATTTACAACATTTACATCCACAACACAAAGAATTATAGTGGTTCGCCTGTGTGTTCACCAACTGTTAAACAACAGCCATATAGAATGCTACTCCACTCCTAATATCCTCATACAGGGGATATTAGCATTCACTATCAAATAGGTTTTCACAGGTTCACCCAAAACCTTCATAATTGTGTCTTTTTTAATGGGCTTACACAATTCAAAAACCCTCACTTCTGAGTTTTCTGACTCTCCTCAGATAACTAACAACTTTGAGATTTTTCTGGTTTAATCTCAAATAAAATCAAAACAATATAAATTACACAAATTGTAAAACACTTGATTTTCTCCTTTGTTGTAGCAACCCAGAAGAACCAAGTTGGAGTAGAGATTTGAATGTTAAAGTTCAATGTCTAATACTAACTTTATAATGGTTCTAGGTTCTAATAGATTTTAAATTAAAACAAAAGGGCTAGCTCTAATTGATTTTGATTCTAGAAAAAGGAAAACAACAATTCTTCTTTTCAGATTAGATTGGAATACAAAAAACAAAATCAATTAACAAAGCTAAAGAAAGAGAATATTAAATATGCACACTAAGCTTAAATGGAGCACCGACTTCTCTCTCAGAAGACCGAATTAAATTAACTTGAATTGCTTGTTTTATTCTGAGATTTGTGCTCTATTTATAGGTGAGTAAATCACACATTTGACTGGTCTAAGGACCTCTATAACTGGTCATAAAACCAACAGATATTTAAAAAATTCGGGCGCGATAAGATTTGGCAATTTTACGACTGGTCGTAGGTGGTCTACGACTGGTCATGGGTCTCCTACGACTGGTCATAAGTTCACACGATTAGTCGAAGCAAGTCAAATTTCAGCACTTTACATTGAGTTGTAGCTCTACGACAAGTCGAAGATGCAGTCGACACTGTTCTTACGACTGGTCGAACAGTCCCCAAGACTAGTCGAAGCCTAAAAGAAAATTTTCAATTTTT